>NC_091285.1:269888119-270199751 GCF_032444005.1 Ranitomeya imitator | reverse complement strand
AGATGCAGTTGAAGTTCAGACTTTCAGCTTTCATTTGAGGGTATCCACATTAAAATTGGATTAAGGGTTTAGGAGTTTCAGCTCCTTAAAATGTGTCACCCTGTTTTTAAAGGGAACCTGTCACCCCGTTTTTTGAGATTGAGATATAAATACTGTTAAATAGGGCCTGCGCTGTGTGTTACTATAGTGTATGTAGTGTACCCCGATTCCCCACCTATGCTGAGAAATAACTTACCAAAGTCGCCGTTTTCGCCTGTCAATCAGGCTGGTCAGGTCGGGAGGGCGTGTTCACAGCGCTGGTTCTTCCTCAGCTTTACGTTGGTGGCGTAGTGGTGTCCGCATGTTGAGGTGACTAATCCACTGTGGGCACGTGAACAAGCAGCGCGCGATCTGCGCTGTCATCCCTTTCGTCGGTGGGGGCGGCCATCTTCCTGGCCGAGTTTGCATCTCGGCTTTGGGAAAATGGCCGCCGCGATCTCTAATGCGCACGCGCGGCATCCCGCGGCCATTTTCCTGAAGCCCCGTGCAGCAGAGCACTCGATCTGCGCACGCGCGGCCCCAGGAAGATGGCCGCCCCCACGGACGAAAGGGATGACAGCGCAGATCGCGCGCTGCTTGTTCACGTGCCCACAGTGGATTAGTCACCTCAACATGCGGACACCACTACGCCACCAACGTAAAGCTGAGGAAGAACCAGCGCTGTGAACACGCTCTCCCGACCTGACCAGCCTGATTGACAGGCGAAAACGGCGACTTTGGTAAGTTATTTCTCAGCATAGGTGGGGAATCGGGGTACACTACATACACTATAGTAACACACAGCGCAGGCCCTATTTAACAGTATTTATATCTCAATCTCAAAAAAACGGGGTGACAGGTTCCCTTTAAAGGGACCAAAAGTAATTGGACAATTGACTCTAAGGCTATTTCATGAACAGGTGTGGGCAATCCCTTCATTATATCATTCTTAATTAAGCAGATAAAAGGCCTGGAGTTGATTTGAGGTGTGGTGCTTGCATTTGGAAGGTTTTGCTGTGAAGCAAACATGTGGTCAAAAGACCTCTCCATGCAGGTGAAACAAGCCATCCTTAAGCTGTGAAAACATAAAAAACCCATCCGAGAAATTGCTACAATATTGGGAGTGGCAAAATCTACAGTTTGGTACATTCTGAGAAAGAAAGAAAGCACTGGTGAACTCATCAATGCAAAAAGACCTGGGCGCCCACGGAAGACAACAGTGGTGGATGATCGCAGAATAATCTCCATGGTGAAGAGAAACGCCTTCACAACAGCCAACCAAGTGAACAACACTCTCCAGGAGGTAGGTGTATCAATATCCATATCTACCATAAAGAGAAGACTGCATGAAAGTAAATACAGAGGGTCCACTGCACGGTGCAAGCCACTCATAGGCATCAAGAATAAATAGGCTAGACTGGACTTTGCTAAAAAACCATCTAAAAAAGCCAGCACAGTTCTGGGAGAACATTCTTTGGACAGATGAAACCAAGATCAACCTCTACCAGAATGATGGAAAGAGAAAAGTATGGCGAAGGCATGGTACAGCTCATGATCTAAAGCATACCACATCATCTGTAAAACATGGTGGAGGCAGTGTGATGTCTTGGGCATGCATGGCTGCCAGTGGCACTGGGTCACTAGTGTTTATTGATGATGTGACACAGGACAGTAGCAGCCGAATGAATTCTGAGGTATTCAGAGACAAACTGTCTGCTCAGATCCAGCCAAATGCAGCCAAACTGATTGGTCGTTGTTTCATACTACAGATGGACAATGACCCAAAACATAAAGCCAAAGCAACCCAGGAGTTTATTAAAGCAAAGAAGTGGAATATTCTTGAATGGCCAAGTTAGCCACCTAATCTCAACCCAATTGAGCATGCATTTCACTTGTTAAAGACTAAACTTCAGACAGAAAGGCCCACAAACAAACAGCAACTGAAAACCACCGGAGTGAAGGCCTGGCAGAGCATCAATAAGGAGGAAACACAGCATCTGGTGATGTCCATGAGTTCCAGACTTCAGGCAGCCATTGCCAACAAAGGGTTTTCAACCAAGTACTAGAAATGAACATTTTCTTTAAAATAATTTAATCTGTCCAATTACTTTTTGGTCCCTTTAAAAACAGGGTGGCTCATGTTAAGGAGCTGAAATTCCTAAACCCTTCATCCAATTTTAATGTGGATACCCTCAAATGAAAGCTGAAAGTCTGAACTTCAACTGCATCTGAATTGTTTTGTTTAAAATTCATTGTGGTAATGTCTATAACCAAAATTAGAAAAATGTTGTCTCTGTCCAAATATATATGGACCTAACTGTAGTATACAGTGTAAAGTGTCAGTGTATAGGTAACACTGACTCACCAGTGACGTCTATAGGTGAAGTCCTTCATCTTTCATCCAGCACAGACCGCCATCACTTCATCCAGCCAGGACTCGTCTTTGCAGAAAATGGCACAGTTATCTCGAGCTCCGCTTGCAGAACACATTACTTCATTTTTCCCAACTTCTCCATTACACCACATGAAGCAAAAAGAGGCAACATAGTGTCACTCTACACAGTAACAGGACCGCTCCCCCCATTTAAAAGTGTCCTCAAAAAATAAAATAAATACATCACTGCAGTAATAATATCCCTTAATTAGCCCCTATGGTAATAATAATATCCCCCATCCTGGCCCCATGTATCTCATTCCTGGCTCCAGCCATATGTTCTCCCATCCTGCCCTCATGACTATCCATCCTGCCCCATCAGTCTCCATCGTATCCATCCTGCCCCATGATCCTGCACGATCTGTCTCCAATCCTGCCCCGTGTCTCGAATCATGCCCCGTATCTACATTCTGCCCATGTCTCCTGCATCTCTGCCCCCAATGTGTCCAGCATCTCTGCCCCCAATGTGTCCAGCATCTCTGCCCCCAATGTGTCCAGCATCTCTGCCCCCAATGTGTCCAGCATCTCTGCCCCCAATGTGTCCAGCATCTCTGCCCCCAATGTGTCCAGCATCTCTGCCCCCAGTGTGTCCAGCATCCTGCCCCCAGTGTGTCCAGCATCCTGCCCCCAGTGTGTCCAGCATCCTGCCCCAGGATCGCCGCTCTCAAAAATAAAGCAAACAAAAAAAAACACGAGTTCTTACTTACCAAGCCGCGCTCCTGCAGCGGCTGGCTGGCGAAGCTTCCTCCCTCCACTCAGGTGAAGCCGGCGACGTGCGCACTGCTACACAAGTCAGCTGCCAGCCTCCGATTGGCTGGCGGCTGTTAACTATTGACGTGTGGGCCCGCACCCGCACGTCAATAGCCTTACTGCTGTAGCGCCTGTAGGGGGGCCCGGTGAGCAGATGAGACGGGGCCCGATGCAGTCCCCCTCTGCTCACCGGGCCCATACGCCAGTCAGGCGTATGCCCTGATGGTGGCCGAGATCAATCTGAGCGGTTGCCCAGGGCCCCCACACCACTGGGCCCTGGGCTACCGCCCAGATTAACCAAATAACTCCTATTATTGTTGGATTGGGGATATATGGATAACCTCTTTTGGAAGCCAGTTTGCTCCTTAAAAGGAATCTGTCACCTCATTTTGGCCCTATAAGCTTCTGCCGCCGCCATCAGGGGCTTATCTACAGCATTCTGCAATGCTGTAGATAAGCCCCCGATGTTACCTGAAAGGTAAGAAAAACAAGTTAGATTATACTCACCCTGGGGCGGTCCCGGTTCGGTTCGGGTCCGATGAGTGGCGCAGGTCTGGGTCCGACACCTCCTATTTTCATACGATGCATCATCCTCCTTGCTTCTGTTGTGGCTCCTGCACAGGTGTACTGATTTGCCCTGTTGATGTCAGCGTTAAGTACTGCAGTGCGCAGGCGCCTGGCCTCTCTGACCTTTCCCGGCACCTGCGCACTGCAGTACTTTGGTCTGCGCTCAACAGGGCAGATAATGTACGCCTGCGCCGGAGCCACGACAGGAAGCAAAGAAGAGGACGTGATCGAATGAAGATGGGAGGTGCCGGACCCGGACCTGCGACGCCCATTGGTTCGGTCCGCACCGGACTGCCCCCAGGTGAGTATAATCTAACTTGTTTTTCTTTTGGCGGCTTATCTACAGCATTACAGAATGCTGTAGATAAGCCCCTGATGGCGGTGGTCGCAGTTTATAGGGCCAAAATGAGGTGACAGATTCCCTTTAATGATTTTGATGTGTATATCCTTCCTCCCTGCATTGGTAGAACTTAACAAGATTTTCTGCATTTAATATATGTTACACTATTGTGTTACTGTATTCCCTAAAGTGGTTGCCTTTTTGCACTGTTGTCCCTTTTTTTTTCTACATTTTTAATTTATCTTCATTGTCTTATTCTTAATCAAATACTAATAAAGTTGGAATATTTTTATGGCACATAGCTTCCGTTTTGCTCTGTTTGATGTATGACTCTTTTGGAAGCGCCATTTAGGCAGCTGAATACTTTTTGATAGCTACAGAAATGTATTGGCCACATAGAACTGTAATCTATTTTTCACCATGGCGTAAAACCAAATAATTGCCATTTTTTATTATACTTTTAATAGATTCATAAACAACACCAAATAAATTTAAAGCAGTAGTAATCAATTGTAAAGTGGCTGTGCTAAACAAGACTGCAGGGGGTACAGTGCCAGGTAAAGTGGCATGTGCTAAACCAAGTTTGCAGAGAAAAATAATAATAAAGTGCCAAGTTGCAATAGGTAAAGTGCCAAGTTACAGAAGGTATGTTTAAGGTGCCATGAGGTGTGCTGTTTACTGCTTACCCGCTCTCTCTGCCTTGCCCAATGTGCATTTTGCCGCAGCTTTAACCAGGGTCCCTGCGGGGTTGCCTGTTTGTTAAGCAATCCCTACATGCTGTGCGGCCGTCGAACTGCCACGAGACATGCAGGCGCGGGAACTCGAACATATTTTTAGAGCACGACGAAGTCATTCGGTTATTCAAGCATGTTTGCTCAACAATAATAAGCAACTCAATCAAGATAGCAGTCTACAAACTCATGCAGCAAAAATAGAATATAGTGTATACAACGGAAATTTTTTTTAAAATTAGACAGTATTTTATTTCATTTTATTCCCACTGCTCCCTTGAGTATTCCGTTTAACCCCCGGGTCATTTTCCGTTTTTGCTTTTCGTTTTTTGCTCCCCTACTTCCCAGAGCCATAACTTTTATTTTTCCGTCAATATGGCCATGTGAGGGATTGTTCTTTGCAGGACAAGTTGTACTTTTGAACAACTCCATTGCTTTTAACATATAGTGTACTGTAAAAAGGGAAAATGCGCAAAAAAAGTGCAGTTCCACAGGTCATTACAAGTTCAGACACCAAACATGTCTAGGTTCTTTTTTTATTTGTGTTGAAAAAAAAAATCCAAAATTTGTTAAAAGAAGAAAAAGAAAAAAAAAAAAAAAAGCGCCATTTTCCGAGCCTTGTAGTATCTCCATTTTTTCATGATCTGGGCCTAGGTGAGGGCTTACTTATTGTGTGCGCCGAAGCTTTTGTTTTTATTGATACCATTTTTGTGTTGATTCAATCCTTTGATCACCCGTTATTGCTTTTATTGCAATGTAGCTGCGATCACAAATACATAATTCTGGCGTTTTGAATTTTTTTTCTCATTACGTTGTTTAGCGATTGGGTTAATTTTTTTTTTTTTTTATATTGATCAGGCGATTTTGAACACAGCGATACCAAATATGTGTATATTCATTTTTTTTTTATTGTTTTACTTTGAATGGGGCGAAAGGGGGTTGACTTAAACTTTTATTTTTTTTTATTTTGTTAATATTTTTTAAAACTTTTTTTTTTACTTTTTACATGCTTCAATAGTCTCCATGGGAGACTAGAAGCTGCAGTACTTTGATCGCCTCTGCTACACACAGGCGATGATCAGCAGAAATGCTGATTTGCTATGAGCACCGACAACGGGGCGGCGCTCATAGCAATCTGGCAATGACAACCATAGAGATCTGTTGCAGACCTCTGGTTGACATGCCGACCCATTGTTGACCCGCTATCATGTGACGGGGTCACCGATGGTCGGGAGTAGTGACTATCTTCCTGTAAGCGTGAGTTAAATGCCGCTGTCAGAGATTGACAGCAGAATTTAACTAGTTAACAGCCGCTGGTGGATTGTGATTCTGCAACTCCCCAGGGTCCTGGTCGTTACAGTAATATCATTCTCCTCTAGGGGGGAGTGGTGTTATGTTTAGAGGCAATGAAGGAGAACTCTTTGTCAGGTAACACAATGCATGCCACATGTTCACACTCCAGACCAGAAGGGGGAGCTCTAAGCCTGTTTAAGGTGAACTCCCCTATAAGAACATCCTGATCTGGAGGGAAAGGGTTCAGTTCCTGTCAGGAAGACAGAGGGAGAGGAGCCCTGTGGCATGAAGTGCTGCAGCTCCTAGGGAACAAACGGATAGAAAGCAGAAAATATTGCAGCAAGCGTGAAGGAAAGCCGAGCAAAGGAGAGGATATCCGAGGGAGATCAGCCAGGAGTAGGCTGCTTCCTTCTGAGGCGCAGAAATCCGGTAACCAGAATACCGAGGGAGTAAGGATCTCTATGCTTTACTTCAGAGACTGGCAGGACAGCTAATTGCAAGTTACTAATCCGCCCCACACCCAGAAGGCACGGTGGAAACTCTGAGGCCGGGGCATGCTAGAGTCCCTGTAAACAGCCTCAAGCCACCAGTCATACGGGTTGTCCTATCCATCTGGGGGACAGAGAGAAAGACATAACATCTATAACATCTACAACAGTTGTGAGGACCTTATGAGAAGCTTAGCAGTAAGGGACTACAACAGTGCAGCGCTAGAGGAATTCTACTGATTTCCACTTGGATAAGGGGACTCTGGATTTGCCTCCAAACCGGCTGGACTCTGCCTGCCCTGTGATCTGGTGCTCTGGACTGTGGATGCTGAAGTCTTCAGTAAAAAGGTAAAGAGACTGCAACCTTGTGTCCTCGTTCTTCTCTGCGCCTCACATCATCCACCATCTACACACTGGGAAGCCCTGGGGACACACTTCACCTGTGGGAAGGTATACCATCTAGCTGCCCTAACATCACCCCAGCGGACCCCTAAGGCTTGGTTCCCATTGCGTTAATGGGAAAGCGCTAACGGACAGCGTTGCACGGCGAAATTAACGCCGTGCAACACGTCCGTTAGCGCGCCCATTCACGGCAATGGGAACGCGCAGCACTAGCGCGTGCCATGTTCGGCATGCGCTAGCGACGCGCCCGTGGTCCGTTCCCCGCTCTCGCAGATCGGGGATCTGCGAGAGCGGGGACGTTACCGCGACCCCGGGACGCGGCCACATTAAAAACATTGCGTTAGTGCAACCCGCTAGCGCTAAACGGGTTGCACTAACGCAATGTGACCCTAGCCTAAGCAGCGTTGGTCACCCTGACCAAATACCACAGGTGGCGTCACGAACATTTCCCCTTCAAAGACCTTTAACACGGACGTCCTACAGGCCACGGACCAGGTCAGCCACCGTGACATCCCCCTGAGAACCGAAGGACCCGGTACCGAGTACCCCACTGCCCGCGGGGGCGCTCCAATTCCACCTGCTGCTGTTGCGGGCACATGTCAGCTGAGAGGAAGTGCATTGAACAGCGAGGTGGATTGCAGCTGCGGGGGAAAAAAAATAAATCTTTAAATCTTCAGCTTAGCGAGCTGAGTGTGACCTGGGCGTAAGGGTATATTGCCCTTATCATCTCCCGCCTCGACTACTGCAACCTCCTACTCTCTGGACTCCCCTCTAGCACTCTGGCACCACTCCAATCCATCCTACACTCTGCTGCCCGACTAATCCACCTGTCCCCCCGCTATTCCCCAGCCTCTCCCCTGTGTCAAGCCCTTCACTGGCTTCCTATCGCCCAGAGACTCCAGTTCAAAACCCTCACACTGACATACAAAGCCATCCACAACCTGTCTCCTCCATACATCTGTGACATGGTCTCCCGGTACCTACCTACACGCGACCTCCGATCCTCCCAAGACCTCCTTCTCTACTCCCCTCTCATCTCTTCTTCCCATAACCGCATCCAAGACTTCTCCCGTGCTTCCCCCATACTCTGGAACTCTCTACCCCAACACATCAGACTCTCGCCTAACATAGAAACCTTCAAAAAGAACCTGAAGACCCACCTCTTCCGACAAGCCTACAGCCTGCAGTGATCCTCAACCTACTGAACAGCCGCGCAACCTGCCCTACCCTCTCCTAGTGTATCCTCACCCACCCCCTGCAGACTGTGAGCCCTCGCGGGCAGGGTCCTCCCTCCTTATGTACTCGTGTGCCTTGTTATCTGCTCATGTTTAATGTATTTGTCTATATTTGCCCCGTATTCACATGTAAAGCGCCATGGAATAAATGGCGCTATAAAAATGTATAATAATAATAATAATACGTTGCAGATTCTCTGCGGATCCGCAGCGTTTTTTGAGGTGCAGATCCGCAATTGATTTACGGTACTATGTAAATCAATGAGGAAAAAAATGCTGTGCACACTTTGCGGAAAATCCGCTGCGGAATCGCTGCGGTTTAAAAGAAGTAGCATGTCACTTCTTTTTTGTGAATCTGCAGCGTTTATGTACCCATTCCATTATAGAAAACCGCAGGGGTAAAAACCGCAGCAAAAACGCTGCGGAACTGCACAAAAAACTCGACAAATCCCCAGGTGCATTTTCTGCCAGGAGAGGCAGAATCCGCAGAAATTCCTAAGCCTAATCCGCAATGTGTGCACGTATCCTTAGTGTGAACGGCGGTAAGTGTGACTTGTGATTCAGTGAAGAGGTATTTGGAAAGCCTTCAACAAATACCTGTGTGAATTGCTAAATTGGGAGTAGCTATATTCACAAGGGGCTAACTTAGGGTGGGGGCTTATAATTAGGGGTTTATAAGGGCAGCCCCTGTGTGTGTGTGTATATGTGTGTGTGTATATATATATATATATATATATATATATATATATATATATATATATATATATATATATATATATATATATATATATATATATATATATATATATATATATATATATATATATATATATATATACACACAGTGGGGCAAAAAAGTATTTAGTCAGTCAGCAATAGTGCAAGTTCCACCACTTAAAAAGATGAGAGGCGTCTGTAATTTACATCATAGGTAGACCTCAACTATGGGAGACAAACTGAGAAAAAAAATCCAGAAAATCAC
Source organism: Ranitomeya imitator (assembly GCF_032444005.1). Lineage (NCBI taxonomy): Eukaryota > Metazoa > Chordata > Amphibia > Anura > Dendrobatidae > Ranitomeya > Ranitomeya imitator. The sequence goes on along the minus strand of NC_091285.1, from coordinate 270,190,511 downwards.
ATTGTCTGTTTTTTTTACATTTTATTTGCATATTATGGTGGAAAATAAGTATTTGGTCAGAAACAAAATTTCATCTCAATACTTTGTAATATATCCTTTGTTGGCAATGACAGAGGTCAAACGTTTTCTGTAAGTCTTCACAAGGTTGCCACACACTGTTGTTGGTATGTTGGCCCATTCCTCCATGCAGATCTCCTCTAGAGCAGTGATGTTTTGGCTTTTCGCTTGGCAACACAGACTTTCAACTCCCTCCAAAGGTTTTCTATAGGGTTGACATCTGGAGACTGGCTAGGCCACTCCAGGACCTTGAAATGCTTCTTACGAAGCCACTCCTTCGTTGCCCTGGCGGTGTGCTTTGGATCATTGTCATGTTGAAAGACCCAGCCACGTTTCATCTTCAATGCCCTTGCTGATGGAAGGAGGTTTGCACTCAAAATCTCATGATACATGGCCCCATTCATTCTTTCATGTACCCGGATCAGTCGTCCTGGCCCCTTTGCAGAGAAACAGCCCCAAAGCATGATGTTTCCACCACCATGCTTTACAGTAGGTATGGTGTTTGATGGATGCAACTCAGTATTCTTTTTCCTCCAAACACGACAAGTTGTGTTTCTACCAAACAGTTCCAGTTTGGTTTCATCAGACCATAGGACATTCTCCCAAAACTCCTCTGGATCATCCAAATGCTCTCTAGCAAACTTCAGACGGGCCCGTACATGTACTGGCTTAAGCAGTGGGACACGTCTGGCACTGCAGGATCTGAGTCCATGGTGGCGTAGTGTGTTACTTATGGTAGGCCTTGTTACATTGGTCCCAGCTCTCTGCAGTTCATTCACTAGGCCCCCCCGCGTGGTTCTGGGATTTTTGCTCACCTTTCTTGTGATCATTCTGACACCACGGGGTGGGATTTTGCGTGGAGCCCCAGATCGAGGGAGATTATCATTGGTCTTGTATGTCTTCCATTTTCTAATTATTGCTCCCACTGTTGATTTCTTCACTCCAAGCTGGTTGGCTATTGCAGATTCAGTCTTCCCAGCCTGGTGCAGGGCTACAATTTTGTTTCTGGTGTCCTTTGACAGCTCTTTGGTCTTCACCATAGTGGAGTTTGGAGTCAGACTGTTTGAGGGTGTGCACAGGTGTCTTTTTATACTGATAACAAGTTTAAACAGGTGCCATTACTACAGGTAATGAGTGGAGGAAAGAGGAGACTCTTAAAGAAGAAGTTACAGGTCTGTGAGAGCCAGAAATCTTGATTGTTTGTTTCTGACCAAATACTTATTTTCCACCATAATATGCAAATAAAATGTTAAAAAAACAGACAATGTGATTTTCTGGATTTTTTTTTTCTCAGTATGTCTCCCATAGTTGAGGTCTACCTATGATGTAAATTACAGACGCCTCTCATCTTTTTAAGTGGTGGAACTTGCACTATTGCTGACTGACTAAATACTTTTTTGCCCCACTGTGTGTATATATATATATATATATATATATATATATATATATATATATATATATATATATATATATATAATTTAGTCAGTAGACACATATATGTATATATATTAATATTTCATCCAGCGCGATATAGCAGAAAGCCAATTCAATTACCGGCTTTTGCTCTCTCCTTCCTAAACCCGACATGATATGAGACATGGTTTACATACAGTAAACCATCTCATATCACCATTTTTTTTTTTTTTGCATATTCCACACTACTAATGTTAGTAGTGTGTCTATGCAAAATTTGGCCGTTCTAGCTAGTAAATTAAAGGGTTAAATGGCGGAAAAAATTGGCGTGGGCTCCCGCACAATTTTCTCCGCCAGAGTAGTAAAGCCAGTGACTGAGGGCAGATATTAATAGCCAGGAGAGGGTCCACGGTTATTGCCCCCCCTGGCTAAAAACACCTGCCCCCAGCCACCCCAGAAAAGGCACATCTGTAAGATGCGCCTATTGTGGCACTTGGCCACTCTCTTCCCATTCCCGTGTAGCGGTGGGATATGGGGTAATGAAGGGTTAATGCCACCTTGCTATTGTAAGGTGACATTAAGCCTAATTAATAATGGAGAGGCGTCAATTATGACACCTATCCATTATTAATCCAATACTAGTAAAGGGTTAAAAAAAAAAAAACACCCACACATTATTAAAAATTAATTTAATGAAAAAATCACAAAGGTTGTTGTATTAATTTATTCTACTCTCAATCCACTCACTGAAGACCCTCGATCTGTAAATAAAAAAAAAAAAAATAAACCAACAATATACATACCTTCCGAGGATCTGTCACGTCCAACGATGTAAATCCATCTGAAGAGGTTAAAATATTTTGCAGCCACGAGCTCCGCTAATGCAGCTGCTCATGTCTGCAAAACCCCGAAGAATGTAGGTAAAGTAGGTCATTGACCTATATTTACCTGCATTTGCGGTGAGGCGCCCTCTGCTGGTTGTTCCTAGATCGTGGGAACTTTCCTAGAAAGCTCCCAGGCTCGAGTTCATATGAGGACAACCAGCAGAGGGCGCCCTCTTATGATCTCAAGCCTGGGAGCTTGCTAGGATTTATTCAACTGAAACAATAACAACATTACAGCATAAGTTATTTGCTTAAACAAACATCCATGTTTGTTAACTAATTTGGCTAAACAAAATATATATATATATATATATATATATATATATATATATATATATTAATATATTATAAGAAACTTAGACTGTCAGCCCAGCCGACACATGAAAAACTTAAATACTACTGTCCGTGCTGTCCTCTGTAGCTCACTTGTCGTTATCTTCATCATCTTCTTCTTTGTTCCTATTCATAATCTGGAAAAGAAAAACAAGCTTTCCTGCTTTATTGGGTCCCAACCGATTTCTCAATTTAGAATGAATGAGTCCAAAGGAAGAGAATATTCTTTCAACGCCTGCAGAAGAAGCTACTGCTGTTAAAAGTGAAATCATTACTTGAACAGTCTCTAAATCCAAGCGCTTAAGTGACTTCCACCAGTTTACTGGTGTGACCTTCCTTAAAATATCTTCAGCAAACATATATTTCTTGAATGGTTCCCCCTTAGCTCTGAAGTTTATTATAGTTGGCATTAAAGATGGATGATTGCTGGATACCCATGTCATAGCTAACTCCTCTTCCTCAGCACTTAGGTTTTGACCCTGATATTGGATATTGACAATATTTGCCAAAAAATGAGCTGGAGTCAGTGCTTGTCCCATTCGTTTGTTTACTGCTTGTAATTTAATTCTGTCCATGTGTAGTTCTGTTTTTAAGTGTTCACTCAGTTCCTTCCAAACTTCAACAGCATCCGCAATAAAACAGCTATTTTTCTGTATTTTGTTTAAAGCTTGAGAGATGGGTTTCAGGAAGCTCAGCATATGTTCAACATTTCTCTTAAGCCCAATGTTGAGGATTTTGGCCGTGACAGTGCCATCTATTTTATCTCGATTTTCTTCACAAAGTGTCATCAGAATAGGCCAGTTTTTGATATACTGCTCAAAACAGTCCACCACAGAGTTCCATCTAACATCTTGTGGGAGCGTTAGCTTGGTTCCACCCATCCTTTTCAGAGCTGCTGCAGCAAAATGATTATTACAGAAGTATTTAGCAATTTCAACAACATTAGCCTTTATTTCTGGAACACTTAAGTCTTTGGCTAAGAGGTGCAGCAAATGAGCACTGCAACCATATGTTATTAGTAGCTTTGTATTCCCTCCCTGCTCTTCTAAATCTCTTCTCATCTTGGATACGTTTGCAGCATTGTCAGTGACCAAACTGCGTACTAGACATTTGAATTCTTGTTCACATGTCGTTATAGCTTTTACTGCCATTACTTGTAAGTATTCTGCTGTGTGTGCATTTCCTGACGTATCAGTTGTTTGTGCAAGGAAGACTTTACCTTCTTCTGCTGTTATACAAGCACATACAATAGGATCATTGTGGACATTACTCCACCCATCAATACTTAGGTTAACAATTTTACCCTCCACAGCTGTTGCACATTGCTCCATTTCTCTGTCATACACTTGATCCTGCAGTTTCCCTGCAACATCAGCCTGCTGGGTGGACTGTATCCTGGTCTCAGTGACTGAACCATATTAATGAAATGTGGGTTCTCAGTCAGACGGAAAGAAGAGTTCGTTGCATAAATAAACTGGGCAATTTTTTCATCAATCAACTCTTTTTCTAATCTGCTAGTTCTTATCACAAACCTATCTATGGTGGTTCCAGGAGGTAAAGGTTTTTTCTTCCTTTTGGGTGATGGTGATATGTGGCTGTGGGTGTCTGATGATGATGCTGCTGCTGCTAATGAAGCCCTATCCTGGATGGATAACTCTGAAACTGTAGAACAGGATGATGGTGATCTTGGAGGTGGATAGTTTCCAGAATCCATGAATTCCCCTAAACAAAAAAAAGTCAATGCTGTTATTTTATTGTTTATACAATTTCTGCTTATTGTACACAACACATCACTGCCCCTGCCCCAAAAGGAATATTTGTTTTTCTTCATAACTGTACCAAATGACAGTAACATGCAGTAATAATAAGAAATATAATTTTTCTCACACATGACAGTTCAGTCTTTAGAAATAGGATTCAATAAAAATGTTTACCAACCTGAAGATCCTGCCTGTTCAGAAGTGTTTCTTTGGTCATCTTCATCACCGCACTTCTCATGATGTTGCCTCATTCGCGCCACCAGGCCTTGCATCTCTTTGTTGCATCGTTTGCATTTTGCACGCATGCCTGCCTTACCGATAGGCGAAGGAGCTTCATTAAAATATTCCCAAACTGGGTCTCTTTTACGGCCTACTGCCATTATAAGGAAAGAATGTACCATATATACTCGAGTATAAGCCGAGATTTTCAGCCCATATTTTTGGGCTGAAAGTCCCCCTCTCGGCTTATACTCGAGTCATATACCCGGGGGTCGGCAGGTGAGGGGGAGCGGGGGCTGTGTAGTTATACTTACCTGCTCCTGGCGCGGTCCCTGCAGTCCCTGGCTTCCCCGGCGCTGCAGATTCTCCCTGTACTGAGTGGTCACATGGCACCGCTCATTACAGAAATGAATAGGCGGCTCCACCCCCCATAGGGGAGGAGCCGCATATTCATTGCTGTAAATGATCGGTAACTGTGACCGCTCAATTACAGGAAGAAGCTGCAGAGCCGGGGAAGCCAGGGACTGCAGGGACCGCACCAGGAGCAGGTAAGGGGAGCGCAGCGCTGTGCGATATTTACCTGCTCCTCGCTCCGCTGCGGCTCTGTCTGCAGCGTCTCCTGGCAGTGACGCTCAGGTTAGAGGGCGCGGTAACGTAGTCAGTGCGCGCCCTCTGCTGAGCGTCAGTGCTGCAGCAGCAGCATTATATATGGCACAGCTTTATATATGGAGCATCTATGGGGCCATAATCAACGGTGCAGAACATTATATATGGCACAGCTTTATAAGTAGCATCTATGGGGCCATAATCAACGGTGCAGAGCAATATATATGGGGCACAGCTTTATAAGGAGCATCTATGTGGCCATAATCAATGGTGCAGAGCAATATACCGTATATGGGGCACAGCTTTAAAAGGAGCATCTATGGGGCCATAATCAACGGTGCAGAGCAATATATATGGGGCACAGCTTTATAAGCAGCATCTATGGGGCCATAATCAACGGTGCAGAGCAATATATATATGGCACAGCTTTCTATGGGGCCATAATGAACGGTATAGAGCATTCTATATGGCACAGTTGTATATGGAGCATCTATGGGACAATAATGAACGGTATGGAGCATCTATTTTTATTTTTGAAATTTACCAGTAGCTGCTGCATTTTCCACCCTAGGCTTATACTCGAGTCAATAAGTTTTCCGAGTTTTTTTGTGGCAAAATTAGGGGGTCGGCTTATACTTAGGTCGGCTTATACTCGAGTATATACGGTAATAAACCTCAGATCATACACACAAACAGATCCAGACTTGTCTGTCTGTGGCTATGCTGCAGTATTGTGCTCAAAGTTTCACTTTCATTTTCTTGTCTGCTTGCCCTTCCTCCTCCTCACACTTAGATTCACATTCTTCTTGTGTTGTGCACATCTATTCCACTCCAAACAATCAAACATATTGTCTAACTTCTTGGACTAGGCACTGAAGGGGTTGATTCTGTATTCATAGGTTTGTAGAACAATAGGATTAAGGTCTTTTTCTCAACTCTGTTCATGTTGTAACATTTTTGCTATGAAGAAGAGGCTGGGACCTCTGCGGAGTCAAATTCAGTTTTGAGAACTGCGTAAGTAAAGCGAGCATCTGTGATAATATAGGAGAGAAACTGCCCACTAAGGCTACGTTCAGACTAGCGTTGTGCGCCGCTGCGTCGGCGACGCAACGCACGCAAAAACGCGGCAAAACGCACGCAAAAACGCTGCGTTTTCCGACGCGTGCGTCGTTTTTTGCCGAAAATCGGACGCAAGAAAAATGCAACTTGTTGCGTTTTCTTGGTCCGATGCTTGCGGCAAAAAAGACGCATGGTTCGCAAAACGCAACAAACAAAAACGCATGCGTCCCCCATGTTAAACATAGGGGCGCATGACGCGTGCGTCGCCGCTGCGTCGCCCGACGCTAACCCGACGCACACTAGCACAACGCTAGTCTGAACGTAGCCTAATTCTACAGAAACCTCTGAAAGAGCATGGCATTGTGAATGTTACACATATATACAGCCTTTTATTCTACTGAGTTAAACAACTCCGTTTTATCTCATGATGGAAGAACCTTTGGATGGTAAAATATTTTCCTCAAAAAGCAGTTTATTGAGAAAAATCCGATTTAAATTAAAAAAATCCGATTTTTTTTTTTTTTTTTTTTTTTTAACCCCTTTCTGCCATTAGACGTACTATTGCGTCCATGTGGGGTGGGCTTTACTTCCCAAGGACGCAATAGTACGTCATATGCGATCGGCAGCGCTCACGGGGGGAGCGCCGCCGATCGCGGCCGGGTGTCAGCTGTTTATCGCAGCTGACATCCGGCACTATGTGCCAGGAGCGGTCACGGACCGCCCCCGGCACATTAACCCCCGGCACACCGCGATCAAAGATGATCGCGATGTGCCGGCGGTACAGGGAAGCATCGCGCAGGGAGGGGGCTCCCTGCGGGCTTCCCTGAGCCCCCCGCAGCAACGCGATGTGATCGCGTTGCTGCGAGGGTCTCACCTCCCTCCCTGCTCCCTCCAGCCCCGGATCCAAGATGGCCGCGGATCCGGGTCCTGCAGGGAGGGAGGTGGCTTCACAGAGCCTGCTCAGAGCAGGCACTGTGAAGCAGCCTGCACTCCTATCAGATCAGTGATCTGACAGAGTGCTGTGCAAACTGTCAGATCACTGATCTGTGATGTCCCCCCCTGGGACAAAGTAAAAAAGTAAAAAAAAAAAATTTCAAATGTGTAAAAAAAAAAAATAAAAAAAAATATTCCAAAATAATGAAAAAGAAAATAAAAATATTATTCCCATAAATACATTTCTTTATCTAAATAAATAATAAAAAAAAACAATAAAGGTACACATATTTAGTATCGCCGCGTCCGTAACGGCCCGACCTATAAAACTGGCCCACTAGTTAACCCCTTCAGTAAACACCGTAAGAAAAAAAAAAAAAAAAAACGAGGCAAAAAACAACGCTTTATTATCATACCGCCGAACAAAAAGTGGAATAACACGCGATCAAAAAGACAGATATAACTAACCATGGTACCGCTGAAAGCGTCATCTTGTCCCGCAAAAAACGAGCCGCCATACAGCATCATCAGCAAAAAATTAAAAAAGTTATAGTCCTGAGAATAAAGCGATGCAAAAATAATTATTTTTTCTATAAAATAGTTTTTATCGTATAAAAGCGCCAAAACATAAAAAAATGATATAAATGAGGTGTCGCTGTAATCGTACTGACCCGAAGAATAAAACTGCTTCATCAATTTTACCAAACGCGGAACGGTATAAACGCCTCCCCCAAAAGAAATTCATGAATAGCTGGTTTTTGGTCATTCTGCCTCACAAAAATCGGACTAAAAAGCGATGAAAAAATGTCACGTGCCCGAAAATGTTACCAATAAAAACATCAACTCATCCCGCAAAAAAGAAGACCTCACATGACTCTGTGGACCAAAATATAGAAAAATTATAGCTCTCAAAATGTGGTAACGCAAAAAATATTTTTTGCAATAAAAAGCGTCTTTCAGTGTGTGACAGCTGCCAATCATAAAAATCCGCTAAAAAACCCGCTATAAAAGTAAATCAAACCCCCCTTCATCACCCCCTTAGTTAGGGAAAAATTAAAAAAATGTATTTATTTCCATTTTCCCATTAGGGCTAGGGTTAGAGTTAGGGCTAGGGCTAGGGCTAGGGCTAGGGCTAGGGCTAGGGTTAGGGTTAGGGCTAGGGTTAGGGCTAGGGTTAGGGCTAGGGTTAGGATTAGGGTTAGGGCTAGGGTTAGGGCTAGGGCTACAGTTTGGGTTGGGGCTAAAGTTACAGTTAGGGTTTAGATTACATTTACGGTTGGGAATAGGGTTGGGATTAGGGTTAGGGGTGTGTCAGGGTTAGAGGTGTGGTTAGGGTTACTGTTGGGATTAGGGTTAGGGATGTGTTTGGATTAGGGTTTCAGTTATAATTGGGGGGTTTCCACTGTTTAGGCACATCAGGGGCTCTCCAAACGCGACATGGCGTCCGATCTCAATTCCAGCCAATTCTGCGTTGAAAAAGTAAAACAGTGCTTCTTCCCTTCCGAGCTCTCCCGTGTGCCCAAACAGGGGTTTACCCCAACATATGGGGTATCAGCGTACTCAGGACAAATAGGACAACAACTTTTGGGGTCCAATTTCTCCTGCTACCCTTGGGAAAATACAAAACTCAGGGCTAAAACATATTTTTTGTGGGAAAAAAAAAGATTTTTTATTTTCACGGCTCTGCGTTACAAACTGTAGTGAAACACTTGGGGGTTCAAAGCTATCACAACACATCTAGATGAGTTCCTTAGGGGGTCTAGTTTTCAAAATGGTGTCACTTGTTGGGGGTTTCTACTGTTTAGGTACATTAGGGGCTCTGCAAATGCAATGTGACACCTGCAGACCATTCCATCTAAGTCCTCATTCCAAATGGAGCTCCTTCCCTTCCGAGCCCTGCCATGCGCCCAAACAGTGGTTCCCCCCACATATGGTGTATCATCGCACTCAGGACAAATTGGGCAACAAATTTTGGGGTCCAATTTCTCCTGTTACCCTCAGGAAAATACAAAACTGGGGGCTAAAAAAATAATTATTGTGGGAAAAAAATTTTGTTTTATTTTTACGGCTCTGCATTATAAACTTCTGTGAAGCACTTGGTGGGTCAAAGTGCTCACCACACCTCTAGATAAGTTCCTTAGGGGGTCTACTTTCCAAAATGGTGTCACTTGTGGGGGGTTTCAATGTTTAGGCACATCAGGGGCTCTCCAAACGAAACATGGCGTCCCATCTCAATTCCAGTCAATTTTGCATTGAAAAGTCAAATGGCACTCCTTCGCTTCCGAGCTCTGCCATGCGCCCAAACAGTGGTTTACCCCCACATGTGGGGTATTGGCATACTCAGGACAAATTGTACAACAATGTTTGGGGTCCATTTTCTCCTGTTACCCTTGGTAAAATAAAACAAATTGGAGCTGAATTAAATTTTTTGTGAAAAAAAGTTAAATGTTCATTTTTATTTAAACATTCAAAAAATTCCTGTGAAGCACCAGAAGGGTTAATAAACTTCTTGAATATGGTTTTGAGCACCTTGAGGGGTGTAGTTTTTAGAATGGTGTCACACTTGGGTATTTTCTATCATATAGACCCCTCAAAATGACTTCAAATGAGATGTGGTCCCTAAAATAAAATGGTGTTGTAGAAATGAGAAATTGCTGGTCAACTTTTAACCCTTATAACTCCCTAACAAAAAAAAATTTTGGTTCCAAAATTGTGCTGATGTAAAGTAGACATGTGGAAAATGTTACTTATTAAGTATTTTGTGTGACATATCTCTGTGATTTAATTGCATAAAAATTCAAAGTTGGAAAATTGCGAAATTTTCATAATTTTCGCCAAATTTCCGTTTTTTTCACAAATAAACGCAGGTACTATCAAAGAATTTTTACCATTGTCATGAAGTACAATATGTCACGAGAAAACAATGTCAGAATCACCAGGATCCATTGAAGCGTTCCAGAGTTATAACCTCATAAAGGGACAGTGGTCAGAATTGTAAAAATTGGCCCGGTCATTAACGTGCAAACCACCCTTGGGGGTAAAGGGGTTAAACATTGATTTTTATCCACCCTGGATTGCAGTTATGTACTTCAAAGGTGTGCATTTTGGGGGTTTTGTGTGAAACTGTCCAGCTTGCCTGTTCTTCTTTTGTTTGTTGTGTTGTACCAATACTCAGAAAGGAAATAAACGTGTAGATAACAAAACGTGTAATTGTCGGCTACTTCAAAGTTGGGATGGTGTTTTTGGGATTGGGCTCATTCTGTATGTATTATATGTAGTATGCATGTAGTATGTATACATGTAGTACAGTATGTAGTATGTGTGTTTTTTTTTTTTTTTTTTTTACATTCAACACATTAGTCGGATGATGGGACTACTACTGTCCCATCATTGGCTAATGTCAATCACTGCCATTGTAGCAGACATAGCCCAATGGGACTTGTAGTCCCATCGGACGATGCCTGCACACAAACACAAAGACCCCCGGCAGCCCGCACAGACCCCCGAGAGGCCCGCACAGACCCTCGGCAGCTCCTCACAGACCCCCCAGGGTCCCACACAGACACGCAGTCCCCGCGCACGCACTACCCCTACTCTTCCCCCCCCCCCCTCCGGAACAGGATGTACAAGGACTGAAAGGGCTTATTTTCATTCCGATATTTGTGTCCCATTGACTTGCATTGGTTTCCGGTATCTGTATCGGCGATATCCGATATTTTTTGGATATCGGCCGATCCAATCCGATCCCAATATCGAAAAGTATCGCTCAACACTAGACCTCAGTAGTTTAAATGTTTTTGAATATCCATATTGAATCAGGAGCCCCATATAATGCTCCATACAGTTTTGATGGGCCCCATAAGATGCTCCATGCAAAATACGCCCCATAGAATGCTCCATACAGTTTATGATGGGCTCCATAAGATGCTCCATATTAAAATATGCCCCATATAATGCTGCACAAATGTGAAATATGGCCCCATAAGATGCTCCATACAGATATTTGCCCGATATAATGCTGCACGTGGCCCCATACAGATATTTGCCCCATATAATGCTGCACATGGCCCCATAAGATGCTCCATACAGATATTTGCCCCATCAGATGCTCCATACAGACATTTGCCCCATATGCTGTTGCTGCGATTAAAAAAAGTAAAAAATTACATACTCACCTTTCAGGCCCCCGGCACTTGCTATATTCACCTGCTCCCCGTACCACCACCGACTGCCGCTGTGTCTTCCCCGTCCTCGGCAGAGGGCAGCGCGCACTAATTGCGTCACCGCGCCCTCTGACCTGAGCGTCAGTGCAGTGGACGCGGAAGACCCAGCGGCGCTGACGGTGGAACGGGGAGCAGGTGAATATCGCGCACTCAGTTATGCTCACCTGCTCCTGGCGTGGTCCCTGCACGTCTGTTCCCCGGCGCCGGCTCCATCCCTATGGGAGTCCATATTCATTACTGTAATGAGCGGTACCATGTGACCGCTCACTACAGGAAGAAGCTGCCGGGGAACTAGGGACGTGCAGGGACCGCAGGTGAGTATTATTGCACAGCTCCGCTCCCCCTCCCCTGCCGACCCCTGGGTATGACTCGAGTATAAGCCGAGAGGGTTACTTTCAGCCCAAAAAAGTGGGCTGAAAATATCGGCTTATGCTCGAGTATATACGGTATATGTCAATTGAATAAGTAAGGATCCTTAGTAATATGTACAAATATATTACTAAATTAACCCTACACAGTTCAGAAAACATCCAGGTGTCTTTTATACAGGTAACAAGTTCAAACAGGTGCAATTAATACAGGTAATGTGTGCAGGGTAGCATGGCTTCTTAAAGAAAAAATAACAGGTCTATGAGAGCCAACATTCTTGCTGGTTGGTAGGTGATCAAATACTTATTTCATGCAATAAAATGCAATTTACCAATTTAAAAATCATATAATGTGATTTTCTGTTTGTTTGTTTTTTTATTTTTAGAGTCTGTCTCTCACAGTTGAAGTGTACCTATGATAAAAATTACAGACCTCTCCATTCTTTGTAGGTGGGAAAACTTGCAAAATCAGCAGTGTATCAAATACCGTATATACTCGAGTATAAGCCGAGATTTTCTGCCCAAATTTTTGGGCTGAAAGTGCCCCTCTCGGCTTATACTCGAGTCATGATCGGCGGTGGGGTCGGCGGGTGAGGGGGAGAGAGGACTGTCGCATACTTACCTGCTTCCGGGGCTCCTGGCGCTCCCCCTGCCTGTCCCATGGTCTTCGGGTGCGGCAGCTCTTCCTCTGTTCAGCGGTCACATGGTACCGCTCATTAAAGTTATGAATATGGACTCCACTCCCATAGGGGTGGAGCCGCATATTCATTCCTCTAATGAGCAATAACGTGACCGCTGAGAGAGGAAGAGGCTGCGGCACCCGAAGACCATCTGCCAGGGACGCCGGAGCAGGTAAGTATCTCATATTTACCTGTCCACATTCCACCTGCCGGGCGCCGCTCCGTTTTCCCGTCCTCTTGCAGTGACTGTGCAGGTCAGAGGGCGCGATGACGTATTAGTGTGCGCGCCGCCCTCTGCCTGAACAGTCAGTGCGGAGAGATGCCGAGACGGGATGCTGAGGAGCTGCGGGCAGCAAGAGAGGTGAGTGTTATGGACCTGGTGGTTAGGAGCACCTGGAACGACCTGATGGTTAAACTAACACAGAACAAGCTCTGGGAAGTGGAAGCTCGGCTGACCGCAACCCCTAATCCTATCACACACACTAGAAATAGCCGTGGAGCGTACCTAACTAAGCTGTGAAGAGGCGTCTAGGCCGAAGAGCTAACTAGCCCTAGAGATAGAAAATAAAGCCTACCTTGCCTCAGAGAACTTCCCCAAAGGAAAAGGCAGCCCCCCACATATATTGACTGTGAGTTAAGATGAAAGTCACAAACACAGGAATGAAACAAGTTTCAGCAAAGGGAGGCCAGACTAATTAAACAGACTGAGGATAGGAAAGGTATCTTTGCGGTCAGCACAAAAAACTACAAAAGACCACGCAGAGTGTGCAAAAAGACCTCCGCACCGACTCACGGTGCGGAGGTGCCACTCTGCATCCCAGAGCTTCCAGCTAGCAAGGCAAAATCATGATAGCAAGCTGGACAAGAAAACAAAGAACAAATAATAAACTAGCAGGGACTTAGCTTCTGCTGGAGTAGACAGGTCACCCGAAAGATCCAAGAGCGAACTGAACCAGTACAAGAACATTGACAGCTGGCATGGAGTAACGATCTGAGTGGAGTTAAATAGAGCAGCCAGCCAAAGAATAAACTACGTCACCTGTGGAAGGAACCTCAGAAGCAGCAGCTCCACTCACAGCCACCAGAGGGAGTCCATGGACCGAACTCTCCGAAGTACCATTCATGACCACAGGAGGGAGTTCGATAACAGAATTCACAACAGGTGAGTATGTCTTTTTTTTTTTTTTTTATTGCAGCAGCAGCAGCATTATATATTGCATAGCTTTATATGGAGCGTCTATGGGGCAATAATCAACGGTGCAGAGCATTATATATGGCACAGCTTTATATGGAGCATCTATGGGGCCATAATGAACGGTGTAGAGCATTATATATGGCACAGCTTTATATGGAGCATCTTCTGGGGCCATAATGAACGGTGCAGAGCATTATATATGGCACAGTTTTATATGTAGCATCTGTGGGGCAATAATGAACAGTATAGAGCTTTATATGGAGCATCTATGGGGCCATAATGAACGGTGCAGAGCATTATATATGGCACAGCTTTATATGGAGCATCTATGGGGCCATAATGAACGGTGCAGAGAATTATATATGGTACAGCTTTATATGGAGCATCTATGGGGCCATAATGAACGGTGCAGAGCATTATATATGGCACAGCTTTATGTGGAGCATCTATGGGGCAATAATGAAATGTATGGAGCATTATATGTGGCACAGTTTTATATGGAGCATCTATGGGGCCATAATGAAATGTATGGAGCATTATATGTGGCACAGCTTTATTTGGAGCATCTATGGGGCCATAATGAACGGTATGGAGCATCTATTTTTATTTTTGAAATTCACCGGTAGCTGCTGCATTTTCCACCCTAGGCTTATACTCGAGTCAATAAGTTTTCCCAGTTTTTGTGGCAAAATTAGGGGGGGTTGGCTTATACTCGAGTATATATGGTATTTATTTTCCCCGCTATATATGTAAACGTTTAAATGATATTTATCGTAACATTTTTCACAATAATAAAAATATAATAGAAAAAAATTGTATTATTCAGATTTTTTTTAATGTGTACAATTACTGAATTGGTTACTTTTAAAATGATAGCAAACAAAGCTTTGGTTGAAGGATATGTGCTAGAAAATGACACTTAAAATATTCCAGAACGATTCCAAAAAAATTGTGGCACAGTTCTTCATATCACATTGTTTTTGAGACAATAGCAGACTTACAATATGATGCGATGTTCAAATTTATTGAGTGACCACAAGGCTGTAGATTAGTCTTAGGGCTCAATGTGCCACTGTACAGGTTTAGAGTACATGTATCTAATGTGCGGTTTGAGGTTAAAAATCACACCAAGTTAAAATATGTTCTAGATCCAGTCTTACATCCTCACTCTGTACAGCTTCTATAGCTTTTTTTTTTTCTCCCAGTTGCCTACATTCTCCAGTTAGGGTTCCCGTTGTTTTTGACAGTCAATATGCAAAAGACAGTGCTGTATAAAATTAACAACTAAATTAACAACGGAGTGACTGGCTGAATGGGACACATTCAGCTTCTGCAGTAACAAGCAATAAATGTATAGAGAGATATCATAAAGCTGCTCCAATGCTATCTTCTTCCATTGGGCAGTGTCAGAGAGAAGAAAGTTCATACCCAGTTCACATTGGGTAACTGGGACCAGCCATTTGTCAATTTATGTATTCCTTTTCATACTGTGTTGCCTACTTGAATCTTAAAGGGAACCTGTCACCTGAATTTGGCGGGACCGGTTTTCGGTCATATGGGCGGAGTTTTCGGGTGTTTGATTCACCCTTTCCTTACCCGCTGGCTGCATGTTGGCCGCAATATTGGATTGAAGTTCATTCTATGTCCTCCGTAGTAAACGCCTGCGCAAGGCAAGATTGCCTTGCGCAGGCGTGTACTACGGAGGACAAAGAATGAACTTCAATCCAATATTGCAGCCAGCATGCAGCCAGCGGGTAAGGAAAGGGTGAATCAAACACCCGAATACTCCGCCCATATGACCGAAAACCGGTCCCGCCAAATTCAGGTGACAGGTTCCCTTTAAAGTACAGATTTCAGCGATGTGTCACTTATCAGGCTGTGTGCTCTTGTTTACTTACAATGAAGTTTTTGTCGCTAGGACATTATCATTGTCTAGACTACATGGCACGTGCTTGCTAGGAAGGCTCCGCCACCTCCTCTGATAAGCAGCTCACTGTTTATAGAATATGTACTGTACATAGAGAGCCTAGTGTGGGTGAGGTTAGCCCTTGGTGTGGGCAGGGTTAGATTTCTCAGCTTTGCTTCATGCTGCACCTAAGAACTTTGATTGTGTCTCAACTGCTGCACCCGGTAAACTAAATGATACATTGCTGGAATCTGGATCTCTTTTCCTACATTATTCTGCTCTTGAATGAGTTGGCAAAAACCTGCTGACTTATTCCATTTAATAGAACTTTGCTTTTTATAAACTAGAGTAAAAAGTTATATTAATATGTATTTTATTGAACTAAATTCTTCCTAGGAATTTTATCATGAAATTCCCATACTTCATGATCCAATATGTGATCTATTTTTGCTATTCCATTAGTTTGGGCTTGCTGTAGTGCTACATCTCCAAAGTGCATGTGTAAGTAGAGTGTTTGCATGCACAGAATAGAACAAATGTTTAAGCATTTATTTACATAATGAAGGACATGGGACTGGAAGGTAATAACACTGCCTGGAAAGCAGATGCAAGGATTTATGGAAAATTTAGTTTGGCGCCCACTGCTAAAGCTCCAACACACCTTTGACTGGAAGTGGCAGAAGACATGACGTAGCAAGTTTAAAACAAGGGAAAAGAAGTTTATGTGAGTAAAACATCGTGATTAGACCTACTATATAATTAGGTTTACTGATTTAAAATTTAGTGATATGTTTTATACATTGTTCCTATACATGATATAATCATCAACTTAGAGAAATATGGAAAATGAGTTATAAAATAATGGTGATGACGACACTGTGTATTAACTCTAGGAGTTTGCATGACAAAATATCTCCAAATCTGTTTTGAGGCCTGAAGTGCGTAGGACAATTGTCCTGGCATAGGGAGCCTGTTTCCAGCTGTTAACGCGTGCACCAAGCTGACCTCTTCAGTCTACACGCCAACCTAGATTAGAGTCTTCTCAAGTGTTCCTTGTTAACCTAGCGTCACTTCCCTATGGTAAGCCAGTATTTTACATCTTCCCTGGCTTCTTGGATGAATGTTATGCAAGCAATTTCATTCTTCTGTGGAAAGATTTTAATTGCAGTTGTGCCCTTTGTATAATAAAAATGTAAAACAAAAGTGGTTTATTTTCACAAAATGTAACAGGTTTTCCTAAGAGTTCAAATTCAGGGATATGGAAGAAAACCTAGTCTGATCGACCCCTACCACAAATTAATTACATTTCCTGTAGAAAACTAAATGTAGTCTGTGAGTAAGATTAATAACAGAATAACCATGACACTACTTTTATATGGTGCGCAAGCAGGGTCCATTCCCATCCATAAATAAATAAAAAAAACTTGGCACTCTAAATGATAACTTTAGATATTTGCATTGGCTATCCAAAATTTTACAAAAGTTTCTGTCTATTCAGACCTTCATCAGTGTACGTATTGCATGTATAACCCTAGAATAAAGCATGCAGGTGAAGTGCTGTGAACACGGTGTCTACCACAGGTTACAGGTACAATTTTGGATTGACTGTTAAGATTTGTGAGTATGATTAAACCCCTTTTTCCCAAATCGCCTATATGAGATTTAGATCTTTGTATATACATGGTGTGTGTGTAATATAAATGTGTGTGTGTGTGTGTGTGTGTATATATATATATATATATATATATATATATATATATATATATATATATATATATATATATATATATATATATATATACAGTGGGGCAAAAAAGTATTTAGTCAGTCAGCAATAGTGCAAGTTCCACCACTTAAAAAGATGAGAGGCGTCTGTAATTTACATCATAGGTAGACCTCAACTATGGGAGACAAACTGAGAAAAAAAAATCTAGAAAATCACATTGTCTGTTTTTTTAACATTTTATTTGCATATTATGGTGGAAAATAAGTATTTGGTCAGAAACAAAATTTCATCTCAATACTTTGTAATATATCCTTTGTTGGCAATGACAGAGGTCAAACGTTTTCTGTAAGTCTTCACAAGGTTGCCACACACTGTTGTTGGTATGTTGGCCCATTCCTCCATGCAGATCTCCTCTAGAGCAGTGATGTTTTTGGCTTTTCGCTTGGCAACACGGACTTTCAACTCCCTCCAAAGGTTTTCTATAGGGTTGAGATCTGGAGACTGGCTAGGCCACTCCAGGACCTTGAAATGCTTCTTACGAAGCCACTCCTTCGTTGCCCTGGCGGTGTGCTTTGGATCATTGTCATGTTGAAAGACCCAGCCACGTTTCATCTTCAATGCCCTTGCTGATGGAAGGAGGTTTGCACTCAAAATCTCACGATACATGGCCCCATTCATTCTTTCATGTACCCGGATCAGTCGTCCTGGCTCCTTTGCAGAGAAACAGCCCCAAAGCATGATGTTTCCACCACCATGCTTTACAGTAGGTATGGTGTTTGATGGATGCAACTCGGTATTCTTTTTCCTCCAAACACGACAAGTTGTGTTTCTACCAAACAGTTCCAGTTTGGTTTCATCAGACCATAGGACATTCTCCCAAAACTCCTCTGGATCATCCAAATGCTCTCTAGCAAACTTCAGACGGGCCTGGACATGTACTGGCTTAAGCAGTGGGACACGTCTGGCACTGCAGGATCTGAGTCCATGGTGGCGTAGTGTGTTACTTATGGTAGGCCTTGTTACATTGGTCCCAGCTCTCTGCAGTTCATTCACTAGGTCCCCCCGCGTGGTTCTGGGATTTTTGCTCACCGTTCTTGTGATCATTCTGACCCCACGGGGTGGGATTTTGCGTGGAGCCCCAGATCGAGGGAGATTATCAGTGGTCTTGTATGTCTTCCATTTTCTAATTATTGCTCCCACTGTTGATTGCTTCACTCCAAGCTGGTTGGCTATTGCAGATTCAGTCTTCCCAGCCTGGTGCAGGGCTACAATTTTGTTTCTGGTGTCCTTTGACAGCTCTTTGGTCTTCACCATAGTGGAGTTTGGAGTCAGACTGTTTGAGGGTGTGCACAGGTGTCTTTTTATACTGATTACAAGTTTAAACAGGTGCCATTACTACAGGTAATGAGTGGAGGAAAGAGGAGACTCTTAAAGAAGAAGTTACAGGTCTGTGAGAGCCAGAAATCTTGATTGTTTGTTTCTGACCAAATACTTATTTTCCACCATAATATGCAAATAAAATGTTAAAAAAACAGACAATGTGATTTTCTGGATTTTTTTTTCTCAGTTTGTCTCCCATAGTTGAGGTCTACCTATGATGTAAATTACAGACACCTCTCATCTTTCTAAGTGGTGGAACTTGCACTATTGCTGACTGACTAAATACTTTTTTGCCCCACTGTATGTGTATATATATATATATATATATATATATATATATATATATATATATATATATATATATATATATATATATATATATATGCAATTGTATCTGTGCAGTATCTTAGGAGCAGCTTGTTAACCCCTTCCCGACCCATGACGCCACGTAGGCGTCATGAAAGTCGGTGCCAATCCGACCCATGACGCCTATGTGGCGTCATGGAAAGATCGCGTCCCTGCAGATCGGGTGAAAGGGTTAACTCCCATTTCACCCGATCTGCAGGGACAGGGGGAGTGGTAGTTTAGCCCAGGGGGGGTGGCTTCACCCCCTCGTGGCTACGATCGCTCTGATTGGCTGTTGAAAGTGAAACTGCCAATCAGAGCGATTTGTAATATTTCACCTATTATAACTGGTGAAATATTACAATCCAGCCATGGCCGATGCTGAAATATCATCGGCCATGGCTGGAAATACTAATGTGCCCCCACCCCACCCCACCGATCGCCCCCCCCAGCCCCCCGATCTGGCCGGTACACTGCTCCGGCTCCCCTCCATCCAGTGCTCCGCTCCCCCCCGTGCTCTTGTCCGCTAACCCCTGTGCTCCAATCACCCCCCCTGCACTCCGATCCACACCCCCCGGTGCTCCGTTCCAGCCCCCCCGTGCTCCATTCCAGCCCCCCCGTGCTCCGTTCCAGCCCCCCCGTGCTCCGTTCCACGCCCCCCGTGCTCCGTTCCAGCCCCCCCCCGTGCTCCGTTCCACCCCTCCCGCGCTCCGATTCCCCCCCCCCGTGCTCCGATCCCCACCCCATCATACTTACCGATCCAGCCGGGGTCCCGTCCGTCTTCTCCCTGGGCGCCGCCATCTTCCAAAATGGCGGGCGCATGCGCAGTGCGCCCGCCGAATCTGCCGGCCGGCAGATTCGTTCCAAAGTGCATTTTGATCACTGAGATAGATTATATCTCAGTGATCAAAATAAAAAAAATAATAAATGACCCCCCCCCCCCTTTGTCACCCCCATAGGTAGGGACAATAAAAAAATAAAGAAATTTTTTTTTTCCACGAATGTTAGAATAGGGTTAGGGGTAGGGGTAGGGTTAGGGGTAGGGGTAGGGGTAGGGTTTCGGTATGTGCACACGTATTCTGGTCCTCTGCGGATTTTTCCGCTGCGGATTTGATAAATCCGCAGTGCTAAACCGCTGCGGATTTACCGCGTTTTTTTCTGCGCATTTCACTGCGGTTTTACAACTGCGATTTTCTATTGGAGCAGTTGTAAAACCGCTGCGGAATCCGCACAAAGAAGTGACATGCTGCGGAATGTAAACCGCTGCGTTTCCGTGCAGTTTTTCCGCAGCATGTGTACAGCGATTTTTGTTTCCCGTAGGTTTACATTGAACTGTAAACTCATGGGAAACTGCTGCGGATCCGCAGCGTTTTCCGCAGCGTGTGCACATACCTTTAGATTTAGGCTATGTGCACACGGTGCGGATTTGGCTGCGGATTCGCAGCAGTGTTCCATCAGGTTTACAGTACCATGTAAACATATGAAAAACCAAATCCGCTGTGCCCATGGTACGGAAAATACCGCGCGGAAATGCTGCGTTGTATTTTCCGCAGCATGTCAATTCTTTGTGCGGATTCCGCAGCGTTTTACACCTGTTCCTCAATAGGAATCCGCAGGTGAAATCCGCACAAAAAACACTGGAAATCCGCGGAAAATCCGCAGGTAAAACGCAGTGCCTTTTACCCGCGGATTTTTCAAAAATGGTGCGGAAATATCTCACACGAATTCGCAACGTGGGCACATAGCCTTAGGGTTAGGGTTGGAATTAGGGTTGTGGTTAGGCTTGTGATTAGGGTTATGGCTACAGTTGGGATTAGGGTTAGGGGGGTGGGGGGGTTAGTGTTGGAGGTAGAATTGAGGGGTTTCCACTGTTTAGGCACATCAGGGGTCTCCAAACGCAACATGGCGCCACCATTGATTCCAGCCAATCTCGTATTCAAAAAGTCAAATGGTGCTCCCTCACTTCCGAGCCCTGACGTGTGCCCAAACAGTGGTTTACCCCCACATATGGGGTACCAGCATACTCAGGACAAACTGCGCAACAATTACTGGGGTCCAATTTCTCCTGTTACCCTTGTGAATCTAAAAAATGCTTGCTAAAACATAATTTTTGAGGAAAGAAAAATGATTTTTTATTTTCACGGCTCTGCGTTGTAAACGTCTGTGAAGCACTTGGGGGTTCAAAGTGCTCACCACATATCTAGATAAGTTCCTTGGGGGTCTAGTTTCTAAAATGGGGTCACTTGTGGGGGTTTCTACTGTTTAGGCACACCAGGGGCTCTGCAAACGCAACGTGACACCCGCAGACCATTCCATCAAAGTCGGCATTTCAAAAGTCACTACTTCCCTTCTGAGCCCCGACGTGTGCCCAAACAGTGGTTTACCCCCACTCATGGGGTATCAGCGTACTCAGGAGAAACTGGACAACAACTTTTGGGGTCCAATTTCTCCTGTTACCCTTGGGAAAATAAAAAATTGCAGGCTAAAAGATCATTTTTGAGAAAATAATTTTTTTATTTTATTTTCATGGCTCTGCGTTATAAACTTCTGTGAAGCACTTGGGGGTTCAAAGTCCTCACCACACATCTAGATTAGTTCCTTTGGGGGTCTAGTTTCCAAAATGGTGTCATTTCTGGGGGATCTCTAATGTTTAGGCACACAGGGGCTCTCCAAACGTGACATGGTGTCCGCTAATGATTGGAGCTAATTTTCCATTTAAAAAGTCAAATGGCGCGCCTTCCCTTCCGAGCCCTGCCGAGTGCCCAAACAGTGGTTTACCCCCACATATGAGGTATCGACGTACTCGGGAGAAATTGCCCAACAAATTTTATGATCCATTTTATCCTATTGCCCATGTGAAAATGAAAAAATTGAGGCGAAAATAATTTTTTTGTGAAAAAAAAGTACTTTTTCATTTTTACGGATCAATTTGTGAAGCACCTGGGGGTTCAAAGTGCTCACTATGCATCTAGATAAGTTCCTTGGGGCGTCTAGTTTCCAAAATGGGGTCACTTGTGGGGGAGCTCCAATTTTTAGGCACACGGGGGCTCTCCAAACGTGACATGGTGTCCGCTAAAGAGTGGAGCCAATTTTTGATTAAAAAAGTCAAATGGCGCTCCTTCCCTTCCAAGCCCTGCCGTGCGCCCAAACAGTGGTTTACCCCCACATATGAGGTATCAGCGTACTCAGGACAAATTGGACAACAACTTTCGTGGTTCAGTTTCTCTTTTTACCATTGGGAAAATAAAAAAATTGTTGCTAAAAGATCATTTTTGTGACTAAAAAGTTAAATGTTCATTTTTTCCTTCCATGTTGCTTCTGCTGCTGTGAAGCACCTGAAGGGTTAATAAACTTCTTGAATGTGGTTTTGAGTACCTTGAGGGGTGCAGTTTTTAGAATGGTGTCACTTTTGGGTATTTTCAGCCATATAGACCCCTCAAACTGACTTCAAATGTGAGGTGGTCCCTAAAAAAAAAATGGTTTTGTAAATTTCGTTGTAAAAATGACAAATCGCTGGTCAAATTTTAACCCTTATAACTTCCTAACAAAAAAAAATTTTGTTTCCAAAATTGTGCTGATGTAAAGTAAACATGTGGGAAATGTTATTTATTAACTACTTTGTGTCACATATCGCTCTGGTTTAACAGAATAAAAATTCAAAATGTGAAAATTGCGAAATTTTCAAAATTTTCGCCAAATTTCCGTTTTTATCACAAATAAACGCAGAATTTATTGACCTAAATTTACCACTAACATGAAGCCCAATATGTCACGAAAAAACAATCTCAGAACCGCTAGGATCGGTTGAAGCGTTCCTGAGTTATTACCTCATAAAGGGACACTGGTCAGAATTGCAAAAAACGGCAAGGTCTTTAAGGTCAAAATAGGCTGGGTCATGAAGGGGTTAACAGGCTTGATGAGTTTTTGTGTATTTGTCTGTAAATTTTTTTACATCTGCTTATCCGGCTATTTTGCATAGTTGCAAACTGTCCCAGAGTTCTTTGGATGATTGGGATTAAAAAAGGGGGTGTATGTGGGCTATTCCCAAAAGGGGGTTTGGGTTCCCAGAGGAGTTAGGTTTGGGACAGAATTCATATATATTACCAGTTTAGAGGATACTCTAAAAATGTACTTTTATTTGTACCCATTAAAACATAATAAATCATAATATCTAGCAAAGTAACAATGATCCCCAAAAAATCCTTAAAGTGTCAGGATATAGTTAGTCACATAATGCTCTCTCCATCAATGCAAGAAGGTAACGATGCATATTATATTCATTAATTCCTGACCAAGGATGAAAGGACTTAAACCACAATTGAAGTGGTTGTAGAGTAAACACATAATTCAATAGATACCATACCAAGGGAAGCGAGGGCCCTGCTCGCAAGCTTACAATCTGAATATATCAGCAATACAGTCATGGCTAAAATTGGGCACTGTGGACAAAGGAACATCAGAATATTTGGAGATTGACTTGTAACCTTAAGATTGTTGATATTGTTCAACATTTTTGTTTCTCAAGTCCTAGGACAGTTCTCTTCTCTTTCTGTTCTCCATACTTAATGTGGCACACAAAGACAGACAATGCAAAGATTGAGTCAACTTCTCCAATTTTTTAATCTGGTTTCAGGTGTGATTTTCATATTGTCCACACCTGTTACTTGCCACAGGTGAGTTTGAACGAGCATCACTTGCTTGAAACAAAGTTCTTTAGCTGCAATTTTGGATAGGTGCCAACAATTTTGTCCAGCCCAATTTGGTGGTTTTGTGTGAAATTGTAGTGATAAAAAAAGAAAACAAATATTCCACTCACCTATCAGGTGATAGATGAGCACGAACGGAGCCAGAGCGGCTTCGGCATGAACATCAAAAAGCAAGGAAGGTTCAGCGAGAAAACAAGTATGTAATTAAAACATAGCTCTTATTTTAGTCATATAAAAGTACTCCACAAAGGACTGACTGGCCATATGGTAGTGCAGAGAAGGTCTCAGACACTGCCTCAAGTGGGGCCAGGGTCTTATTTTTCAGGCATATTTGTGATAAGGAGCAGTGAAATCCCAGAAGAGCCCATGCAGGATTTGCCATCTGCTGGCGAGGTGAAATCAAATGGAACCAAATGGAGCTGGAAGACTTCGGGTGATAGACCTGATCAGGTGACCCACGGGAAGGACTTCCTGGATATAAAAGCCCTGCATGCCAGGCCGCAGGTAGATTTGGCGCCAGAAAGGAGAGCGGAGCAGCGTAACAGGCCTCAGTAGAAAGCCTACGACAGCAAGGTGTCAGCCATCGCCTGACAAGGCCCGAATTCCGCACATGAGAACTCCTGAGTTATGCCTGCGCTTGTCAGGACCAGGACACATGCCCCACGCCAATATAAAGCTCAAGAGGCCAGACATCGCCTGTCAGGAGCCGAGGCCTGGTCTACTCCTGACAGTTCCTGAGAGACTTCTGTTGACGGTTAAGCCGAGAACATCCGTATGGAGACTACAACAGGTGGGACACGCCCTCGACTGCCGAAGGACAGTGCATGTGAGCAGGGCCGTCACTTCCAGCTATCCTCTAAGGTACCTTGGTCAGCTAAGATTAGGGCTTCAGACCGGGAGGTTGCCGGTTGTTGCATTGGACGCTTTGATAGACTATGACAGAGAGAGAGAGAGATGCAGCCTTGCGGGAAAACCCGATGACCTCTGCTATGGCCAGAATTGCAGTGAGAGAACTTACCTGGTGGCTCCCACGACTGGGCGCACCACCATTGTGAACAGAACATTGCTGTTAGATAAAGACTTCCTTTGCTTTTCCAAGTTTGTTATCTTTGTTTGCATGCTAATCTGCCTAGTTACCAACACTAAAGGTACCTTCACACTAAACGATATCGCTAGTGATCCGTGACGTTGCAGCGTCCTGGCTAGCGATATCGTTCAGTGTGACACGCAGCAGCGATCAGAATCCTGCTGTGATGTCGTTGGTCGGGGCTAGAAGGCCAGAACTTTCTTTGGTCGCTGGCTCTCCCGCTGACATCGCTGAATCGGCGTGTGTGACACCGATTCAGCGATGTCTTCGCTGGTAACCAGGGTAAACATCTGGTTACTAAGCGCAGGGCCGCGCTTAGTAACCCGATGTTTACCCTGGTTACCATCCTAAAAGTAAAAAAAGAAACTCTTCATACTTACCTTCAGCTGTCTGTCCTCGGCGCTCTGCTTTCCTGCACTCACTGTGAGCACAGCGGCCGGAAAGCAGAGCGGTGACGTCACCGCTCTGCTTTCCGGCCGCTGTGCTCACAGCCAGTACAGAGAAGCACAGCGCCGGGGACAGACAGCGGAAGGTAAGTATGAAGCGTTTGTTTTTTTTACTTTTAGGATGGTAACCAGGGTAAACATTGGGTTACTAAGCGCGGCCCTGCGCTTAGTAACCCGATGTTTACCCTGGTTACCGGCATCGTTGGTCGCTGGAGAGCTGTCTGTGTGACAGCTCTCCAGCGACCAATCAGTGACGCTGCAGCGATCCGGATCGTTGTCTGGATCGCTGCAGCGTCGTTTAGTGTGAAGGTACCTTTATTGTTTAGAGTCACTTTAAATCACTGTATATAAATAGAGCTATAATCATCACTGACTGTTTCCGCCTTTTGCCTCTGTGAGGTGCATCCAGACACCTGCATTACATACCCATTAGGGCCAATGTATAGAAAGCCAATCAGGCTTTCAGTATGTTTTTGGATTATAAAAGGAAATCCATGGAGATATTCCTGTTAGCTAGATTCTCACTCAGAAACCGAGTGCAGCAAGATAATAGGGCTAACTGAGCTGCTGAGACTTGGGGACATGTTTTGTACCTTTTTCAATTATCAGGGTTTTTTCTTATTAATTTTCCACTTTTTTCTACCACTAAAAAAGTGCATAATTGAACACACGGCCATTTTCTAAATTACAGTCAGTAGCAGCTTCTATGGAAGGTAACAGGAGGTTTTGTAGAATTTAACAAGTGTAAAAGGAATATTTTAAGAACAGAGACTTTTGTAGAAAAATAGTAATTTTCAGTACAGAAATAAATTCACAAATACTATAATTTATCTCCAAATATAACCAGCCATGCTCGACGATACTGGATACGTTGTGGATTTCTTTCTAATGCTCTTTAGCAAAACTCTTTGTTTTATTATCTCTTTAACTTCTGTGTATTCTCTAGGTGTCTGTGATTAAAACTTGTATTATTTTATTGCATTTTCCATAGTGCTTTTCTGTTTTAATTTAATATCAACATTTACCACATTAACTTTGAAGCTACCTGACCTATGAGGCTGAAATTACATTCGCTGTTTTACTTCCTATTTTTAGTTATTTTGGTGACTTTTTTTAACTACATGCTGTTAGGTGAAAACCGCTGAAACCAAACAGTATTTTAAAGACTATAGTAAAAAGCATTCTGGGTCATAACATTTTTAGAATCCATGCCTTTTTTTCTTCAAAATGCAGCATGCTCTTGGCATGTTGTTTTCCCATAGGTTTCTGTGCAGAAAAAAAAATACATATTTAAAATGTTTTTTTTTTTTTTTTTTTAAACTAAACAAAAACACTACTTTTAAATGCTTTTAGACATGCAATAAAAACCTCCTGAGATGCATGACTTGTTTATGTGCAAGAAACAATACACTGAAAAACCCTGTGAGTGAATACCAATGGTGTAGCTGGAAACTTGGGGGGCCCCAATGCAAAATCTCCATTGGGGCCCCCAATTACTGCAAATCTTTAATAGTAATAGTCTTTCATATGGGCCAAAGCCACCTTTTGGCCTCCTCAAACTCCAGGGCCCGGGTTCTGCTGCAACCCCTACACCTATTATTATAGTTACTCTCTTGGAGAATACCCAGTTGAATTCCCACCAGAGTACACCTCATTCTACTTAATGTACTTCTGATAAGGTGATCACCTGAAGCAAATCTTATTTAAGGAGGGAAAGTATAAAAATCACTACTGTGGTGTTCACAATCCTCTTTCAACAGGATAAGCTGGATGGCAAAACAAGTGCTAGTAATATCCCCAAAGTAGTAGGAATGAAAAAATAACTTTTAACCATGCCAAAGGAGTTGAAAAGAAAAGTCAGGAGTGAGGAAAAGAAGGGCTCAGTTCTGGCTCTACTAGCAGAGGGACATAGCATCATGTTGCCCCCATGCTTAAAATTTCTAAGACAGCAGTCCATTACAAGGTCAAGCAGTAAATATTGGGGACAACAAAGCTACAGACCGGCAGAGGGCAAAAATGACTCCACTGACCCAGATGACTGTCATTTTATTTAAATGTCACTTGGCAACCGCAGGATGACATCAAGTGACCTACAAAAGGAATGGCAAATGTCAGCTGGGGTGAAGTGCACAGCAAGAACAGTTTGTAACAGGCTCCTAGAGGCAGGACTCAAGTCATGTAAAGCTAGAAAAAAAAGCCTTTCATCAAAGAGAAGCAAAGGAGAGCCAGGCTGAAGTTTGCCATGACAATAATGATTGGACCATAGAGGACTGGAGTAAGGTAATCTTCTCTAATGAGTCTAATTTTTATTTTTGCCCAACACCTGGTCGTCTAATGGTTAGACGGAGACCTGGAGAGACATACAAGCCACAGTGTCTTGCACCCACTGTAAAATTTGGTGGAGGATTGATGATGATCTGGGGATGCTTCAGCAAGGCTGGAGTTGGGCAGGTTAATCTTTGCGAAGGACGTATGAATCAAGCAGCATACAAGGTTATCCAGGAAAACCAGTTGATTCCTTCTGCTCCGGCAATGTTCCCCAACTCTGAGGACTTTTTTCCAGCAAGACTATGCGCCATGCCACACAGCTAGGGTCAATCAAGGTGTGGATGAAGGGCGACCACATCAAATCCCTGTCATGGCCAGCCCACTCTCCAGACCTGAGCCTCATTGAAAACCTCTGGAATGTAATCAAGCGGAAGATGGATAGTCACAAACCATCTAACAAAGAAGAACTGCTTACATTTTTGTACCAGGAATGGCATAAGGTCACCCAAAAGCAGTGTGAAAGACTGGTGGAAAGCATGCCAAGAAGCATGAAAGCTGTGAATTAAAATCATGGTTATTCCACAACATATTGATTTCTGAACTCTTCCGGAGTTAAAACATTAGTATTGTTTCTAAATGATTATGAACTTGTTTTTTTTTTGCATTATTTGTGGTCTGTAAGCAATGCATTTTTTGTTATTTTGACCATTTCTCATTTTCAGAAAATAAATACAAAATGTATTGCTTGGAACTTGGGAGACATGTTGTCAGTAGTTTATAAAATAAAAGAACAATTTACATTTTACTCAAAAATATACCTATAAAGAGAAAAATCAGACAAACTGAACATTTTGCAGTGGTCTCTTAATTTTTGCCAGTGCTGTATGTTGGTTTTCACTTCTAAACGGTGAATATTTGCCATGTATTCCAAACCATACTTAATCAATGTATCAAACATTTAGCCTGTTCGAAAACCCCCCACTACTATTAAAAAATTATTTTGGTGTAAAAAAGGGGACTTCTGGTCCTTTACCTTGACAAGCTGCTGGCATTTAACCCCTTTCTGCCAGCTGACGGAATAGTACGTCAGCTGGCAGATCCCCTGCTTTGAGGTGGGCTCCGGCGGTGAGCCCACCTCAAAGCTGCGACATGTCAGCTGTTTTGTTCAGCTGACATGTGCGCGCAATGAGCGCAAGCGGAATCGCGATCCGCCCGCACACATTAACTAGTTAAATGCCGCCGTCAAGCGCTGACAGCGGCATTTAACTAGCGCTCCCGGCCGCGCGGCCGGAGGTGCTCGCACCGCTGACCCCCGTCACATGATCGGGGGTCATCGGTGCATTGCCATAACAACCAGAGGTCTCCTTGAGACCTCTATGGTTGTTGATGGCCGATTGCTTTGAGCGCCACCCTGTGGTCGGCGTTCAAAATACACCTGCATTTCTGCTGCATAGAGGTGATCTGTACTTCACCTCTATGTAGCAGAGGCGATCGAGTTGTGCATGCTTCTAGCCTCCTATTGAGGCTATTGAAGCATGCCAAAATAAAAAAAAAAAGTGTTTAAAAATATAAAAAAATATATAAAAGTTCAAATCACCCCCCTTTCGCCCCAATCAAAATAAAACAATAAAAAAATCAAACATATACATATTTGGTATCGCCGCATTCAGAATCGCCCGATCTAACAACGTATTTACACCAAAATGGTATCACTAAAAACGCCAGCTTGGCATGCCAAAAATAAGCCCTCACCTGACCCTAGATCAAGAAAATTGGAGACGCTACGGGTATCGGAAAATCGCGCAAATTTTTTTTTTTTTTTTTTAGCAAACTGGAATTTTTTTCACCACTTAGATAAAAAAATAACCTAGACATGTTAGGTGTCTATGAACTCGTAATGACCTGGAAAATCATAATGGCAGGTTAGTTTTAGCATTTGGTGAACCTAGCAAAAAAGCCAAACAAAAAACAAGTGTGAGATTGCACTTTTTTTGCAACTTCATCACACTTGGAATTTTTTTCCCGTTTTCTGTTACATGGCATGGTAAAACCAATGGTATCGTTCAAAAGTACATCTCGTCCCGCAAAAAATAAGCCCTCACATGGCCATATTGACGGAGAAATAAACAAGTTATGGCTCTGGGAAGGAGGGGAGCGAAAAACGAAAATGAAAAAGCGGAAAAAGCTCCGGGGGGGAAGGGGTTAACAGCTGATCATCATCTACTTATTTGCTAATTGGCAGGCGTGTAATAACCTGTTTACACAGGCCGACCGTGTTTCAGATGCGCACTAAACAATCTGTATTAGATCGGTCATTGTGCATAGATTGCCATTATTTGCTGCTGAGAACAATAACCTATTGTGCAGCAGTCTCAAAGTGGTATCCACGTAAATACCAGGCATTGCCAACCTCTTTCATTGCCGTATGAACCTGATTTTATGTTCACAGGCCCATTGTAGATTTAGTTTACTGCCTGTGATGTTTCGTTTCAGAGGAATATCAAACAAGACATCACAGGAGGCTGGAGCTGCAATCACTATGCTGCATCATCTATGACCCCTCCTGGATCAGAACTTCATCAGGGAGTAGCGCTGCAGATACTACAGTTTCTTTCACCTGCCCTTTGAAATTGTCTTGTATCCATGGGGATAGACGCTGTGGGAGAGGGGAGTGCTGTGCCAGCACTCTGCTTCTATCTGCGGCAATACATCTTCTGTGAAACAAGACGTCATTAGGTGGCATAGATAGAAGCTGTGAGTGACACCAGCACTACCACTCTACTTCTAGCACCGTCCTCAAGCGAATCGTGATCATGGGGCAGTGCTGGTTTCATTCACTTCTTCTGTAACTGCCTCCTGATTTGACGCTAGAAGCCATGGGGCCAGCATTGGTTTTATTCACTACTTCTATCTTTGTCCTCTGATAACATCTTGTTTCATAGTTAGAAGATGCGAAGCTAGAAGCAGACTGCCGGTGCTACGCTCACTTCTCTCACAGTATCTATCATCATGGATCCAGAATATTTTCAGAGGGCAATGATGCAAGAAACTGTAGTAAGTAACTGATCCCTGATGATGTCCTGATTCCGGAGGGGCGATAGATGCTGCAGCCCCAGCCTCTAGTGACTTTCTGTTTAAGGCCTCTTTCACACTTCCGTTTTTTTAAATCCGTGACAATGCTTCGGCACGACGTATCGACGGATGCGTCAAAAATAGTGAAAAACGGTTGCAACTCATCCAGTATTTCGACGGATACGCTAGACGGTTCCGTTGGAAAACTGGATCCGTTGCATCTGTTTTGTCCGTTTTTACCATCAGTTTCATCCATTTTTTTTTTTTTTTTTTTTTGACGGATCCGTTTTCCATGCCTAAAAATGGGAGTCTCCCAAATGTGATTGGCTACTGAAAAATAGGGAAACCTATATATTGACTGTTTTTACACCCCATCTTTGACAGGGTTTAGAGAAAGTGGCAGAGATGGAAGGAGTGCTTGTGAAGATTGCGAACGTAGTTACTGATGTTATTTTTGAGACCAATAGGCTGGCAATAATAATTCGGGAGAAGGAGGCAGCAGCAAGACGGAGGATTCTTCAACAGTGACGTCGCCGGCAACGCCTATGGATACATCCCATAAACGCACAGCGGATGACCCGGGGCGTGTATTCAACTCTCTACATGGAGTTGCGGCAGAACCCGGATACATTTTTTAATTACGTTTGGATGAGGATGGAACACTTTGATTTGTTGGAACTTGTTGGGGATGTCATCCGAAGGAAGGACACATATATGAGGTTTTCCATCTCACCGGCGGAGCACCTGATGGTGGCACTGCGGTAAGCCTACTTGTTGTTTTTATTTTGTTTACCATTGCTCATATTTAATGCTATGTAAACATATTTTAACCAATGGAAAACCACATCAGCAGTGAACATGCTGAAGAAAATACTGCGCTGAAACACTGCGTTGCATTTTCTGCAGCATGTCAATTATTTTATTGTTTGTGCCCATTCCACAGTGTTTAACACTTGCTCCATACTAGGAATGCACAGATGTAAAAATGCTGGTTTAAATGTGCACTAAAACAGAACAAAAACTTCCGCAGTGCCGTTTATCAAAACTTTAAAAAAAAAAAAATTTATAAAATTTGTGAAAATTGCTTCAAAATGTTATGTTGGTGTTTGTGAAAAATGAATAAAAATGTTATTAAAAATACAGATTCCTTGCTACCGGAGAATCCCTAACTTCACTGCATTACCAGTTCCGCCTTGGAATATCGACAATTTCAGGAATTGTGAAAGTGACCTGTCGCGCACTATGGGATACTTTGCACCATGAATACATTCCAAATCCGACTATGGACATCTGGCTGCAGATTGCTGAAAATTTTGAGAAACTGTGCCATTTCCCAAATTGCTTGGGTGCTGTAGATGGCAAACATATCCGTATTTCAAAAGCTGCAGGATCTGGCTCAGAGTACTTTAATTACAAAAAGTACTTTTCAATAATACTCATGGCCATAGCGGATGCCAACTGTAAATTTATTGCTGTGGACATTGGAGCCTATGGCCGGTCAAACGACTCACAAGTCTTCAAAACTTCTCTGATGGGGCGTCGTCTATATGGAGACAGCCATGATTTTCCACCAGCAAGACCACTCCCGGGAACATCTGGACCACCTATGCCATTTGTCTGTGTTGGTGATGAGGCATTCCAGCTGTCACCACACCTACTAAAACCTTATGCAAGCAGAGAATTGACCCGAACCAAAAGAGTATTTAATTACCGCTTAACTAGAGCCAGACGAGTGGTGGAGAGTGCATTTGGCATTTTAACCGCAAAGTGTCGAGTGCTGCTAACCGCCATAAAACTGCACACAGAGATTGTGGATGAGGTTGTCAAGCCTGTGTGGTGCTGCATAATTGTTATTTCCCAGGAGCCAGTTTCCATGGATGATGAGGACTCTCAGACAACCTTGTGGGATTACCAAAGCAACTCTGTTCGGACCGCAGGTTCGGTTTCCAGAATGAGGGACCACTTTGCTGAGTATTTCATGTCACCTGAAGGCAGAGTCCCATGGCAAGACAACATAGTTTGAGTTCTTTCTGTGATGACTCTGTGAATAATGTTTCTGTACAAAGTATTCTGATTTTATTGACACCAAGTTTTTAGTTCCCTAAAGTTTGGTATGTTTTCTAATAAACCTAATATGTTATACCTTTTAAACGTGTGTTGTTTTTGTACCTTTTGTTTCTTACCATACTTAAATGAAGACACTTAAATAAAATTTTGTTTGGTTTAAAAACTATTTTATTGTTAACATATTTTTATTACACTTTTTTTTAAAACTTTTTGTGTCAAACAAAATTTTTTTTAACCCTTGTTGGGGTAAACACTTTTATAAAACATTTTTTTTTTTTAATAAAAAATAGGTATTAACATTTTTATTTTTAGACATAACTATTAACCCCTTCCCGACCCATGACGCCACGTAGGCGTCATGAAAGTCGGTGCCAATCCGACCCATGACGCCTATGTGGCGTCATGGAAAGATCGCGTCCCTGCAGATCGGGTGAAAGGGTTAACTCCCATTTCACCCGATCTGCAGGGACAGGGGGAGTGGTAATTTAGCCCAGGGGGGGTGGCTTCACCCCCTCGTGGCTACGATCGCTCTGATTGGCTGTTGAAAGTGAAACTGCCAATCAGAGCGATTTGTAATATTTCACCTATTATAACGGGTGAAATATTACAATCCAGCCATGGCCGATGCTGAAATATCGGCCATGGCTGGAAATACTAATGTGCCGCCCCCCCAGCCCCCCGATCTGGCCGGTACACTGCTCCGGCTCCCCTCCGTCCAGTGCTCCGCTCCCCCCCCCGTGCTCTTGTCCGCTCCCCCCGTGCTCCAATCACCCCCCTGCACTCCGATCCACCCCCCCGGTGCTCCGTTCCACCCCCCCGTGCTCCATTCCAGCCCCCCGTGCTCCGTTCCACGCCCCCCGTGCTCCGTTCCACCCCTCCCGCGCTCCGATTCCCCCCCCGTTCTCCGATTCCCCCCCCCCCCCGTGGTCCCCCCCCCACCCTATCATACTTACCGATCCAGCCGGGGTCCCGTCCGTCTTCTCCCTGGGCGCCGCCATCTTCCAAAATGGCGGGCGCATGCGCAGTGCGCCCGCCGAATCTGACGGCCGGCAGATTCGTTCCAAAGTGAGTTTTGATCACTGAGATAGATTATATCTCAGTGATCAAAATAAAAAAAATAATAAATGACCCCCCCCCCTTTGTCACCCCCATAGGTAGGGACAATAAAAAATAAAGACATTTTTTTTTCCCCACTAATGTTAGGGTTAGGGGTAGGGTTACGGCTAGGGTTACGGCTAGGGTTAGGGGTAGGGGTAGGGTTAGGGCTAGGGTTAGGGTTTCGGTATGTGCACACGTATTCTGGTCCTCTGCGGATTTTTCCGCTGCGGATTTGATAAATCCGCAGTGCTAAACCGCTGCGGATTTATGGCGGATTTACCGCGTTTTTTTCTGCGCATTTCACTGCGGTTTTACAACTGCGATTTTCTATTGGAGCAGTTGTAAAACCGCTGCGGAATCCGCACAAAGAAGTGACATGCTGCGGAATGTAAACCGCTGCGTTTCCGTGCAGTTTTTCCGCAGCATGTGTACAGCGATTTTTGTTTCCCGTAGGTTTACATTGAACTGTAAACTCATGGGAAACTGCTGCGGATCCGCAGCGTTTTCCGCAGCGTGTGCACATACCTTTAGAATTAGGCTATGTGCACACTGTGCGGATTTGGCTGCGGATTAGCCGCTGCGGATTCGCAGCAGTGTTCCATCAGGTTTACAGTACCATGTAAACATATGAAAAACCAAATCCGCTGTGCCCATGGTGCGGAAAATACCGCGCGGAAACGCTGCGTTGTATTTTCCGCAGCATGTCAATTCTTTGTGCGGATTCCGCAGCGTTTTACACCTGTTCCTCAATAGGAATCCACAGGTGAAATCCGCACAAAAAACACTGGAAATCCGCGGAAAATCCGCAGGTAAAACGCAGTGCCTTTTACCCGCGGATTTTTCAAAAATGGTGCGGAAATATCTCACACGAATCCGCAACGTGGGCACATAGCCTTAGGGTTAGGGTTGGAATTAGGGTTGTGGTTAGGGTTGTGATTAGGGTTATGGCTACAGTTGGGATTAGAGTTAGGGTGTGTTGGGGTTAGTGTTGGAGGTAGAATTGAGGGGTTACCACTGTTTAGGCACATCAGGGGTCTCCAAACGCAACATGGCGCCACCATTGATTCCAGCCAATCTCGTATTCAAAAAGTCAAATGGTGCTCCCTCACTTCCGAGCCCTGACGTGTGCCCAAACAGTGGTTTACCCCCACTCATGGGGTATCAGCGTACTCAGGAGAAACTGGACAACAACTTTTGGGGTCCAATTTCTCCTGTTACCCTTGGGAAAATAAAAAATTGCAGGCTAAAAGATCATTTTTGAGAAAATAATTTTTTATTTTTATTTTCATGGCTCTGCGTTATAAACTTCTGTGAAGCACTTGGGGGTTCAAAGTCCTCACCACACATCTAGATTAGTTCCTTTGGGGGTCTAGTTTCCAAAATGGTGTCATTTCTGGGGGATCTCTAATGTTTAGGCACACAGGGGCTCTCCAAACGCGACATGGTGTCCGCTAACAATTGGAGCTAATTTTCCATTCAAAAAGTCAAATGGCGCGCCTTCCCTTCCGAGCCCTGCCGAGTGCCCAAACAGTGGTTTACCCCCACATATGAGGTATCGACGTACTCGGGAGAAATTGCCCAACAAATTTTATGATCCATTTTATCCTACTGCCCATGTGAAAATGAAAAAATTGAGGCGAAAAAAAAAGTACTTTTTCATTTTTACAGATCAATTTGTGAAGCACCTGAGGGTTTAAAGTGCTCACTAGGCATTTAAATAAGTTCCTTGGGGGGTCTAGTTTCCAAAATGGGGTCACTTGTGGGGGAGCGCCAATGTTTAGGCACACAGGAGCTATCCAAACGCGACATGGTGTCCGCTAACGATGGAAATAATTTTCCATTCAAAAAGTCAAATGGCGCTCCTTCCCTTCCGAGCCTTACCATGTGCCCAAACAGTGGTTTACCCCCACATGTGAGGTATTGGTGTACTCAGGAGAAATTGCCCAACACATTGTAGGATCCATTTTATCCTGTTGCCCATGTGAAAATGAAAAAATTGAGGCTAAAAGAATTTTTTTGTGAAAAAAAAGTACTTTTTTCATTTTTACGGATCAATTTGTGAAGCACCTGGGGGTTCAAAGTGCTCACTATGCATCTAGATAAGTTCCTTGGGGCGTCTAGTTTCCAAAATGGGGTCACTTGTGGGGGAGCTCCAATTTTTAGGCACACGGGGGCTCTCCAAACGTGACATGGTGTCCGCTAAAGAGTGGAGCCAATTTTTGATTAAAAAAGTCAAATGGCGCTCCTTCCCTTCCAAGCCCTGCCGTGCGCCCAGTGGTTTACCCCCACATATGAGGTATCAGCGTACTCAGGACAAATTGGACAACAACTTTCGTGGTTCAGTTTCTCCTTTTACCATTGGGAAAATAAAAAAATTGTTGCTAAAAGATCATTTTTGTGACTAAAAAGTTAAATGTTCATTTTTTCCTTCCATGTTGCTTCTGCTGCTGTGAAGCACCTGAAGGGTTAATAAACTTCTTGAATGTGGTTTTGAGTACCTTGAGGGGTGCAGTTTTTAGAATGGTGTCACTTTTGGGTATTTTCAGCCATATAGACCTCTCAAACTGACTTCAAATGTGAGGTGGTCCCTTTAAAAAAATGGTTTTGTAAATTTCGTTGTAAAAATGAGAAATCGCTGGTCAAATTTTAACCCTTATAACTTCCTAACAAAAAAAAATTTTGTTTCCAAAATTGTGCTGATGTAAAGTAAACATGTGGGAAATGTTATTTATTAACTATTTTGTGTCACATATCTCTCTGGTTTAACAGAATAAAAATTCAAAATGTGAAAATTGCGAAATTTTCAAAATTTTCGCCAAATTTCCGTTTTTATCACAAATAAACGCAGAATTTATTGACCTAAATTTACCACTAACATGAAGCCCAATATGTCACGAAAAAACAATCTCAGAACCGCTAGGATCCGTTGAAGCGTTCCTGAGTTATTACCTCATAAAGGGACACTGGTCAGAATTGCAAAAAACGGCAAGGTCTTTAAGGTCAAAATAGGCTGGGTCATGAAGGGGTTAATATGTTAATTTTTTTTATAAGTCTGTAAACTGTGGGAAGGAGATATTAACGGAGGGTCTGGAAGGTTGGACCACGTCAATAGTGGGGGAAAGCCTACTGGGTTGGGGTGTAGTGGAAGGGGGGGAAAAAAACAGGAGGCTGAGCATGGAGGTCAGGTTGGACGGGGTGGTGTTGGGGTAGGTGGAATACTAAACAGGGAAGGAAAGTTTGACAAGGAAGGAAACAGTGGGGAGGACTTTGGGTTTTGGGCCTGGGTTGGGAATCGAGCCTGGGTTGGGAATCAAGCCTGGGTTGGAAATTGGGCTTGGGTTGGGAATTGGGCCTGGGTTTGGAAATGATTGTTAGGAGAGACAGTGGCTTTGTGGGGAGGTGTGGGAGTTAAAGGGCTTGAGTGATGACCTGCACTAGAGCAGCATGGCAGCCTTGCATTAACTGCATCTGCTGGTCAAGAGTTAGCTTTTCCATGCTCCTGAGCATTGATTAGAAAAAAAGGTTGTTTGGAGATTCGCTTGCATCTGAATGCATCCTATCCAAGCGATTGCTGTGTTCACTGATGCGTGTTTGCAACATGTTGAACCCAGCAGCCACTTGCTCTCCCAAAATTTTGAAAGAGCTCTGGAAGGATGCATTCAGATGCAGGAACTCGGGAGCATAACTCCTTTCCTGACCCCTGAGTCGCTGCCACCCCGAACCTAATGGTGTTCTAGAGGTGGAAGGATCAGAGGGGTGGGGTAAAGGGAACGCTAACTCGCCACCAGCAGCTTCAAGTAGTGAAGGCTGCGATGATGCTTCAGTGCTGGTGGCAGTTGAAGTGGATGGGGCAGAGGGACTGGAAGGGACAGATGAGGGGTCAGAGGGGTGGGGTTTACTGACGTGGCCCATGGTGGCAGACTCCTGAAAGATCACTCTAGAGGGGTCCAAGGTAGATGCAGGCTCCCGATGGCTACAGAAGGTGCTGTGAAATAATAGAAAAAAAAACTATTAATATATTGATAGGAAAAAGCCCTGCCTGAAGCAAAAAAAATGTTACACAGGTAAACATGTTGACTTATTCAATGGGCTGTTGAATATTTACCTTCTTCTCAACATCAGTGCTTGGAGGAAGGACAGGGCACGGCTATATTTGTATTGTGGCCTTCGTCGTCCTGATGAGCCACTCGGGGCCTGCATCTCCTGGTTAAACTCCCTCTTGAAGCGATCCCTGAGTGACCACCACCGCTTCATAACCCTTTCACCTGTAAAGAGAAGAATGAACTTAAAAAAGTGTTAATTACAACACATTCTGTTCTGCTCAAGAAATTACTGAAATGTGACTACTTACGTTCTCGAGTCTGCTGCCTTGGATCAAGGTCCTCCCACTTGGCTAAAACGTTCTTGTATACTTCCTCCCAGAGCCAACGGGTCACATACTGATCAACATGCCTGCGGTCAGCCATGCTCCACAGCGGCTCCCTCTCGCAGACCTCCTCGATGAGGCGGTCCACGTCAAGTCCACCTTCATCACCATCCGAGACAGAAGCACGCTGTGAAGACTGAAAAGAGCAAAAAAAAAAAAAAAAATTGGTACACTGAAACACAAAAGTACCAAGAGAAAACATAAAAAAACAAAACAACTCACTGCTGGCTGACCGCTGTGGCGATGATGATGCCGACTCTGGGAGCGGCTGGGAGGACCTTAATGGCGTTGGCCAGCATGTGAAGCAGACTAAAAAAAAGGAAAAAGAATTATGTTGGATGTAGGCATATGTTGTATGTGTACTGTGATGTATGATGATCTGTTTTGTATGTGTTGGGTGCACTGTGATGTGTGAAGGAACTGTTTCGCCACAACACTCTGTGCGCTCGCTCCTTGTGTTTCTCCACCCATCTAGTCTCCTTCTGAGAGGCCCTCGTCTGCTTCAGCTTCCTGTGAAAACATAATTAATGCATATAGTGTTTAACAGAAATTTGAACTAGAACACCAAAAAATAAAAAAAATGTTAAATTACCTCACTACGCTGACGCTGTGGAGGAGGGCTCCCAGAAGAAGATATTTCTCTGTGGTCCCTGGTATATCTGTAAGTATAAAGACAGTTGTAAGCTACTATACAAATTGAATTTGAAACTTTGTGGTCTTTCATACTTACATCAGGAAAGTGGCTTGCTGGCTCGGTCCCTGCTGACTCGGTCCCTGCTGGCTCAGTCCCTGGTGGATCTGTAAGCATAAAGACAGTTGTAAGCTACTATACAAATTGAATTTGAAGCTTTATGGTCTTTCATACTTACATCAGGAAAGTGGCCTGCTGGCTTGGTTCCTGCTAGCTCGGTCCCTGGTGGCTATGGTCCCTGGTGGATCTGTAAGTATAAAGATTTTATACTTCGACCCACCCCCCAAACTAGCTAATGTTAAAGATTTAATAACCACCCTGCTCAAATGATCTGCATAATGTTCATGCAGGCCAACAACCAAAGTTTTGAGAAACAACCCCAAAAACAAATACCCCAAGGAACACCAGTCTGAGCTGGATTACCTACTTCAATAGTATGTGCAAGCTGTAAAACCATTTCCCCCCCCACACACACAAAATTATAAAAAAAAAATAATACCCTCATGTAAAATTGAAATACCTAAACGCCAGTTGAAAATGTATTGACCACATATGTGATTTGAAAAGATCCCTTTGAAATTTTTTTTTTTAAGTAATTTTTAATTACCTTTTATATTAAAAAATAAACCCTCAACCAACTCTGTATTGCATGTGTGGACATTTGTACATACACCAGTTTAAAATTTACCTTTCTGAAATAATACTACGGACATTTTGAATAAAAAATTTTTGATTCTTTTTTTAATTTTCTTTTTTTTTACCATCACAATTAGGAGCTACAATGCTCTTTATTTTAAATACGAGTACATTAACTGAAAATGTTTTGAACAATACAATTAAAAAAAAAAATGTAAAGAAAAAACCAAACATACACATACACGCAAGACACACGCTCACACCACCATTACACACACTGAAACCACATGCTGCACAGACCACACTACTTGTTAAATACATCACTGTAAAAAAAACATGCACGCGCACTCACCCAGACGCACGCACACATGCACATGCACGAAAGCAGCCAAACGCACGCACAATGCATGCACATGCACAAAAGCACACAGGTGCACGCAAACACACAGATGCACACATGCACAAAAGCACCCAAACGCACACAGGCGCACGCAAACACACAGATGCACAAAAGCACCCAAACGCACGCACAATGCATGCACATGCACAAAAGCACACAGGTGCACACAAACACACACAGATGCACATGCACGAAAGCACACAGGCGGACACAAGCACACAGACGCGCACACACACACAGACGCACGCAATAATAGCAGTACTCACAATGGCTAGCAGGCCTCTAGCTGGACGCTGGCTTCTGGCAGCACAGTCAGGCCTGTGGCTGCATGCAGGTTTTATAGCTGGCTGGCTGGACACTGGCAGGCTGGACGCTGGCAGGCGTTATAGCTGGACGCTGGCTGGATGCTGTCTTCTGTCATGAGTCTTGCTGGCACATTTGGGGGTGACGCCCCAGGCCAGGTTTATATAGATTTGGGGCTGTCTGGCCAATTGGCTACAAAATCCTGATTCTGAGCATGCTCAGTGTAAAAAAAAAAAAAAACGGATTCCAGCGCTGGATTCCGTCATACGACGTGTCACAACGGATCCTGCGTCCATAGGCTTCCATTCTAGTCAACGACGTATGCCACAGGATCCGTCGCGACACGTTACATTGAACATTTTTTCCAGACGACAGTCCGCCAAAACACGACAGATCTGTCGCACGACGGATGCGACGTTTGGTCATCCGTCGCGATCCGTCGCTAATACAAGTCTATGGGAAAAAAACGGATCCTGTTGGCACATTTGCATGATCCGTTTTTTTTCACAAATTGACGCATTGCAACGGGTCTGAAAAGACGGAAGTGTGAAAGAGGCCTGAGACTCATGTCAAACGAATCCTCATCACATTTAGGGGTTAGCTAGATAAGGAGAAGTGTAAGGAATTGCATAATAAAATTAATTACAAAAGTTATTAGGGTGTTAAAATAGTTACCGTATTTATGAAGGACATTTTAGTTGCGGGACCAACCTTTTTAAGCTTTTTTTTTTTTTTTTCCTTTGTGGCATCGAGCTCAACTAGCTAGTCTTTGGATCGTACATGCATACATGACTCTTGGATTACCATGACCCTGTCAGGAATTCACCGGTTTGAACAAATTCTGGCTGTTTCAAAGATATTCTAATCGAGTCATCATTTTCAATGCATCATCTTTAAAAACTTGTTATTCCCTGGTACCCATTGACCGGTGCCATTACCACAAGATAGCTCAGCATTATTTCTTCACAGGACAGTGGATTTTACTATAGCTGGTATACAGTTAAGTCCATATATATTTGGACAGAGACAACATTTTTCTAATTTTGGTTATAGACATTACCACAATGAATTTTAAACAAAACAATTCAGATGCAGTTGAAGTTCAGACTTTCGGCTTTCATTTGAGGGTATCCACATTAAAATTGGATGAACGGTTTAGGAGTTTCAGCTCCTTAACATGTGCCAGGGACCAAAAGTAATTGGACAGATTAAATAATTATAAATAAAATGTTCATTTCTAGTACTTGGTTGAAAACCCTTTGTTGGCAATGACTGCCTGAAGTCTTGAACTCATGGACATCACCAGACGCTGTGATTCCTCCTTTTTGATGCTCTGCAAGGCCTTCACTGCGGTGGTTTTCAATTGCTGTTTGTTTGTGGGCCTTTCTGTCTGAAGTTTAGTCTTTAACAGGTGAAATGCATGCTCAATTGGGTTGAGATCAGGTGACTGACTTGGCCATTCAAGAATATTCCACTTCTTTGCTTTAATAAACTCCTGGGTTGCTTTGGCTTTATGTTTTGGTTCATTGTCCATCTGTAGTATGAAATGACGACCAATCAGTTTGGCTGCATTTGGCTGGATCTGAGCACACAGTATGTGTCTGAATATCTCAGAATTCATTCGGCTGCTTCTGTCCTGTGTCACATCATCAATAAACACTAGTGACCCAGTGCCACTGGCAGCCATGCATGCCCAAGCCATCACACTGCCTCCGCCGTGTTTTACAGACGATGTGGTATGCTTTGGATCATGAGCTGTACCACGCCTTCGCCATACTTTTCTCTTTCCATCATTCTGGTAGAGGTTGATCTTGGTTTCATCTGTCCAAAGAAGGTTGTTCCAGAACTGTGCTGGCTTTTTTAGATTTTTTTTTTAGCAAAGTCCAGTCTAGCCTTTTTATTCGTGATGCTTATGAGTGGCTTGAACCGTGCAGTGAACCCTCTGTATTTACTTTCATGCAGTCTTCTCTTTATGGTAGATTTG
Organism: Ranitomeya imitator; assembly: GCF_032444005.1. Taxonomy (NCBI): domain Eukaryota; kingdom Metazoa; phylum Chordata; class Amphibia; order Anura; family Dendrobatidae; genus Ranitomeya; species Ranitomeya imitator. The sequence continues at coordinate 270,148,240 of NC_091285.1, read as the reverse complement.
GATATTGATACGCCTACCTCCTGGAGAGTGTTGTTCACTTGGTTGGCTGTTGTGAAGGGGTTTCTCTTCACCATGGAGATTATTCTGCGATCATCCACCACTGTTGTCTTCCGTGGTCTTTTTGCATTGATGAGTTCACCAGTGCACTCTTTCTTTCTCAGGATGTACCAAACTGTAGATTTTGCCACTCCTAACATTGTAGCAAATTCTCGAATAGGTTTTTTCTGCTTTCGCAGCTTAAGGATGACTTTTCACCTGCATGGAGCGCTCCTTTGACCGCGTGTTTACTTCACAGCAAAACCTTCCAAATGCAAGCACCACACCTCAAATCAACTCCAGGCCTTTTATCTGCTTTATTGAGAATGACATAATGAATGGATTGCCCACACCTGTCCATGAAATAGCCTTGGAGTCAATTGTCCAATTACTTTTGGTCCCTTTAAAAACAGTGGGCACATGTCAAGGAGCTGAAACTCCTAAACCCTTCATCCAATTTTAATGTGGATACCCTCAAATGAAAGCTGAAAGTCTGAACTTCAACTGCTTCTGAATTGTTTTGTTTAAAAGTCATTGTGGTAATGTCTATAACCAAAATTAGAGAAATGTTGTCTCTGTCCAAATATATATGGACTTAACTGTATCTTCTTAAGGACTAGCTACTAAATAGATGGAGGTGTCTAACTTGAAAACCAATAAGTGACAAATGATGTAGCTAGTGCATATGACGTAATGTTTCTCATTTGTAGACTCTTCAGCCTTTTTTTCTGAATTTTAGCGGTGGTTTATAGTCATATTAAAAATAACATTTAAACTGCTAGAAAAATCCCTTTGTAGATCAACCATTAGTGCATGTATAATGAAACCAATAATGAAATTGTGGCCTCATTTACTTTACTAATTTGCTTTATCTACAAATGAATTGTTGGTGACACTCCTTTATTACCATTGTTTGCCTAAAAGAAACATACGAAGTGAACTAATGAGGCACCATTTAACTGAATTGACAAATTACCCTTCCTGTCCACCACCATACAGAGAGCGTGAGTGATACTCTTAGTGCTGCTTAGCAGATCCTGCCAACCACATATTATAGTGAGTAACAAAAACCAGCAATGGATTTTAATAGGGGAGTTAGTAAATGCAGCTTGAGCATTTTGAACGTACACATGTTTTTTCTTTTAATCTTAATGGTAGAGTATTTGGAACAATTAAGAAGCGCCTGGAACTCCCAGTTAAAGATGTCATTTCAGGAATTAGTGGAAGGAATCTTGCAATTAAATCATTGGGAGCAACGTCAACCACAGAATCTGTTTCCAACTGTCTTTATGGTTGAGTAGAACTGTAGTAAATCTCTGGTAGTTCAGCACATATGATGGGACATATTTATCAATGCTGTCTTAGGCTATGTTCACACTTTGCGGATTCCACTGCGGATTTTTCCGCAGCAGAATTCCAAAATCCGCAGTGAAAACCCGTTGCGGTTTTTACTGCGGATTTATCGCGGTTTTTACTGCGGTTTCTTCTGTGGATTTTCATCTGCAGTTTCCTATTGGAGCAGGTGAAAATCCGCAGAAAAGAAGTGACATGCTGCGGAATGTAATCCGCAGCGTTTCCGCGCGGATTTTTCCGCAGCATGTGCACAGCGTTTTTTGTTTCCCATAGGTTTACATTGTAATGTAAACTCATGGGAAACTGCTGCGGATCCGCAGCGGTCAAATCCGCTGCGGATCCGCAGCAAAATCCGCAAAGTGTGAACATAGCCTTAAGGATATGTGCACATGTTCAGGTTACGTCAGGATTTCTTGCAGAAATTTCCTGACAAAAACCGGACATTTCTGCCAGAAATCCGCATGCGTTTTTTCGCATTTTTAAAGTGTTTTTTACGCGTTTTTTTTTTTTTCGAGTTGTTTCCCAATGCATAGAATAGCGGGAAAAACGCAAAAAAAACGCAAAATTAATGAACATGCTGCTTTTTTTTACTGCGATGCGTTTTTTTCGCGGAAAAAAAAACGCATCATGTGCACACAAATTGCAGAATGCATTCTAAATGATAGGATGCATATGTATGCGTTCTTAATGCGTTTTTATAGCGCTTTTATCATGAAAAAACGCTTAAATAACGTGAAAAAACCTGAACATGTGCACATACCCTAATTCTTAAACAGTGCAAACTTATAGTATTTGTTGCAGACACATCAGCATGAAAACCATGTCTCTTGGTATGAAAAATGCTGGTTAAAAAAACACATTTTTGCATGCATTTATGCGGCTTTATGTGTTTTTGTTCCCTATCGTTACAATTGGTGAAAAACACTGAAAGATTTGACATTTTGAGGTGAATATCAACTGAACAAACATTGTATAATAATATGGCAACATTTTTATATATCATGGCGATTTGCCAGAGAAAAAAATCATCTAAAGAAGGTACCAATGGACACTCCCTAACATATATTTCCTGCAAGAGACATGGAGTAAGAGCTCACTACTATAAGTATATATCTCACAAAACGTGTATTACAAATACAGTACACAATCAAATAAACAATAAAAAGTCAACATAAATGACGCAGGTGTTTAGTAGCTACTGGTACAATAATAGTGTGATGGGTACATGTAATGCAGGCAGCCTATGCAAAAATATCATGGAGTAATAGCATTCACATATCAGCTAACAGACTATCGAAAAGAGGGAAAGCACATATAAATATATCACTCATAACAATATACGTTATACGTCCAGTATAAAATAGCTAGTGATGTTTTTCTTCTGGTACACACCACTTGAGAATTGCCTAACAGTTGCAAAACATGCAGCCTCAGGGACGCGAACATACACTGCGCCAAAAAATACAGGGAACACTAAAATTCCACATCCTAGATATTACTGAATGAAATATTCCGGTTGCAAATATTTATTCATTACATAGTGGAATGCGTTGAGAACAATAAAACCTAAAAATGATGAATGTAAATCACAACTAATATCCCATGGAGGTCTGGCGTTGGATTGATGCTCAAAATCAAAGTGGAAAATCAAATTGCAGGCTGATCCAACTTCAGTGGAAATGCCTCAAGACAAGGAATATGGAAAAGGAAGGAAAGGAAAATGCCTCAATAGTGTGTGTGGCCTCCACATGCCTGTATGACCTCCCTACAACGCCTGGGCATGCGCCTGATAAGGCAGCGGATGGTCTCCTGAGGGATCTCCCCCCAGACCTGGACTAAAGCATCTGCCAACTCCTGGACAGTTTGTGGTGCAATGTGACGTTGGTGGGTGGTGCGAGACATGATGTCCCAGATGTGTTCAATCAGATTTAGGTCTGGGGAATGGGCGGGCCAGTCCATAGCTTCAATGCCTTCATCTTGCAGGAACTGCTGACACACTCCAGCCAAATGACATCTGGCATTGTCCTGCATTAGGAGGAACCCAGGGCCAACCGCACCAGCATATGGTCTCACAAGGGGTCTGAGGATCTCATCTCGGTACCTAATGGCAGTCAGGCTACCTCTGGCAAGCACATGGTGGGCTGTCTGGCCCTCCAAAGAAATGCCACCCCACACCATTACTGACCCACTGCCAAACCGGTCATGCTGAAGGATGTTGCAGGCAGCAGATCGCTGTCTATGGCGTTTTCAGATTCTGTCGTGTCTGTCACATATGCTCAGTGTGAACCGGCTTTCATCTGTGAAGAGCACAGTGCCCCAGTGGCGAATTTGCCAATCCTGGTGTTCTGTGGCAAATGCCAAGCGTCCTGTATGGTGTTGGGCTGTCAGCACAACCCCCATATGTGGGTGTCGGGCGTTCACACCATCCTCATGGATGGTCTGAATGGTTTCTAGCCATTTGTGAATACACATGCACATTTTTTGCCTGCTGGAGGTCATTTTGCAGGGCTCCGGCAGTGCTCTGTTGTGAATTCTGCTCTTGGGTTCCCTCCAGTGGTTGTAGGTGGGAATGCAGTTGTCTCTGAGTCACAGACCTGGCCAGGTGTATCGGATGATTACAATTCTGACTGGGATATTTAAGTGGGCAGGATCCTTTAGCCCTTGCCAGTAGTCAATGTTCCTTGTGAAGTGTTGGATCACTTTCTGGCTTCTCCTGCTCGCTGCCTATTTCAGCAAAGATAAGTGTTTGGTTTTTGTTTCTGTGGCACACTGCCAGTGTGCTTGTTTCAGTTTTATTCCTGCTCTGATGGTAGGATTCACTGGAGTTGCAGATTTATGCTCCTACATCTTTTAGTAAAGATGTAGGAAGTTTTTGTATATTCTGCTGTGGAAGTTTTGAAGGGTTTTTATACTGACCGCACAGAACTCTGTCCTATCTAGCTAGAGTGGCCTCCTGTGCTAATCCTGTTTTTCTGCCTGTGTATGTTTTTTCCTCTCCGACTCACCGCCAATATTTGTGGAGGGCTGTCTATCCTTTGGGGATTTTCTCTGAGGCAAGATAGTATTCCTATTTCCATCTTTAGGGGTATTTAGTTCTCCGGCTGTGACGAGGTGTCTAGGTGTGTTAGGTACACTCCACGGCTACTTCTAGTTGCGGTGTTAAGTTCAGGATTGCGATCAGTACAGTGGCCACTTTGTCCAGTGAAAGTTCTCATGCAGCTCCTAGGTCACTGGATCATAAGAGTGCTCCTTCTGTTCCTCCTTGCACAAAGGCTGAGGTAGCGGTCCTGTTGCTGGGTTGTTGCCCTTCTACGGCCCCCCTCCACGTCTCCTGGTGTGCTGGCCTGTCTCCTGGTTTCGCCACCAGCCTCTGGACACTACGCTGAAAGACAGCAAACCTTGCCACAGCTCGCATTGATGTGACATCCTGGATGAGCTGCACTATTTGAGCCACTTGTGTGGGTTGTAGAGTCCGTCTCATGCTACCTCGAGTGTAAAAGCACAACCAACATTCAAAAGTGACCAAAACATCAGCCAGAAACCATTGGTACTGAGATGTGGTCTGTGGTCCCCACTTGCAGAACCACTCCTTTATTGAGTGTCTTGATAATTGCCAATTGCCAAAGTGGGTTTCCTTCTTTCCAAAAACTGTTACTTCAACACCATCCAACCCCCACACTCCCTTATCCTCCCTTCTTTCGAGGTTCACTCTGTATCTACTCGCCCTCTAATCTCCAAATGGCTGTCCGACCACTGGGCTCAGCCACTGCCTTCATTGACCAATTCTCCACCTGGCTTTTTCACTTTTCCTCTGCTGACATCCCCACCATCATAATGGGTGACTTTAATATCCCAACTGACACCTGCCAGCCAGCAGCCTCCAAGCTCCTGTCCCTTACCTCATCCTTTTGACTTACTCAGTGGTCCTCCACAGCCACCCACACAGACGGACATTCACTTGACCTCTTTTTTTACCCGCCTCTTCTCCTTATCTAATCTCACAACCTCTCCCTTCCCCCTGACTACCATCTACTCACCTTCTCATCCTTGTACTCACCCACCCTCCATGTCCAGCCATTACCACATCCACGCAGAAACCTTGCACACCTAGACATTCACAGACTTTCAGACTCTCTTCTACCCCTGTCCTCCATATCTTCACTCCATGACATGGATAGCGCCACCGCTTTCTAGAACTCGAGCCTCACATCAGCCATAGACTCAGTCGCCCCTCTCATGCATGGCAAAGTGTGACTAATCAATCGGCAACACTGGCATAACAACCTCACCAAAAAACTGACAAGCATCCACGGCCGCGGAGCGCATTGCAAATAAACACACCTGCCAGATGACTTCACTGCTTTAAAACAAGCTACACTTGCCTTCAAACTAGCCCTCACTTCTGCTAAACAGACCTATTTCACTAACCTTGTATCTTCATTATCCTACAACCCAAAACAACTAACTCTCTCCTTGACAACCTCCAATCTGGCTTCTGTCCCCACCACTCCACCGAAACTGCTCTGACCAAAATTACTAATGACTTACTCACAGCCAAAGCTAACAGACAGTTCTCCATCCTCCGCCTTTTCGGCCTGTCCTCTGCTTCCGACACAGTCGACCACTGCCTACTGCTACAAATTCTTTCTACCCTCGGCATCAAAGGCCTTGCCCTGTCCAGGATTGCCTCATACCTTTCCGACTGCACATTTAGCGTTTCCCACTCCCACACTACCTCCTCACCCCGCCCTCTCTCTTTTGGAGTCTCTCAAGGCTCTGTCCTAGGGCCGCTACTTTTTTCCATCTATACCCTTGGCCTAGGATAACTCATAAAGTCCCATGGCTTCCAGTACCACCTATATGCAGACGACACTCAGATCTACCTCTCTGGCTCAGATGTCGCCTCTCTGCTGTCCAGAGTCCTGGAGTGTCTGTCAGCCATATCCTCCTTCAACTCTCGCTTCCTAAAACTCAATGTTGACAAAACCGAACTCATCATCTTTCCCCCATCTCGCGTATCCCCCTACCTGATCTATCTGTTATGGTAAACGTCATCACGCTGTCTCTCGCTCCTGAAATCCGCTGCCTCGGGGTAACTCTCGACTCTGCCCTGTCCTTCAAACCGCACGTCCAAACTCTTGCCACCTCCTGTCGCCTCCAACTCAAAAATATTACCAGAATCTTTCCCTTCCTCAGCCTACAATCTGCTAAAACCTTTGAGCATGCCCTCATCATCTCCCGCCTCGATTACTGCAACACCCTCTTCTGTGGCCTCCCTGCTAACTCCCTTGCACCGCTCCAGTCTGTCCTCAACTCTGCTGCTCGGTTAATCCACCTCTCTCCTCGCTACTCCCCTGCTTCTCCCCTCTGCAAATCCCTCCACTGGCTCCCAATTCCCCAACGAATCCAGTTCAAATTACTAACACTGATCTACAAAGCCATCCACAACCTGTCCCCTCCCTATATCTCTGAACTAATCTCCCACTATCTTCCCTCAATTAATCTTCGATCCTCCCAAGACCTCCTACTGTCCTCCACACTTATTCGTTCCTCACACAACCGTCTCGAAGACTTCTCCCTAATATTTCCCAGCCTCTGGAATTCCACGCCTCAACACGTCCGATTATCCAACACCCTCGGATCCTTCAGACGGAACCTGAAAACCCATCTCTTCAGGAAAGCCTACAGCCTGCAATAACCATTCTGTCGCCTCACCAACCACCCGAGCTGCCGCCCCACCAACCACCTGAACTGCTGCCACGTCACCAACCACCCGAGCTGCCGTGTCGCCACCGCCAGAGCTGCCGCCTCACCAACCACCCAAGCTGCCGCCTCACCAACCACCCGAGCTGCCGCCTCACCATCACCAGAGCTGCTGCTTCACCACCACCAGTGCTGCAGCACCCCGACCTCCTGTCTCTTACCCATTATCCCGAAGAATGTAAGTCCGCAAGGACTGTTAATTATATCTATACCCCTGTATGTAACCCCTTTTCACATGTACAGCACCATGGAAATAATGGTGCTATATAAATAATAATAATTTCCATCTCTTGTCTATTCCATTTGCACAACAGCGTGTGAAATTGATTGTCAAACAGTGTTGCTTCCTAAGTGGACAGTTTGATTTCACAGAGGTTTGATTTACTTGGAGTTAAAATCTGTTGTTTAAGTGTTCCCTTTTTTCTTGAGCAGTGTATTATTCGAGCGCGCCCAAGATACTGGGATAACACCCGAGCATGCTTGGATAACACTTTGTTAGAGCACGTTCGCTCATCACTAAAAAATAAGCAACATGTGCATGAGATTTCAGAAATCTCATTCACTTTCATAGAATGTAAAATGCTGCGTTTTTTGCTTAAAAAATGTGATGTATGCACATACCCTTACACTAGATAGTCATAAAACGTGGCAATTTTTTCAAAGTGGTTGATGCAGTTTCATAAATCTGCCCTATGGCAAGACGGTCTGTCTGATTTTTACCATTCATTTGTTGGCTTATTTGGTGGCAGAAATTTGCATCGTAATTTTAGTGCATGGTGTTGCATGATAGTTCATGCCAATTTTGTTCTGGGCTTGATGGGACTAGATGTTCAATGAGAGATCACCATTCAAAAATAAAGTCTTTACTGAACGATAACTTGGTAAAGGTTATATAAAAGGGATAGTGGGTACAAAGTCTTATGGGCGTTCCCGTTACATTATGAAGCATTTTCTACACAATATCCCTGCTCTGTAGTTTACTCCAGGGCTAGTGAGGTATACTGTTTTTCCCTAGTTCGCCACAGCCCAGTTTTAACCAGGGCTGTGGAGTCAGTAAGGCTACTTTCACACTAGCGTCGGACTCGGCCCGTCGCAGTGCGTCGGGCCGAGGTTCTGAAGCTAGCAGTGAAACGGAGGCACAACGGAGGCAGCGGATGCATTTTTCCTGCGCATCCGCTGCCCCATTGTAAGGTGCTGGCGGAGTTCCGGCCGCGCATGCGCGGTCGGAAAAAGCGGTCCGTCGGCAGCAAATAACGTTACATGTTGCAACGTGTGTCAATGCATTGCAATGCATCGCTAATGTTAATCTATGGGGCAAAAACGCATCCTGCAAACAACTTTGCAGGATGCGTTTTTTTCCCCATAAACGACGCATTGCGACGTATTGCAAAAAACGCTAGTGTGAAAGTAGCCTAAGCTAAACCTCTGACTCCTCAATTTCTCTGACTCCAACTCCCTCATACATAGCTGATGTTTAAGTAATATATTTACTCTAATGAAATGGTAACATCAGTCTTTTAATCACCATTATGATACAAAAATATTTAGAATTGAGAGTCCTCAGTGGTTGAAACCTTTTAATGGCTAGCCATTAAATTCTAAATATTTTTCTATCTACTGGCTAACACGGTACCAAGATATATATTTTTCCTGTATCATTATGATACAATAATCAAGCTATTTAGATCACGGGTGTCAAACTGCATTCCTCAAGGGCTGCAAACAGGTCATGTTTTCAGGATTTCCTTGTACTGCACAGGTGATAATTTAATCACCTACACACATAATGATTACAGCACCTCGTGCAAAGCTAAGGAAATCTTGAAAACACGCATGGTTTGCGGCCCTCGAGGAATGCAGTTTGACACCCCTGATTTAGATAGAACATAAAATATGTTTATTGGAATACAACTTTAGAATACCAACTTTAATAAATTGCAAATATGCAATATACTAAGTGGGGAAAACAGTTTTTAACAAAAACTTACTAGATAACATTTGTGCAGTCTATGAATTTGTTCTGAGAAATAGTATTACCTCCATCAGATCCTCCTTCATGGATGACCTCAAATCTGATCTGATTATTTTAAGGCTAGAGAACAACCTCTCTACACTAACTTGGGTTGATGGCAAAGCGGTAACCACATGGTCAACATCTCTAATAATTTCAGGGTTTAAAAGAAGTGAATCATGCACATTCAGTTTTGATGACCGGTTGAACTCTTCTACTTCTTTAAGAGCAAGTGAAAAATTGAAACATTTTGCTGAAATATGGTCAATCTGTTTTCTATGGGAATGGAATCTTTTTTTCCTGTGGCAATGCTTTGCCTGCTCCATGTCTTACAAATACTTTTCAAAATTAAATTCCTCATCTAATGCAGCTGAAGGATATGGTAGTAGTAGCACTGGCAAAACCCAAATCCTCTTGCTCTTAGCAGTCTTGAAGCCCACTCATCCTAAGTGCTACTTCAGTCAGAGCTTCTTCTCCTTTAGTAAGATGTGGATCACCCAGTAAAACACAATGGCTTGGGTTCATATAAACAGCTGCCAGAAGAACTTTATTTTCTAATATCATTGTCTCCCTCCGTTTCATTGACGCAGCAATGCCATCTGCGATTAAACCTCTTCTTTGAGACAAGCAAAACAGGAAGTCCTTCCAGTCCAGGAGTTAAATCCTCTGCTTCTAATTTTTTAGTCACTGTAAATGGGTGATGAAACAATTGATTCAATTCAGCCACCTGTGTCCATTGACCTTCATGTAGTGTTACCTGAGGGTTGGTCATGTCTACAAGAAAGGAGTTTCAGCTCAAGCAATTGCTCAATCATTAAATAGGCGCTGCCCCACGGAGTGGCTTGATCCACAATTTCCCCTTTTCCAGCACGTCTCTTCAAGATGGAATCAATTTTATGCATTCTGGCAGCAATAACCAATTTCCTCACTTTGCCAATCAGAGTGCAGCATGTCCCTCCTGCAGACTATGTCTTATTGCCAACTACAGCGTGTGCACAACACAGTGCATGTGATGAATATGAGAAAGCTTTGAAGCAGATTCAACAAGATCATGTAACTGTAAAGTATAATTTTGCTGTTCTTCTGTAGTAATATATTTTTGTTCCTCAGTTACAGGACTGTGGCCTTCCATCTCAAACATACTGAATCTGAAGTTTTCTTCTACCTGCTGTTCACCTTCATTATTCTCATTCATCAAAAATTTCACCGAATAGTGCTCAAATCATATAAAACACCATGTATGTTTTATATGATTTGAGCACTATTCGGTGAAATTCTATATGAGTTTGTGTTTTTACTATATGAATTACGGTGAACCGATTCTCATTCATCAGTTAAATTGTACATGTCATTTTTTTAACATTGTCACTTACAATAGCAAGAACCTGTTATTTTTTTTAAAGGGAACCTGTCACCCCGTTTTTTCAGATTGAGATATAAATACTGTTAAATAGGGCCTACGCTGTGCGTTACAATAGTGTATGTAGTGTACCCTGATTCCCCACCTATGCTGCGAAATACATTACCAAAGTCGCCGTTTTCGCCTGTCAATCAGGCTGGTCTGGTCAGATGGGCGTGGTGACATTGCTCTTTTCTTCCCCAGCTTTCCGTTGGTGGCGTGGTGTGCGCATGTCGCAGTGACGAATCCACTGCACGCACGTGAAGAAGCAGTGCGCGATCTGCGCTATTACCCCCTATCATCGGTGGGGGCGGCCATCTTCCTGGGGCCGCGCGTGCGCAGATGGAGTGCTCTGCTGCACGGGGCTTCAGGAAAATGGCCGTGGGATGCCGCGCGTGTGCAGAAGAGATCGCAGCGGCCATTTTCCCAAAGCCGAGTTTGCATCTCGGCTTTGGGAAAATGGCCGCCGAGATCTCTTCTGCGCACGCGCGGCATCCCACAGCCAACTTTTTCAACTAAGGCCTGGAGAAACTGGCTGGTGTGATGAGCATTAGTATATTTTACTGCTAGTGTCTTTGTAACAATTTTTTTGTTGTCATAAAGAAATTGAACATTGATAGTAAAATAGTTTGCTCTGTGATGTGTGCAGGCATCCGTTTTATGAAATATAAAGTGTCTCTTGAGAGTTTTTTAAGATCCTCCTTTTGGTTAAGGGCTTCTTCAATAACTAATTTTGTAATACTTTCTCTTTCCAGAGAAACGCCAAATTTGCGAGCTATTCATTTAGGCTATGTGCACACGTTACGGATTTTTCACGTTCTTTCTTCGTTTTTCTGATGAAAAATTGCTTAAAAACGCTTACATTAAGCATCCTATCATTTTTAATGCATTGCACAAATTTTATGCACATGTTGCGTTTTTTTCGCGATAAAAACGCATCGCGGAAAAAAACACAGCGTGTTCATTAATTTTGCGGATTTTTTGCGGATTTCCTGCTATATTATTGCATTGGGAAGCCCTAGAAAAAAAAACATGAAAAATCCGCAAAAACAATACGCATGCGGATTTCATGTAGTAATAGTTCGGATTAGCTCAGGAAAATTCTGCACACTTTCCTGAACGTGGGCACATAGCCTAAGAGCTGTAAAACCTGGTCGTGCAAATAATGATAATGGTACAACATCTGTCACAAAAAAAACTTGGGGAGCTGTCTTTTAAACATATCTGCTGTCTTTGTTACAGTAACTTTGTCACAAAATATTTTGTAACTGAAGTTTGAGACGCTCTTTCTTCCTTTTCCTTTGCAGAACAGGAAGTGCTGAGCACTGGTTACTTGGTGTTGCTGTTATCTTGCTCAATCACAGCTTTGAAAACTTCTAGGTGTAAGCTTTGTAAATGGTCTCTTTCGATTGGAAGCTCTTGTAGGTGTATTTTTATCACTGCCTGAGTATGCACTGATTTTGTGCTCACAGCATTTTGTTTTCCTCTGTCATACACTGACACACATAATATATTTTATCTTATGTGAAATGCTGAAATATAGCTGATTTTATAGGAAGCTTCTTAGTCATTTTGTAACCATAAGTTTTAATATATAAAAGATAACTTTTCAAACACCAATAAACCATATACATGACATAGACATTCAAAAAGGTGCTCACAATGAGAACAGTTCTATTGTTAAAAATTGGGGGCATTTCAGCCGTTTCTCTGGAGATCATTCTAGGATGACAGCATGAGAGGACAGGAATCTCTGAAATTGTTTAGTCCCTAATATTCCCTGTTGTGCCCCAAATGCAGGACTCCTGACTTAACAAGTACAGTACCCAAGTACTGTAGTAGTGAACCCCATCCAATCCCTACGTGTTTCAGCCTTTTTTTTCATAGGTCTCATCAGGGGAAAATATAGTCGTAGAGTACATAGTACACATTGCTAAAAGTTCCTTGAGTAGTGGCTCTGATAACTCAGATAAGGGCATATCAAACATGGTTATATATAAAATTAGAACAACTGGAGTCAAACAATGATCTTAAATCAATACAACCAATTTATTAATCATAGAAATGACAATAACAATTATATATAAGATAGTGTTATAAATTTACCGTATTTTCCGGTGTATAAGACGACTTTTTAACCCCTGAAAATCTTCTTAAAAGTTGGCGGTCGTCTTTTACGCCGGGTGTCGTCTTGTACGCCGGGTGCAGACCGGTATATGGTGGGTGGGTGGGTGGGGGAGAGTGGTCCCAATGACAAAGAGAGAGGTCTCACAGGAAAGAGTGAGTGGAGTATCCCCCTATTACCTCATTGTAGCTGCAGCATGGGGTCTCTGTGCTGGGAGCGGCGGCGACTGCTCCTCTTTGTGCCGCGTGGGTGCTGTGGTGTGGGGAGGCGGCTCCTCTTCGTGCAGCTTCGGGACTCTGTGCTGTGGGGCGGTGTATCTTCGTGCAGAGTCGGGCTCCTCAGGCATTTCCCAATTCCTCAAAGCCCGGAGGCCCCGGCAGCTCCATTGCTGCAATGCGGTGGCCTCCGGAAAAATGGCCGCTGGGGGCGGCGCATGCGCAGATTCCGATCTCGTCACATTCGCTGAGCAAGTGCAGGCCTCAGAAAAGACAGCATACGATTGTATTTATACTTCAAAAGCTTTGGCGCAGCACCACTTTTAACCCGCATCTTCTGTCTGATATCCTTATTCAAGCGATTCTTCACCAAACGCCAACAAACTTTTACTCTCTTCACTGTGAAGGGGTGAAGAAAAAAAAATGAATTGTAAAAAAGACAACATTTACAGCAAAACAGACTACATTACAATACTTATGAAAATCCTTTCTGACTTTTGGCCTTGCATGGTCCCAATCATTCAACAGCGATCTGGCCACTTCTTCCCAGAGTCGTTGAATCAACACTGAGTCGGAATGATTACGATCATGGGGGTCCCACAACGCTACATGCTCTTGAACCAGTGGAATGAGTAGGTCATTGTCAATTACATGTTGACCTTCCTCACGTTGTCGAACCTATAGATCAGACCTGGGCCCGCCTGATGATTTTAAGCGGCCCGCCAGCTAGCTGTCACTTCTGACACTCTGAGGAGCAGAGCCGGGTTGATTACCTATTTATCGGTGGCGGCGGCCATCTTCCTGAGGCGGCGCGTGCGCAGATGGAGTGCTCTGCTTCACGGGGCTTCAGGAAAATGGCCGCGGGAGGCCGCGCGTGCGCAGATGGAGATCGCGGCGGCCATTTTCCTGAAGACGAGATTGCAGATTTAGATCTTGGCTTCAGAAAAATGGCCGCCGCGATCTCCATCTGTGCACGCGCGGCCTTCCGCGGCCATTTTCCTGACGCCCCGTGAAGCAGAGCATTCCATCTGCGCACGCGCGGCCTCGGGAAGATGGCCGCTGCCACCGATATTCAACCCGGCTCTGCTGCGCACATTGCATTCCTGGCCGCTGCGTCACCTCACCGGTGGAAGGGACCCTGCGCACGCCATACCGCACCTCTGCTGCCGCCGCACCACCACTGCTGCAACCCCCCCATGGACACCAGGCCGTGGCGTCGCCCGCCTAAGCAGCAAGGGACCCTGCTCAGGTGCATGCCACACCGCATCACCCCACCTCTGCCGACACCATGCCTCCTGTGACCCTGCTCTGCCACCGCCAGCCCTCAGGTAAGAATCTTACCATAAGATACTGTAAATTCGGACAATAAGACGGACCCCCATCTTATGAAAAATCTTTTTTTCTGCAATTTTCACCCAAAATTTGGGGTGCGCCTTATGGTCCGGTGCGTCTTATAGTCCGAAAAATACGGTAATTATATTAATTTGGCCCTCTATAACCATCCCACTTTCTCATGCGGCCCCATGGCAAAATTAATTGCCCCCCCCCCGGCTATAGATCAAATAAAATTAGAAAAAAAAATATAAGTACTACAGTTTTAAATATACAAAACTGAAAAAAAAAATCCAATTACAAGTGTAATAATGAAAAGAATACTTACATCCCATCTTTCCTCCTCAGGAATTTGAACCTGACAGCCCTGGGAAGATTCATTTCCACTTGACTGCTCCTGCTCTTCTGCACTGGAAGGTTCCTGTAATGAAAATACATGATTTACCACATGTGAAGTATTGCCAGTCAATACATACCAATCAGTATATCAACTGTGATTACATAATCAGTGTCGTGTCCACCATAGGAAGCAGTCAGGTCTTCACTGGAGGACATGTTTGAAGACCATGCAGCAGTCAAGTGAAACACTACAGGAAAGAACAGATAAGAAAAATTTAACTTGTTAAAAGAGCCAAAGCAAAAAAAAAAAAAAATTTTGAAGGCCAATACTTACATTACAGGCAGCAGTCGAACAGCACAGCATCGGAACAGCAGCACAACACGGGGACAGCAGCACCGCACTGGAAAAGCAGCACAACACGGGGACAGCAGCACCACACCAGAAAAACAGCACAAATTGGGGACAGCAGCACCACAGTCTACAAGGAAAAAAAGGAAAACATAAGACACAAAGTGACGAAGGGTGTGAAACTGGGCAGAGTGTGAAAATGGGCAAAGCAACATAGTACACACACTTATACTTACACAGGGCCACATGAGCAATCCACAACAGGTAATCACGGACAGGAGCAAACCAGGCAAGGAGTCGTGGACAGGAAAAACACACAGTCTAGAAGGAACAGAAAACAAAACATAAGTACACAGTACAGACTGCAGTGAGAGACAGACATACAGTGCCTTGCGAAAGTATTCGACCCCCTGGAACATTTCATCCTTTTCCCACACATCATGCTTCAAACATAAAGATACCACATGTAAATTTTTGGTGAAGAATCAACAACAAGTGAAACACAATTGTGAAGTTGAACAAAATTTATGGGTTATTTTTAAATTTTTGTGGAAATTCAAAAACTGGAAAGTGGAGCGTGCAATATTATTCAGCCCCTTTACTTTCAGTGCAGTAAACTCACTCCAGAAGTTCATTGTGGATCTCTGAATGATCCAATTTTGTCCTAAATGCCTAATGATGATAAATATAATCCACATGTATGTAATCAAGTCTCCGTATAAATGCACGTGCTCTGTGTTAGTCTCAGGATTCTGTTTGAAGCACAGAGAGCATCATGGAGACCAAGGAACACAACAGGCATGTCCGTGATGCTGTTGTGGAGAAGTTTAAAGCTAGATTTGGATACAAAATGACTTCCAAAACTTTAAACATCCCAAGGAGCACTGTGCAAGTGGTCATATTGAAATGGAAGGAGTATCATACCACTGCAAATCTACAAAGACCCGGCCATCCCTCTAAACTTTCATCTCAAACAAGGAGAAGACTCATAAAAGATGCAGCCAAGAGGCCCATAATCACTCTGGATGAACTGCAAAGATCTACAGCTGAGGTGGGACAGTCTGTCCATAGGACAACAATCGGTCGTACGCTGCACAAATCTGGCCTTTATGGAAGAGTGGCAGGAAGAAAGCCATTTCTCAAAGATATCCATAAAAAGTGTAGTTTAAAGGTTACAGCAAGCCACCTGGGAGACACATCAAACATGTGGAAGAAGTTGCTCTGGTCAGATGAAACCAAAATCGAACTTTTTGGCAACAATGCCAGTTAATATGTTTGGCGTAAAGGCAACACACCTCTTCACCCTGAACACACCATTCCCACTGTCAAACATGATGGTGGCAGCATCATGGTTTGGGCCTGCTTTTCTTCAGAAGGGCCAAGGAAGATGGTTAAAATTGATGGGAAGATGGAGATTTGTCTTCCAACAAGACAATGATCCCAAACATAAAGCAAAATCTACAATGGAATGATTCAAAAATAAACGTATCCATGTGTTAGAATGGCCAAGTCAAAGTCCAGACCTCAATCCAATCGAAAATCTGTGGAAAGAGCTGAAAACTGCTGTTCACAAACGATCTCCATCAAACCTCACTGAGCTCGAGCTATTTGCCAAGGAAGAATAGGCAAGAATTTCAGTCTCTCGATGTACAAAACTGATAGAGACATACCTCAAGCGACTTGAAGCTGTAATCACAGCAAAACATGGCGCAACAAAGTATTAAGTTAAAGGGACCGAATAATATTTCACGCCCCACTTTTCAGTTTTTGAATTTCCACAAAAATTTAAAATAACCGATAAATTTTGTTCAACTTCACAATTGTGTTCCACTTGTTAATTCTTCACCAAAAATGTACATTTGGTATCTTTGTTTGAAGCATGATATGTGGGAAAAGGTTGAAAAGTTCCAGGGGGCCGAATACTTTCGCAAAGCACTGTACATTTTCAAAGCTTCTATACTTACTGTATATCCGGAGTCTTATCCAGAGTCTTGTGCTTGCATCCAGAGTCTTGAGAGTAATGGACTTCCTGTCTCCAGACCCCCTTTTATACATCAGGGATTTTGCAGGTGGTGACATCATTTCCTGGACATGATTAATGTGAAGTATGCATGCGTACCAATAGCATGCGTACGCATGTCCTTGCGTACCAATATGTTCGCATAGACAGTAATGCGTTTTGACGCACTCATCCACATGCGTATGATTGCGCTAAATTGACGCCTCAAAAACTTCAACATTTTGCAGATTTGCCTGTGGATTCGCAGCAGTTTTCCATCAGGTTTACAGTACCATGTAAACCTATGGAAAACCAAATCCGCTGTGCTCATGGTGCGGAAAATACAGCGCAGAAACACTGCATTGTATTTTCCGCAGAATGTCAATTCCTTGTGCGGATTCCGCAGCGCTTTACACCTGCTCCTCAATATAATAATAATAATTTTTATTTATATAGCGCCAACATATTCCGCAGCGCTTTACAAATTATAGAGGGGACTTGTACAGACAATAGACATTACAGCATAACAGAAATACAGTTCAAAACAGATACCAGGAGGAATGAGGGCCCTGCTCGCAAGCTTACAAACTATGAGGAAAAGGGGAGACATGAGAGGTGGATGGTAACAATTGCTTTAGTTATTCGGACCAGCCATAGTGTAAGGCTCGGGTGTTCATGTAAAGCTGCATGAACCAGTTAACTGCCTAAGTATGTAGCAGTACAGACACAGAGGGCTATTAACTGCATAAAGTGAATGAGAACATGATGCGAGGAACCTGATTGTTTTTTTTTTTTTTATAAATAGGCCACACAGGGATCGTTGGGTTAATGCATTGAGGCGGTAGGCCAGTCTGAACAAATGAGTTTTTAGGGTATGCTTAAAACTGTGGGGATTGGGGATTAATCGTATTAACCTAGGTAGTGCATTCCAAAGAATCGGCGCAGCACGTGTAAAGTCTTGGAGACGGGAGTGGGAGGTTCTGATTATTGAGGATGCTAACCTGAGGTCATTAGCGGAGCGGAGGGCACGGGTAGGGTGGTAGACTGATACCAGGGAGGAGATGTAGGGTGGTGCTGAGCCATGGAGTGCTTTGTGGATGAGGGTAATAGTTTTGTACTGGATTCTGGAGTGGATGGGTAGCCAGTGTAATGACTGGCACAAGGTAGAGGCATCGGTGTAACGGTTGGTGAGGAATATGATCCTGGCAGCAGCATTCAGGACAGATTGGAGCGGGGAAAGTTTGGTAAGAGGGAGGCCGATTAGTAGAGAGTTACAATAGTCCAGACGAGAATGAATAAGTGAAACAGTAAGAGTTTTTGCAGAGTCGAAAGTAAGAAAAGGGCGAATTCTAGAAATGTTTTTGAGATGCAGGTAAGAAGAGCGAGCCAGTGATCGGATGTGGGGGGTGAATGAAAGGTCAGAATCAAGGATGACCCCAAGGCAGCGGGCATGTTGCTTTGGAGTAATGGTGGAACCGCACACGGAGATGGCAATGTCAGGCAAAGGTAGGTTAGTAGAGGGAGAGAACACGAGGAGTTCAGTTTTTGACAGGTTAAGTTTCAGATAGAGGGAGGACATGATGTTAGAGACAGCGGTAAGACAATCACTGGTGTTTTCTAAAAATGTCGGTGTGATATCAGGAGAAGAAGTGTATAATTGGGTGTCGTCAGCATAGAGATGGTACTGGAAACCAAATCTACTGATTGTTTGTCCAATAGGGGCAGTATACAACGAGAAGAGGAGGGGGCCTAGGACTGATCCTTGAGGAACCCCAACAGTAAGGGGAAGGTGAGAGGAGGAGGAACCAGCAAAACATACAGTGAAGGATCGGTCAGAGATGGGAGGAGAACCAGGAGAGAACGGTGTCCTTGAGGCCGATGGAGCGGAGCATAGTGAGGAGGAGCTGATGATCCACAGTATCGAATGCTGCGGAGAGATCCAAGAGAATTAGCATGGAGTAGTGACCATTAGATTTAGCTGTTAGTAGGTCATTAGAGACTTTAGTGAGGGCAGTTTCAGTAGAGTGTAAAGAGCGGAAGCCAGATTGAAGAGGGTCGAGAAGAGAGTTATCTGAGAGATAGCGGGTAAGACGGGAGTGGACCAGGCGTTCGAGGAGTTTAGAGATGAAGGGAAGATTAGAGACAGGTCTATAATTAGCGGCACAGTTTTGATCGAGGGATGGTTTTTTAAGTAATGGATGTATGATGGCATGCTTAAATGAGGAGGGAAAAATACCGGAAGTGAGGGAAAGGTTGAATATTTTTGTTAGGTGAGAGGTGACAGCCGGGGAAAGGGACTGGAGGAGATGTGACGGAATGGGGTCACTGGTGCAAGTGGTCGGGCGAGAAGATGCAAGGAGCCTGCTTACTTCTGTTACTGCTTCAAAGTCAGAGAGTGAACTAGATGCAGTGAGGGAGGGAGGACAGTGCATGGTATGAAGAGATTGGGAGATGATTTCCTGTCGAATGTGGTCAATTTTTTCTTTGAAGTAATTGGCCAGATCGTCAGCACGGAGATCCGTGGTTGGGGCCTGCTCTCTTGGGTTGAGTAGGGACTGGAACGTGTCAAAGAGATGTTTAGGGTTATTGGACAGGGAGGTGATGAGGGTGTTGAAGTAGGTTTGTTTGAAGAGGTGAAGGGCAAAATTGTATGTCTTTAGCATGAACTTATAATGGATGAAATCTTCGGGTAGATTAGATTTTCTCCACAGACGTTCTGCGCACCTGGAGCACCGCTGCAGGAAACGTGTTTGCAGCGTGTGCCACGGATGTTGCCGTCTGTGCCGAGTTGTTTTATGTATAGGAGGAGCAGCTTCATCCAGAGCACTTTGCAGGGTTTCATTGTAATGCTTTAGAGCAGAATCAGGACATGAGATGGAGAAGATTGGGACCAATGAGGACTGCAAGTTCTTCATAAGTTTCTGGGTGTTAATGGCCTGTATGTTTCTATAAGTGTGGAAAGTGGGGGTGACCTGAGCGGGATGGCAGTTCTTGATAGAGAATGAAAGAAGGCTGTGGTCAGAGAGCGGGAGAGGGGAGTTTGTGAAATCATCCACTGAGCAAAGCCGGGAGAAGACCAAGTCAAGGGAGTTTCCATCTTCATGTGTTGGAGAGTTAGTATGCTGCGAGAGGCCGAAAGAGGAGGATAGCGATAAAAGGTGAGAAGCAGATGGGGAGAGGGGAGAGGCAATGGGGATGTTGAAATCACCCATGATAAGGGTGGGGGTGTCACAGGAGAGAAAGTGTGGAAGCCAGGTGGCAAAGTGATCAAGGAACTGATGAGAGGGGCCGGGAGGACGATACACCACCGCCACTCGCATGGAGAAGGGGACGTAGAGTCTGACCACATGGACCTCAAAGGAAGGGAAGACAAGTGAGGGTACTTGGGGGATAACTTGGAAAGTACATTTGGGTGAAAGGAGCAGACCAACGCCTCCACCTGCTCTGTTGTCTGATCTTGGGGTATGAGAAAAGTGTAGTCTACCATGTGAAAGAGCAGCAGCAGCGGTGGTGTCTGACTGCTGGATCCAGGTTTCAGTAAGAGCCAGGAGATTAAGAGAATTAGAAAGGAAGAAGTCATGAATGAAGGAGAGTTTATTACACACAGAGCGAGAATTTCAAAGGGCACAATTCAAAGAGACAGAAGGCATGCAGGGAATATTAATAAGGTTAGAGGGGTTTCTGGGTGTAGCAATTGGGAGGTTTGACTGGCTATAACATGGGGGGCCGGGGTTTGGAGAGATGTCTCCAGCGACTAGGAGAAGGAGGATCGAAAGAGAGAGCAGATGGTTAAGTGATTTGTGAGAGCGTCTCTTGTGTTGGATGGTGGGACTGAATGGATCTGTGCTGTTAAGCAATGTGAATAGAGCATGAGTGCTATACATAGGAGAGGCAAGGACAGAGGGGCCGATATGAATGGAGTGTAAAGAGTTAATGCAAGGGCGGTGAATGTGAGTGAATGCAGCAGCCAGGCTATAGATTATACAAATAAATATGGTGAGTATTTGTGCTGTTTCAAGTGAATATGGATTAGATTTAGATTGTCTTACCTGTCTCCTGCCCTGTCTAACTGCCATGTTATAACTGCCGAGTACTTAGAAAAAAAAGTACTTTGAATAAAAAAAACACGAATAATAGTGCACGAATGCACCCCTGCACTCAATGGGAATCCGCAGGAGTAAAACCGCAGGTGAAATCCGCACAAAAAGCGCAGGAAATCTGCGGTAAATCTGCAGATTTTTCAAAACCGGTGCTGAAAAATCCACACCCGAATCCGCAACGTGTGCACATAGCCCAACTGGGTGAGCTGGAATTAAGTTCTTATCGGCTTGTCCCTTGTAAGATTATTAAAATCAGCAGTAATTATCTTCTTGTGCTTTCAATCTATCGACTTTTTGATACCAGTTTCCTAGAAGTGATGATAAATACCCTATATACTACATATACAAGGGGAAAATGTATGAAGCATGCATTTCCTACTCATTGTACATAGTGTCACCTCACCCTTTGTCCACCCAGTATTAATATGTGTGATTGTTGTGTAAACCTGTTTATACAGATTTGGTATCTGCATCATATTTTGCTGGCTGTTATATAGTGGAAAAATACAATTGAAAACATATTGCTGTAGTCTGCAATCATATTTCCCCAAATAGAAGAAAGAAATAAGCCAGACATATTGCTCAGTTCCCAAGTTGGTGTTAACATAAAATTACAAAAACATGAGTAGTGTATAAGCGGGTGGTTTCGTCAAACTCAATCTGACAGGTGCCCCGCCCCTATCAAAGTGTATCAAAATGTGTAACCCCTCCCCTCCCCTTGTCTGACGGCTGGTATCCAGCTGTCCCTCCTTGTTTGATTCCCCCTTTTGATATAGTTTAATATAGTTTAATTTGTTGTAGTTTTGATATTATTCCCGTATTTTGTGGAATAACACATGTTTATAATTATAGCCTAGTCGTGTATTTATTTTACACGTGGTTTATAACACCTTTTTCATTTGTTTTATAATAGATTTTATACGTAGCCCCGAGTTTGATTCTGTAAGCTTTTGTTTTATTCACAGTGTATCCATATAGTGAATAGGGCTGATGTTTCTGTATGCAATCCTACAGCCTGTTATGTGAAAAGTATTCTCAAACACTAACTAAATGGTAAACATTACCTAAATTAGGTTAACTGAGGGTCAGAGGCTTATAGCACCTAGGTCAAGCAATTGTTGTTGTATTTGCGTACCCCATAAATGTTTATTCTCACAAACAGAAAAGTTATTGTGTCCTGAAGATGGCATCTGAGGTTATTTGTTTTTTGTATTAGCTTTCTCAGAAAACAGCTGTGTTATCTGAGGGTCAGATATTTTTGTACAAACTCATGCTGTTTGGTGATCTTTGTGAAGCAGAACTTTGTTTTATAACACATTTGTACTTGTATTGTACCTGAATTGATATTTGCTTTCTCTTTTTTTGTGTCCTGAAGATGGCATCTGCAAAGTTATTTGTTATCTACTGAGGCCATTGCAAGTTGTGTTTATTCACATTGTAGCAGGTTTTATCCTTGTGGCTGCCTTATATACACAGAAGAGATATGCACCAATGTCACAACACAAGTTATAATATGACCCAATGTTACAACACAAGTAAGAAGCGTCGTGTTTTATACGAATAAAAGTCATTTAGGACTTATGTTATCATGTTTTTGCACTTTATTAATATGCGGACCACATAGGTCAGTGATTTTTGCACTTTATTAATATGCAGGCCACATAGGTCAGTGATTTTTGCACTTTATTAACATACAACACACAAGAAATAGACATTTAGAACTTATTTATGATTAATATGCGATTATTAGGCATTTAGGACTTATGTTATCATGTTTTTGCACTTTATTAATATGCTGACCACATAGGTCAAGGATTTTTGCACTTTATTAATATGCGGTCCACATAGGTCAGTGATTTTTGCACTTTATTAACATACCACACAAGAAATAGACATTTAGAACTTATTTATGATTAATATGCGATTATTAGGCATTTAGGACTTATGTTATCATGTTTTTGCACTTTATTAATATGCGGTTATTAGTCATTTAGGACTTATGTTATCATGTTTTTGCACTTTATTAATATGCTGACCACATAGGTCAGGGATTTTTTGTACTTTATTAATATGCGGACCACAAACACTTCTGCACCCACGGGCACTTCTCAACCAACCATGCATCCGGTACTCATCAGTCACTGTGAAATAATGCAAAAATACATCTGTGCGCGGCTGTCGGCATCAACATTGTGCTATTATAAGTTTATGGTTCTGTAAAGAACACGCAACACATACAGAACTCACACACACACACAAATACACACAGCACACAACACGCACACATTTCTCAAAATGCCATACACTTCAGAATATATTTGCAATTCACTACGCATGTAACACATATTTCTTCGCCCCACACGCATTTAACAGTCTTTCATATGTATCGCAGAAAGATTTTAGTTCCAACTGCGGGTCAGCGGCTTAAAGAAAAGTTATTGTGGCCTTGATTCTGGGGTAACACATGTTTATAAATATAACCTAGTCGTGTATTTATTTTACACATGGTTTATAACACATTTCATTTGTTTTTGTTGTTTGATTGTCATGTAAGAAGCGTTGTGTTTTATACGAATATAAAAGTGACACATTCCCATATATTATTACAGCTTTCATTAATTCTACATTATTTTAGCACATATTAATTTTACACTATTAATTTTACAGGAGCCTGTGCTGCCTATAATTTGACTCCTTTTTATACAAAGACATCTAACATATACAGACTTTTAATATTTTTGTGTAAAATCGCGGTCAGACAGGCACAAACACACACACACACAAATACACACAGCACACAACACGCACACATTTCTCAAAATGCCATACACTTCAGAATATATTTGCAATTCACTACGCATGTAACACATATTTCTTCGCCCCACACGCATTTAACAGTCTTTCATATGTATCGCAGAAAGATTTTAGTTCCAACTGCGGGTCAGCGGCTTAAAGAAAAGTTATTGTGGCCTTGATTCTGGGGTAACACATGTTTATAAATATAGCCTAGTCGTGTATTTATTTTACACATGGTTTATAACACATTTCATTTGTTTTTTGTTGTTTGATTGTCATGTAAGAAGCGTTGTGTTTTATACGAATATAAAAGTGACACATTCCCATATATTATTACAGCTTTCATTAATTCTACATTATTTTAGCACATATTAATTTTACACTATTAATTTTACAGGAGCCTGTGCTGCCTATAATTTGACTCCTTTTTATACAAAGACATCTAACATATACAGACTTTTAATATTTTTGTGTAAAATCGCGGTCAGACAGGCACAAACACACACACACACAAATACACACAGCACACAACACGCACACATTTCTCAAAATGCCATACACTTCAGAATATATTTGCAATTCACTACGCATGTAACACATATTTCTTCGCCCCACACGCATTTAACAGTCTTTCATATGTATCGCAGAAAGATTTTAGTTCCAACTGCGGGTCAGCGGCTTAAAGAAAAGTTATTGTGGCCTTGATTCTGGGGTAACACATGTTTATAAATATAGCCTAGTCGTGTATTTATTTTACACATGGTTTATAACACATTTCATTTGTTTTTTGTTGTTTGATTGTCATGTAAGAAGCGTTGTGTTTTATACGAATATAAAAGTGACACATTCCCATATATTATTACAGCTTTCATTAATTCTACATTATTTTAGCACATATTAATTTTACACTATTAATTTTACAGGAGCCTGTGCTGCCTATAATTTGACTCCTTTTTATACAAAGACATCTAACATATACAGACTTTTAATATTTTTGTGTAAAATCGCGGTCAGACAGGCACAAACACACACACACACACACACACACGCACACAACACAGAACCACACACAACAAACACACAGAACCCACACACACACACACACACACAAGAAATAGACATTTAGGACTTATTTATGTTATTATCTTTATGCACTTTGAATGTGCTGTCTATAATTTGACTCTATCCTTGTTTTGTTGAAAATAACTGGACATACATAAGAAACCGGGCAATATATCTTTATAGAAATAACACTTCTGCACTCTTTGTGTATTTCTATCAGTTTTATTCAGGCATTTATAACACAACATGTTTGATATTGGTAATTTGATTCTGGGAACACATTTTAAGTTACTGCTGCACATGTATTACTGTTTTTCTTGTTTTTTTTTTTTTTTTGTGTAAAATTTCGTTGTTGGCTTACAAAGACATTTCTTTGAGAAATGTGTAGCATAACCAATTACCCATCACGGCCACTAGATGGCAGAATATCATATTAATTATTCTGGGATAACATTTCTCTTTGGGCATTTCTATCAGTTTTATTTATGCTTTTATAACACAACATGTCTGCTATTGTTAATTTGATTCGGGGATAACACATGTTTATAAAAATAACGCTATAGCAAGCGGTAATGTCAAATTCTGAAAATAGCCATTTTATATTGAATTACTAACATTTTTCTATTTTAGCGCTGACACAGCCACATATATTATTCCAGCTTTCTTTAATTCTGCATTATTTTATCACATGATGAAAATAGTCATTTTATATTGAATTACTGCAGCTCGCGGCGCGTTACCACTGGACTCGTTTCTCAATTAATTTCCCAGCTGACGACGCTATCTATAATTCTGCGTATACCTTAGGCGTGTATTTACATGACAGTGTAATTATTTCTCACAATAAAACAACAGCTCAAATTTTAAGTTAGCTAACAGCATAATGATGACAAATGCATCTTTGCGGAATCTGATAACGACACGCTGAACAAAGGACGGAGCCTGACAAATACACACAACACACAACACGCACATATTATGAAAAATGACAACCATTGTATGTGATTTAAAAGACTTTAGTTAGATTTATCAGGGGTGATTTAGTTTGAAAGCACGCAACTCCTCGGTAATGTCATGTGTTGGACACGCATTTAACAGTCTTTCATATGTATCGCAGAAAGATTTTAGTTCCATCTGTGCGAGTTTGCTTTGAGCGTACTGCGCAGACATGTCAGTAAACATTTTGACATGGTCAGCATCCCACGAAGGACGACCTGTGTAAGGTGTATGTACAGCAACTTTCTGCTTTCTACCTACACGGCGTCGGGATACGGTTCGTTTCTTTAGAGGTAATACAGGGGCAAAAACGCTAGAAAAGTCTGCAAGAGCAGTATCTGCAGATTGCACAGTCTGGCACACAGGTATATTGAGGGGCTCTGTGGGTGACCACATACCCTCGGAGAGCTGTTCAATTTCTCTGTTTTCAGGCGTAACTTGGGGTATGGCGCTTGTGCTATTGGCGGGCCGAGTTATGCGGGGCCTAGCGTTCGGCGCTGCACGTTTCTCTCTTGAAACGTTCGTATATTTCTGATGTGAAATCTTGGGGCTTGGATTCCCGGGTTGTTTTGGTGCAGCGTAGCATTCATCACGATCCACAACACAGATGGGCGAGAGAGATGTTGTTCGCACCGCCGTATTAGCTCTTTGTGGTTGATTCTCTTCAGTGTCGTAATTACGCCGGTGCAAAACTCGTTGTTGAAGAGGCGACGTATCTAAAAGAAAAGATACAAGTGGCGGTTAGCCGCGAAACGGCGCAAAATTGGAAAAGCTAAACGGCGACGCATAGCTATGATCATACGTAATATTTGAAAAGTTAATGGGGACAGGTAACCATGAAATCATTGTAACAATATTTACATAAACCTGTATAGAGCAGTCCAGATATATACTTACAAGTATGAAGCGGGAATTGTCCCACATCAGCTCCTGGTTTAACGGGAGGCGCAATGCTCAAACTCGCAGAGGCGGGAATATTCTCTTTTTCAAGCTGTATTTTCCGGGCAACTAGATTAGCGGGTGTAAGTAAAAATATAACGATTAGCGAACACAGAATTGATTTTCTACACAAAACTGCAGCGGTGAGAAGAATATATATATATATATATATATATATATATATATATATATTCAAAAATGAATTTTCTGACAGTTAGCTAGCAGCTGTAAGTAAATATGAGTATTACACAAAAGTGAGAATCGACTGTATTTCAAGTGAACAGATACCTTTTCTATTCTTGAAACATCGGCGTAACGAGTTGCCGCGTCTTTTAGGCGCATCGGGTTTCGCTGAAGTTGCAGGGTTCTTGACATCTATGATCTCCACGTCTGAACCCAGCGTATCGCGTGGTTCGGGAACACACCAGTTTTCAGCCATAGCGTCAGATGTCTCCGTGTCAGTATCTGTATGAGAAATTGCGCGTAGTTCGTGTTTACATACAAAGGATTAAAGCAACTGATATAGTATAATATAGTTTTACGGTATAAACATATTTGCGGTGTAAATTAATATAGCAAGACTTATGCCGCTATATATTAATAATTCAGTATTATATTGATGGCTACCGCTATTATTTGTTTTATTAATTTAATCATATATTTATTATGCCATAATTTGTGTAATACAATAGTTAATAGATGCTATAGTTTTACGCCATAAACAGTATATATTAACATAGATAATATATATATATATATATATTTAGCTTTCTTACATGTGATACATGAAAGATAAATATCTTTGTACCGTGTTACAATGACATTTTTCCCTATCTAAAAGCAAAAAGGTGCTCCTAATTACCCATGATGAGATGAAGAGCAGGCCCATTATCGGCTATCGGCGCCACGGCTTCAATGCGCGCATAATTCTGCGTTATGAAATTATTGCGCCAATCGGGCGACATACACGGCTCTTAAATAAGAAAGAATGCATGAATATATAATTAATATAATTTACTTATAATATAATGACACAATCAGAATGAGTCAATACTCTGTACATTATACGCGTATAATACCGAGTTAATACATGCATTAATTGCATGTATGACTGTGTTCTGGGTGTTAACAGAAGGCGTGTGATGTGGCGTAACTGGGTGTGTTTCTGGGTGTTAACACCTGAGTTGCTTTCTGACACTCAGGATAAATACAGCTGCCTGTCCCACTACAGTACAACAGACATCCACCAGAAGTCCGACTAGGATAAAAAGCAGAGCTATTCTAAATGTAAGTATATAAGACAGTTGTGTTATTATTCGCAAATGCATAATTATATTTAACTATGCATCTCTAAACCATAATTAAGGATGTTATTTGTTTAATAAGTTAGTGTTATACTGGCAGCTAACAGCATATTTAGTAGCGATGTATAATATAGTTTTTACTGTATAAGCAATATTTGTGGGACATAATTAATATAGAAAGGCTTATGGATGGGGCATAACAACCATTGTTATCTGACATGTGCGCGCAATTAGTCACGGGTGCCGTATAATGCTGTTTCCTGTAGGTGTGTTCACGGTGGGTGGTAATTTCTCTCTGAACAGTTGCGCTACTCTCTGAAAAGTAGGTGTTTACTGTTTTATTTGCGGTCTAATATTATCAATGCCTGTAAAGCATATTTTTGTAACGTAGTTTTAAACTGTATTTATTGGCGGCGCAGTTATAGATAAAACTTATCCCCTATTTATTTAAGATGGAAGCCCAATACCCTCGCGAGCAATGCAGCCCCCTTCTTGCAAGCACACAATTAGGTATTATACGCGTATAATGTACAGAGTATTGACTCATTCTGATTGTGTCATTATATTATAAGTAAATTATATTAATTATATATTCATGCATTCTTTCTTATTTAAGAGCCGTGTATGTCGCCCGATTGGCGCAATAATTTCATAACGCAGAATTATGCGCGCATTGAAGCCGTGGCGCCGATAGCCGATAATGGGCCTGCTCTTCATCTCATCATGGGTAATTAGGAGCACCTTTTTGCTTTTAGATAGGGAAAAATGTCATTGTAACACGGTACAAAGATATTTATCTTTCATGTATCACATGTAAGAAAGCTAAATATATATATATATATATATTATCTATGTTAATATATACTGTTTATGGCGTAAAACTATAGCATCTATTAACTATTGTATTACACAAATTATGGCATAATAAATATATGATTAAATTAATAAAACAAATAATAGCGGTAGCCATCAATATAATACTGAATTATTAATATATAGCGGCATAAGTCTTGCTATATTAATTTACACCGCAAATATGTTTATACCGTAAAACTATATTATACTATATCAGTTGCTTTAATCCTTTGTATGTAAACACGAACTACGCGCAATTTCTCATACAGATACTGACACGGAGACATCTGACGCTATGGCTGAAAACTGGTGTGTTCCCGAACCACGCGATACGCTGGGTTCAGACGTGGAGATCATAGATGTCAAGAACCCTGCAACTTCAGCGAAACCCGATGCGCCTAAAAGACGCGGCAACTCGTTACGCCGATGTTTCAAGAATAGAAAAGGTATCTGTTCACTTGAAATACAGTCGATTCTCACTTTTGTGTAATACTCATATTTACTTACAGCTGCTAGCTAACTGTCAGAAAATTCATTTTTGAATATATATATATATATATATATATATATATATATATTCTTCTCACCGCTGCAGTTTTGTGTAGAAAATCAATTCTGTGTTCGCTAATCGTTATATTTTTACTTACACCCGCTAATCTAGTTGCCCGGAAAATACAGCTTGAAAAAGAGAATATTCCCGCCTCTGCGAGTTTGAGCATTGCGCCTCCCGTTAAACCAGGAGCTGATGTGGGACAATTCCCGCTTCATACTTGTAAGTATATATCTGGACTGCTCTATACAGGTTTATGTAAATATTGTTACAATGATTTCATGGTTACCTGTCCCCATTAACTTTTCAAATATTACGTATGATCATAGCTATGCGTCGCCGTTTAGCTTTTCCAATTTTGCGCCGTTTCGCGGCTAACCGCCACTTGTATCTTTTCTTTTAGATACGTCGCCTCTTCAACAACGAGTTTTGCACCGGCGTAATTACGACACTGAAGAGAATCAACCACAAAGAGCTAATACGGCGGTGCGAACAACATCTCTCTCGCCCATCTGTGTTGTGGATCGTGATGAATGCTACGCTGCACCAAAACAACCCGGGAATCCAAGCCCCAAGATTTCACATCAGAAATATACGAACGTTTCAAGAGAGAAACGTGCAGCGCCGAACGCTAGGCCCCGCATAACTCGGCCCGCCAATAGCACAAGCGCCATACCCCAAGTTACGCCTGAAAACAGAGAAATTGAACAGCTCTCCGAGGGTATGTGGTCACCCACAGAGCCCCTCAATATACCTGTGTGCCAGACTGTGCAATCTGCAGATACTGCTCTTGCAGACTTTTCTAGCGTTTTTGCCCCTGTATTACCTCTAAAGAAACGAACCGTATCCCGACGCCGTGTAGGTAGAAAGCAGAAAGTTGCTGTACATACACCTTACACAGGTCGTCCTTCGTGGGATGCTGACCATGTCAAAATGTTTACTGACATGTCTGCGCAGTACGCTCAAAGCAAACTCGCACAGATGGAACTAAAATCTTTCTGCGATACATATGAAAGACTGTTAAATGCGTGTCCAACACATGACATTACCGAGGAGTTGCGTGCTTTCAAACTAAATCACCCCTGATAAATCTAACTAAAGTCTTTTAAATCACATACAATGGTTGTCATTTTTCATAATATGTGCGTGTTGTGTGTTGTGTGTATTTGTCAGGCTCCGTCCTTTGTTCAGCGTGTCGTTATCAGATTCCGCAAAGATGCATTTGTCATCATTATGCTGTTAGCTAACTTAAAATTTGAGCTGTTGTTTTATTGTGAGAAATAATTACACTGTCATGTAAATACACGCCTAAGGTATACGCAGAATTATAGATAGCGTCGTCAGCTGGGAAATTAATTGAGAAACGAGTCCAGTGGTAACGCGCCGCGAGCTGCAGTAATTCAATATAAAATGACTATTTTCATCATGTGATAAAATAATGCAGAATTAAAGAAAGCTGGAATAATATATGTGGCTGTGTCAGCGCTAAAATAGAAAAATGTTAGTAATTCAATATAAAATGGCTATTTTCAGAATTTGACATTACCGCTTGCTATAGCGTTATTTTTATAAACATGTGTTATCCCCGAATCAAATTAACAATAGCAGACATGTTGTGTTATAAAAGCATAAATAAAACTGATAGAAATGCCCAAAGAGAAATGTTATCCCAGAATAATTAATATGATATTCTGCCATCTAGTGGCCGTGATGGGTAATTGGTTATGCTACACATTTCTCAAAGAAATGTCTTTGTAAGCCAACAACGAAATTTTACACAAAAAAAAAAAAAAAACAAGAAAAACAGTAATACATGTGCAGCAGTAACTTAAAATGTGTTCCCAGAATCAAATTACCAATATCAAACATGTTGTGTTATAAATGCCTGAATAAAACTGATAGAAATACACAAAGAGTGCAGAAGTGTTATTTCTATAAAGATATATTGCCCGGTTTCTTATGTATGTCCAGTTATTTTCAACAAAACAAGGATAGAGTCAAATTATAGACAGCACATTCAAAGTGCATAAAGATAATAACATAAATAAGTCCTAAATGTCTATTTCTTGTGTGTGTGTGTGTGTGTGTGGGTTCTGTGTGTTTGTTGTGTGTGGTTCTGTGTTGTGTGCGTGTGTGTGTGTGTGTGTGTGTGTTTGTGCCTGTCTGACCGCGATTTTACACAAAAATATTAAAAGTCTGTATATGTTAGATGTCTTTGTATAAAAAGGTGTCAAATTATAGGCAGCACAGGCTCCTGTAAAATTAATAGTGTAAAATTAATATGTGCTAAAATAATGTAGAATTAATGAAAGCTGTAATAATATATGGGAATGTGTCACTTTTATATTCGTATAAAACACAACGCTTCTTACATGACAATCAAACAACAAAAAACAAATGAAATGTGTTATAAACCATGTGTAAAATAAATACACGACTAGGCTATATTTATAAACATGTGTTACCCCAGAATCAAGGCCACAATAACTTTTCTTTAAGCCGCTGACCCGCAGTTGGAACTAAAATCTTTCTGCGATACATATGAAAGACTGTTAAATGCGTGTGGGGCGAAGAAATATGTGTTACATGCGTAGTGAATTGCAAATATATTCTGAAGTGTATGGCATTTTGAGAAATGTGTGCGTGTTGTGTGCTGTGTGTATTTGTGTGTGTGTGTGTTTGTGCCTGTCTGACCGCGATTTTACACAAAAATATTAAAAGTCTGTATATGTTAGATGTCTTTGTATAAAAAGGAGTCAAATTATAGGCAGCACAGGCTCCTGTAAAATTAATAGTGTAAAATTAATATGTGCTAAAATAATGTAGAATTAATGAAAGCTGTAATAATATATGGGAATGTGTCACTTTTATATTCGTATAAAACACAACGCTTCTTACATGACAATCAAACAACAAAAAACAAATGAAATGTGTTATAAACCATGTGTAAAATAAATACACGACTAGGCTATATTTATAAACATGTGTTACCCCAGAATCAAGGCCACAATAACTTTTCTTTAAGCCGCTGACCCGCAGTTGGAACTAAAATCTTTCTGCGATACATATGAAAGACTGTTAAATGCGTGTGGGGCGAAGAAATATGTGTTACATGCGTAGTGAATTGCAAATATATTCTGAAGTGTATGGCATTTTGAGAAATGTGTGCGTGTTGTGTGCTGTGTGTATTTGTGTGTGTGTGTGTTTGTGCCTGTCTGACCGCGATTTTACACAAAAATATTAAAAGTCTGTATATGTTAGATGTCTTTGTATAAAAAGGAGTCAAATTATAGGCAGCACAGGCTCCTGTAAAATTAATAGTGTAAAATTAATATGTGCTAAAATAATGTAGAATTAATGAAAGCTGTAATAATATATGGGAATGTGTCACTTTTATATTCGTATAAAACACAACGCTTCTTACATGACAATCAAACAACAAAAACAAATGAAATGTGTTATAAACCATGTGTAAAATAAATACACGACTAGGTTATATTTATAAACATGTGTTACCCCAGAATCAAGGCCACAATAACTTTTCTTTAAGCCGCTGACCCGCAGTTGGAACTAAAATCTTTCTGCGATACATATGAAAGACTGTTAAATGCGTGTGGGGCGAAGAAATATGTGTTACATGCGTAGTGAATTGCAAATATATTCTGAAGTGTATGGCATTTTGAGAAATGTGTGCGTGTTGTGTGCTGTGTGTATTTGTGTGTGTGTGTGAGTTCTGTATGTGTTGCGTGTTCTTTACAGAACCATAAACTTATAATAGCACAATGTTGATGCCGACAGCCGCGCACAGATGTATTTTTGCATTATTTCACAGTGACTGATGAGTACCGGATGCATGGTTGGTTGAGAAGTGCCCGTGGGTGCAGAAGTGTTTGTGGTCCGCATATTAATAAAGTACAAAAAATCCCTGACCTATGTGGTCAGCATATTAATAAAGTGCAAAAACATGATAACATAAGTCCTAAATGACTAATAACCGCATATTAATAAAGTGCAAAAACATGATAACATAAGTCCTAAATGCCTAATAATCGCATATTAATCATAAATAAGTTCTAAATGTCTATTTCTTGTGTGGTATGTTAATAAAGTGCAAAAATCACTGACCTATGTGGACCGCATATTAATAAAGTGCAAAAATCCTTGACCTATGTGGTCAGCATATTAATAAAGTGCAAAAACATGATAACATAAGTCCTAAATGCCTAATAATCGCATATTAATCATAAATAAGTTCTAAATGTCTATTTCTTGTGTGTTGTATGTTAATAAAGTGCAAAAATCACTGACCTATGTGGCCTGCATATTAATAAAGTGCAAAAATCACTGACCTATGTGGTCCGCATATTAATAAAGTGCAAAAACATGATAACATAAGTCCTAAATGACTTTTATTCGTATAAAACACGACGCTTCTTACTTGTGTTGTAACATTGGGTCATATTATAACTTGTGTTGTGACATTGGTGCATATCTCTTCTGTGTATATAAGGCAGCCACAAGGATAAAACCTGCTACAATGTGAATAAACACAACTTGCAATGGCCTCAGTAGATAACAAATAACTTTGCAGATGCCATCTTCAGGACACAAAAAAGAGAAAGCAAATATCAATTCAGGTACAATACAAGTACAAATGTGTTATAAAACAAAGTTCTGCTTCACAAAGATCACCAAACAGCATGAGTTTGTACAAAAATATCTGACCCTCAGATAACACAGCTGTTTTCTGAGAAAGCTAATACAAAAAACAAATAACCTCAGATGCCATCTTCAGGACACAATAACTTTTCTGTTTGTGAGAATAAACATTTATGGGGTACGCAAATACAACAACAATTGCTTGACCTAGGTGCTATAAGCCTCTGACCCTCAGTTAACCTAATTTAGGTAATGTTTACCATTTAGTTAGTGTTTGAGAATACTTTTCACATAACAGGCTGTAGGATTGCATACAGAAACATCAGCCCTATTCACTATATGGATACACTGTGAATAAAACAAAAGCTTACAGAATCAAACTCGGGGCTACGTATAAAATCTATTATAAAACAAATGAAAAAGGTGTTATAAACCACGTGTAAAATAAATACACGACTAGGCTATAATTATAAACATGTGTTATTCCACAAAATACGGGAATAATATCAAAACTACAACAAATTAAACTATATTAAACTATATCAAAAGGGGGAATCAAACAAGGAGGGACAGCTGGATACCAGCCGTCAGACAAGGGGAGGGGAGGGGTTACACATTTTGATACACTTTGATAGGGGCGGGGCACCTGTCAGATTGAGTTTGACGAAACCACCCGCTTATACACTACTAACATGGGAAAACAAGCTTCGCATGTGTGGTCCTTTTCATCTCCTCTTCTGGGTCAGCCTGGAAGTTAACAATGGATCAACAGGTGACAAAAGCAAGGACAGAAGACATGACGGAAACCAGTTACATCTCTTTTTCTCTGTTGCTACACAGGAATGTTACAGCTTTTCATTCATATTTTCTGCAGCTTTGTTATCTTCTCCACTGAAGTAATTTATTGAGCAGTTTCAGTATTTTATGTTCATTTATGACTATTCTCACACTTTAGCATGATTTACAACCCTAAATGGATAAATTTAGAACTTGGATTTCCACAGCTTTTGGAAGCTTTTTTCACTGCATTGTTTGTTGCCTCTTTATACTGGATCTTTTGCTCCAAATAGATGATGCTTTAAGGTATAGCAAATTATTAAAGATGCATGACTTGTTTCTATTATACTTTTCCTATGATTGTTCCACTCATGATTTTGACTTGCACATTGAACAAGTCTGTAGGAACCTGTTCACACACCACCAAGAAACTTGAAGACACAAAAGAGCACAGTGAGGTCAAAAATACTCTGTTGTCAAAAAAAATCACAGTAATAAGAAAGAAGATGGAAAAAACAGGGTATTTAGTTGATACTTTTTTTGCAAAAAAATGTATACTAAGCTGCTCCACCAATCGCCAAGGTATACCCATATCGAGCAGTCCTAACTAATGTATATAATCCCTATCTGATGTATTTAAAAACCTGATCATCTGTATAGTACCTGTATAAGCAGAGTTCAGAGAGGGAATATCCATGTGGACATGCTAGATGGAACAGCTTTGATGCAAATGACCCATAAGGAGTGGTGGACTCCCTAGTCTTATAGAAACAAGAGAACAATTATATATATAGAACCAGAAACACATGGGCTACTTGCACATTGAACAAGTCTGTAGGAACCTGTTCACACACCACCAAGAAACTTGAAGACACAAAAGAGCACAGTGAGGTCAAAAATACTCTGTTGTAAAAAAAAATGGGTAATTTGCTCCTTTGTGTCTTACTGAAACTAAGGTAAAATACTCACCACATACTTAACGTGTGCACATGGCATAAGATACCAATTTTTTTGCTCAACCAAAATACGCAAAACTCATTGTGGAAGAGACTCCATTAATGACATTAGCGACAATGAAAAGGGTGATTTTCTGTATTCAATAATTATATTAATCCTAATAAAAGTGCTTCTCTTGTCTTTGGGCAATGTCTGGTATTGCAGCTCGACTTCATGCAAAACAGCACAGAAGACTTGGACAAGTGTGGTGCTGTTTCCATAAAAAAGCAAACCTTTTTTTCCCTAATCTCATACAATTCTTTAAATCTGGCAATCCTTAAAAAAGGAAAAAGAAAAGTGTATTTTTTTTGTCTTTCATTTTTGTTGCACTTTGTATTCTACATGCCTATTATTATTTACATTTTTGACACTTATTCAGAGTGACTTCATTTGTTTTTTTCATCTCATATACTCTGCAGGTAGCCTCAGATGTCCATTCAGTTTGTTAACATTAAATCAACAAGCAGAGCTTCTGAGCCTCTTACAAGGGTTGGAGTAATAGGTTTTGGCAGCACTTGTGCTGCATGCTATATGGCCTCTCGCTGAGAAAGGCAGCAAGCTTGACTAATTCTCAGTGGTGATAACTTCATAACTTTATTTTCTGCTTTCAAGTCTAAAGGTAATGATTTCATGCTGTTACCTATTGGTTGTATCATATGATACTACAGAGAGGGCTGAAATATTATTTATGTATGCATAAATAAACATATCCGTTTGAAAGCACTCATTCAGCAATTCTGGTTATCAGATGAAGCCTCCCTTCTCTGAGCCCCTAAAGTGTAAGATCTATGTTGTCCATAAATAAGAATGTGAAAGAGCTGTTTTAGATTTCAGGTTACAGTGATATAATGCTGTAGTCTTGGCTGCAGTTTGGCCAGGTTAAAACAATTTCTTAGGCTGATATATTCAATCATGAAGCATATACGGTAGTAAAAAAAAACACAAGAGACTTATTCACTAGCGTATTGATCTTATTCTGTAAGTATCTACAGTAAAATATTATCAAATTCCACAAATCTCTTTCAAGGGTATAATCTGTTTGGTTTTAGATTGTTATGAAGCAGAGTATACCTACAATGGTGTGAAAAAGTGTTTGCCTTGAGAGCAACGCACCTCATCTTTCTGTAGATCTGGGCATGGCGGCGGCGGCGGCGTACAGAACTATCATGGCACCATGAAAGGCTTGGTGAATCATATGGTGAGATCGTTGCAGTATATATTGAGGAAGTTATTAAGTGGAAGATCCTCACTTTGATAAGAGCAGTGCTCTCCATGGTTATAGCCACGGTTTGTGTTAAAAAGACATTTTTGATGTTGAGACAGGACTGAATACACCCTGTTTATATCCACTGGGTGTACGATTGACTCCGGTGTCGTTCACCCTTTATTGGATTTTCATTTCTGCCAGTGCACTTTATGTCCATATGGGCATTTTTTATAATTGTGTGTAAAGTTTTAATAGTAATAAAAGGTTACATTTTATTTACCACTTGGTGTTAATCTATAGAAAAAGTGTTTGCCCTCTTACTGATTTCCTATTCTTTTGCATGTTTGTCTCACTTAGATGTTTCAGATCACCAAACAAATTTCAATATTAGACAAAGATAACACAAACACAAAATGCAGTTTTTAAATGAACGTCTTTATTATTAAATCCAAGCCTACAGGGAACTGCGGGGGGAAAAAGTGATTCCCCCCCTCCACCTTAACAAAAATTAACTGTGGTTTATAACATCTTTAGGAAGCCAAGTTCAAATTCCCTAGCCACATCCAGGCCTGATTACTACCTCACTTGTTTTCATTGAATAAATCACTTAAAAGGAACCTGTCACTCCCCCAGGGCCTATTAACCCCTTAAGCCCCAAGGGTGGTTTGCACGTTAATGACCAGGCCAATTTTTACAATTCTGACCACTGACCAATGAGGTTATAATTCTGGAACGCTTCAACGGATCCCAGTGATTCTGACACTGTTTTCTCGTGACATATTGGGCTTCATGGTAGTGGTAAAATTTCTTTGATGTTACCTGTGTTTATTTGTGAAAAAAAATGAAATTTGGCGAAAAGTTTGAAAATTTCGCAATTTTCTAAATTTGAATTTTTATGCCCTTAAATCAGAGATATGTCACACAAAATACTTAATAAGTAACGTTTCGAACATGTGTACTTTACATCAGCACAATTTTGGAACCAATTTTTTTTTTGTTAGGGAGTTATAAGGGTTAAAAGTTGACCAGCAATTTCTCATTTTTACAACACCATTTTTTTTTTTTTAGAGACCACATCACATTTGAATTCATTTTGAGGGGTCTATATGATAGAAAATAACCAAGTGTGACACCATTCTAAAAACTGCACCCCTCAAAGAGCTCAAAACCACATTCAAAAAGTTTATTAACCCTTCAGGTGTTTCACAGGAATTTGTGGAATGTTTAAAAACAAAATGAACATTTAATTTTTTCACAAAACATTTACTTCAGCTCCAATTTGTTTTGTTTCACCAAGGGTAACAGGAGAAAATGGACCCCAAAAGTTGTTGTACAATTTGTCCTGAGTACGCCAATACCCCATATGTGGGGGTAAACCACTGTTTGGGCGCATGGCAGAGCTCGGAAGGGAAGCAGCGCTATTTGACTTTTCAATGCAAAATTGACAGGAATTGAGATGGGACGCCATGTTGCATTTGGAGAGCCCCTGATGTGCCTAAACATTGAAACCCCCCACAAGTGACACCATTTTGGAAAGTAGACGCCCTGTGGAACTTATCTAGATGTGTGGAGAGCACTTTGACCATCCAAGTGCTTCACAGAAGTTTATAATGCAGAGCCGTAAAAATAATCATATTTTTTCACAAAAATGATCTTTTCGCCCTCAATTTTTTATTTTCCCAAGGGTAAGAGAAGAAATTGGACCCCAATAGTTGTTGTGAAATTTGTCCTGAGTACGCTGATACCCAATATGTGGGGGTAAACCATGGTTTGGGCGCATGGCAGAGCTCGGAAGGGAAGGAGCGCCATTTGACTTTGCAATGCAAAATTGACTGGAATTGAGATGGCCCCAACCCTAGCCCTAACCCTAGCTTAACCCTAGCCCTAATCCTAACCCTAATGGGAAAATGGAAATAAATTCATTTTTTAAATTTTATTATTTTTCCCTTACTAAGGGGGTGATGAAGGTGGGGTTTATTTACTATTTATAGTGTTTTTTTAGCGGATTTTTATGATTCGCCGCCGTCACACACTAAAAGACGCTTTTTATTGCAAAAAATAGTTTTTGCGTCTCCACATTTTGAGAGCTATAATTTTTCCATATTTTGGTCCACAGAGTCATATGAGGTCTTGTTTTTTGCAGGACGAGTTGACGTTTTTATTAGTAACATTTTCGGGCACGTGACATTTTTTTGATCGCTTTTTATTCCGATTTTTGTGAGGCAGAATGACCCAAATTTTTTTTTTTTTTTTTTTTGGGGGGGGGGGGGGGGGGGGTTTATACCGTTTCACATTTGGTAAAATTTATAAAGCAGTTTTTTTTCTTTGGTTCGGTACGATTACAGCGATACCTCATTTATATAATTTTTTTCATGTTTTGGCGCTTTTATACGATAAAAACTATTTTATAGAAAAAATAATTATTTTTGCATCGCTTTATTTTGAGGACTATAACTTTTTTATTTTTTCGCTGATGATGCTGTATAGCAGATCATTTTTTGCAGGAGAAGATGACGTTTTCAGCGGTGCCATGGTTATTTATATCCGACTTTTTGATCGTGTGTTATTTCACTTTGTGTTCGGTGGTATGATAATAAAGCATATTTTTTTGCCTCGTTATTTTATTTTTTTTACGGTGTTCACTGAAGGGGGTAACTAGTAAGACCGTTTTATAGGTCGGGTCGTTACGGACGCGTCGATACTAAATATGTGTAGTTTTTTTTTTTTCTTATTTAGATAAAGAAATGTACCGTATATACTCGAGTATAAGCCGACCCGAGTATAAGCCGACCCCCCCTAATTTTGCCACAAAAAACTGGGAAAACTTAATAACTCGAGTATAAGCCTAGGGTGGGAAAAGCAGCAGCTACCGGTAAATGTCAAAAGTAAAAATAGATACCAATAAAAGTAAAATTAATTGAGACATCAGTAGGTTGTGTTTTTGAATATCCATATTGAATCAGGAGCCCAATATAATGCTCCATAAAGTTTATGATGGCCCAATAAGATGCTCCATATTAAAATATGCCCCATATAATCCTGCATAAAGGTTAATAATGGCCGGATAAGATGCTCCATAGACACATTTGCCCAATATAATGCTGCACAAATGTTGATTATGGCCCCATAAGATGCTCCATAAAGATATTTTCCCCATATAGTGCTGCACAAACCTTGATTATGGCCCCATAAGATGCTCCATAAAGATATTTGCCCCATATAGTGCTGCACAAACGTTATGTCCCCATAAGATGCTCCATACAGACATTTGCACCATACAATGCTGCACAACCGTTATGGCCCCCATAAGATGCTCTATACAGACACTTGCCTAATTATAGTGCTGCACAAACGTTATAGCCCCATAAGATGCGCCATACAGACACTTGCCCCATTTGCTGTTGCTGCTATAAAAAAAAAAAATCACATACTCACCTCTCGTCGCTCAGGCCCCTGGCACTTACAATATTCACCTGACTGCGTACCGGCGCCGCTCCATCTTCAGCGTCTTCTGCACTGATGTTCAGGCAGAGGGCGCGCACTAACCATGTCATCGCGCCCTCTGACCTGAGCGTCACTGCAGAAGATGCTGAAGACGGAGCGGCGCCGGAACGAGGAGCAGTTGAATATCACGCTGCGCTGTGCTCCTTTCCCCGTTATACTCACCTGCTCCTTGCGCGGTGCAGTCCCTGCTTCCCCGATTCCCGCAGCTTCTTCCTGTACTGAGCGGTCACCGTTACCGCTCATTACAGTAATGAATATGCGGCTCCACCCCTATGGGAGGTGGAACCGCATATTCATTACTGTAATGAACAGTACCATGTGACTGCTCAGTACAGGAAGAAGCTGGGGCGCCGGGGAGCCAGGAACCGCGCCAGGAGCAGGTGAGTATAATTAGACAGCCCCCGCTTCCCCTCCCCTTGCACACCCCTGGGTTTGACTCGAGTATAAGCCGAGAGGGGCACTTTCAGCCCCAAAAAAGTGGGCTGAAAATCTCGGCTTATTCTAGAGTATATACGGTATTTATGGGAACAATAATTTTTTATTTATGAATTAATATTATTATTTTTTTTTACACATCTAAATATTTTTATTTTTTTTACATTATCACATTGTCCCAGGGGGGACATCACTATATAGTGACAGATCGCTGATCTGACACTTTGCAAAGCACTTTGTAAGATCAGCAATCTGACGTGCACTGAGCAGGCGCATGTAAGCCACCTCCCTGCAGGAATCGGAAGTAGCCCCACGGCCATTTTGGATCCGGGGCCTGCAGGGAGGAGACGCTCGGTACAAGGTGAGCACATCGCCTTGTACTGAAGGTCTCAGGGAAGCCCACAGGGAGCCCTCTCCCTGCGCGATGCTTCCCTATGCCCCCAGAACGTTGCGATCATTTTTGATCGCAGTGTTATGGGAGCTAATGTACCAGGGGCGGTCTGTGACTGCTCCTGGCACATAGTGCCGGATGTCAGCTGCGATAGTCAGCTGACACCCGTCCACAATCTGCCACGCTCCCCCCGTGAGCGCGGCCGATTGCATATGACGTACTATCCCATCACTGGGAATTAAGTCCCAGGTCAACTCGACGGGATAGTACATCATATGGGATTAAGAGGTTAAAGAGCCACCTTCAGCAGCACTAAGGCTGCATTCTGTGAAGGTAGCTCTTATGTTTATTATCCCTAGGAACGCTGAAATAATGACTATTATAAATTTCTCGCCATACCTCTATTGAGTCATGGAGGTATGTTTTCACCCCCTGACTCAACAGCCTCGCAGCCATCCATCATCCCCCTCTTTCCTCCAGGCGCCGCATCCTCTCTTTGCAGAGCGCAGGTGTCGGTGATGTCACGACAGTCATGCGCGGTGTGCGCTGCCTGGGAATTTACATCAGGTGATGTAATGATATCGCGCCTACATGTAGCGGGGGCCTCAGATCCCGCCCCTCAGTGTGTTATGATGTATTCACACTGTGGGGCTGGGAATCTGGCGCCTACGCAGTGGAGTGTGCTTACGGTGGCTTTTTTACTTTAATAGGCCCTGGGGGGTGACAGGTTCCCTTTAAATGCGACCTGGATGGAAAAGTGATTTAGACCAAGAGATCCTCAAAAGCTAGACATCATGCCTCATTCCAAAGAAATTCTGGAGCAAATGAGAAATACAGTAATCGAGTTCTATCCGTCTGGAATAGTTTATAAAGCCATTGGCCTA
This sequence comes from Ranitomeya imitator, assembly GCF_032444005.1. Lineage (NCBI taxonomy): Eukaryota > Metazoa > Chordata > Amphibia > Anura > Dendrobatidae > Ranitomeya > Ranitomeya imitator. The sequence continues at coordinate 270,105,864 of NC_091285.1, read as the reverse complement.
CCGACCAAAATTACCTCAAGAGCGCAGCGATGGCTCATCCAGGAGGATGAGAAATAAAATAATTGAGATCTATCAGTCTGGAAAAGGTTAGAAAGCCAGTGGCCGACCAACCAAAATTACCCCAAGAGCGCAGCGATGACTCATCTAGGAGGTCACAAAAGACCCCATAACTACATCCAAAGAACTGCAGGCCTCACTTGACTCAGTTAAGGCCAGTGTTCATGACTCCACCATAAGAAAGAGACTAGGCAAAAATGGCCTGTGTGGCAGAGTTCCAAGATGAAAACCACTGCTGAGCAATGAGAACACGAAGACTCGTCTCAATTTTGCCAGATAACATCTTGGTGATCCCCAAAACTTTTGGGACTTACGAGTTGAACTTTTTGGAAGATGTATGTTCGAATCCAGCAGCTTTTTTGCACCAGGTGGTAGCTCTTCCCTCTTAGCTATTCAGCTGGCAGGACAGTTTCTTGCTAAATCAGATACTAGTACCTGTTTTGTTCCTGATGTCTCCAACCTGAGTTCCTGATGTCTACACCCCAAGTTCCTGATTGGATCACCCTGTGATCTCCTGATTGAGCACCCTACTTAAACACAGCACTGCATGTCCTTCATTGCGAGATTATTGAGCTCCCAGCATTTTGTCTAACTTCTTCCGACCTGCTGTTTAACCTCAAGATCCTTCTACTGCTCTGTGTATCGACCTTTAGCTATATCCTGACTACGTTACCTGCTTATCCTCCCAGCTATACAGCTGCTCTGTGTATCGACCTCTGGGTATATCCTGACTAAGATTCCAGCTCATCCTTACAACTACACTGCTATTCCATGTACAGACCTCTGGCTATATCCTGACAATGCTGTCTGCTGGTGCTGCTCCTAGTGGTTATAATATCACTACTCCAACTCAGGTCAGTCCTTAACAGTTCCATTACATCTGGCATAGAAGTAACACGGCATTTCAGAAAAGAAACATCATGCAAACAGAAAAAACGTGGTTGTAGTGTGATGGCCTGGGGCCGTTTTGCTGCTTCAGCACCTGAAAAACTTGCTGTGGTAAACATAACCATGAATTCTGCTGTCTTCCAAAAAATCCTGAAGTAGAATGTCTGGCCATCTGTTTGTGACCTCAAACTGAAGTGGCACTTGGGTTATGTAGCAGGACAATGATCCAAAACGCCATCAAGTCCAGCTCTGAATGGTTTAAAAAACCAAAAGACTTTGGAGTGGCCTAGTCAAAGTTCTGACCTTAATCTTATTGAGATGCTGTGGCATGACTTTAAAAAGGCAGTTGATGCTCTGAAACTCTCCAATGTGAATGAATTTTAACCATTCTGCAAAGATGAGTGGGACAATTCCTCCAGAGCGTTGTAAAAGCGTTACCAGTTATTGCAAATGCTTGATTGCAGTTGTTGCTGCTAAGGATGGCCCAACTAGTTATTAAGTTTAGGGGGCAATCACTTTTTCACACAGGGGCAAGATCGATGGATATTGCAGACAAACCCACTATAGATACCCCTGTACCTGTGTACCTGTTACCTAGACTAATGTAACAACTCTTTTTCTTAGATTTGTTCTATGAATGAAGTGACATTTACTACTGTTGAGAATGTTTCACACCTCCCCCCCCCCCCCATGTAAAGAGTTTAATTCTAGTAATAGATACATAGTAAATCAAATAAAGTTTAAAAAGTCACCCTTTAAAAATTCTAATGTACTATTGAGGTGGCTTCATTTATGTTTTTTGTTTTATTACTATAGATATTTTACATACAAACACTTTCTATGTGTATGTGCTGAATCTGTAATGTACAATAATGAATGTGACATGACTGAAACATGCTGATGAAAAGGTCCTAAACATGAGTGACTACTGTGACAAAGAAGAATTTTGTCCCCATGGAACCTGCAGAAGCTAGTGTGGGTAGTTTGTGAAAGAAAGCTTGGGGAGAGCTGGATTCCTTTATTCCTAATTAACACCTTCAGTCTAGGAAGAAGACTTACAGAAATACCATAAAATGTTGCAGCTGCATTGTTATTCCGCATGGTTGGTTTGTTAAAAGTCAGCAGCTGAAGTAAAAAGGAACTCTCAATAGATGTTTTGTATTGTGCCCAAGGAGGTGGAAAAAGGCAATCATTTTATTTCCAAATAGGCAGCTGGCAAGATTGTGTTAAATACACCTAAATGTAAGTTTCACTATTAATTTATAGTAATTGATTATAAATAAAGATCCGGTTAATCTAGATCACCTCTTCAGTCACGATGCACATGCCATGGTCAACAGAGTTCTGGAAAAGGCAATTTTTGTGGCTTTTTTATGATATAAAATGGTAATAGCAAAGGGGGATTTTTTTCACATATAAAAATATAATGGTCCCATGTGTCTAGCACAGTAAAATCAAATCATTATTCTAAAACCAATGTGTTCACGTAGAAAGGTACAGGGAAATGTTTATTCTTTCCAGCCGCCTGTCTGTACCCCTCACACAACCCTTTTGGAAAAAAGCAAAAGACTGCGCACTTCTAAATAAACCGATATACAAGGAGAATCTGCAAGAGGTTGCATAGTTCTTAGCCAGTTTTCTGTGCTCGGGTGCGAGAAGAAAGAAAGCATTTAACTCTGCTCAGATAAATCTTACTCACATTCAAAAAATGCAATTAGAGAAATATGTAAATCTAGATGTTCCATCAAATACTAGCTAAGGGGTTACCAGTTCTCCCCTCATACAATGACTGAACTAAAGAACTTTAGTGTCTGTGTAAGCACCATTGTCTCAAAGGCAGAGCTTGTTGGAAGCAGAGTCCGGCCCGGCCGTGGGAAATACCTACATATTTGACACAAGCCCTGTTTCAGAGAGAAAAGGCAGTAGAATAGAAAAAAGTATGGAGGTTTTACTGTTGCATTCTAATCAACCATGATCTGTGTAATTTGCTTTGATCATGAAGATAAACTAATTTCCTTATATGCCGGATCAAAGAAATTAGCAATCCAATGCTTTTATGTGTCTTCAAGAGAGTGTCATAAAAGAGAGCAGCGATTGGGTTGGTGAGAGCAAAGTCTTTTTGGTTTTTGGCTTGTCTAAATCCATTGTTGTTGGAAAATGGGAAAGTAAGACAAATGGCAAATCTTATCAGCTTTTAGGGGAAATAAAGCATCTATATCCACAATATCTATTTATTTACAATATTAGAAGGTTACAATATTATCATTAGAATAAAAACATTTATAATCAGTTATTTTATATCTATTTTAAAAGCTTGAAACTTCCGTAAAAGATGCAAGTTTAAAACTTGGCAATGAAGAGAGAGTATTCTATTAAACTGCCCACTGTAATAGAGCCCAAACAATAGAGGCATAAACATACACATTTAGCACATTTTCTATTTAGACAATGTGTTTCTGATTTTATTTTAATGTCTACATTTATTCCTAGAAAGATAATATAAAATACTGATATATTGGCTTTGACCAAGTTAAGTTTTCTACACCTGGCAGAGCGATGTACATACTGTGTGATGTTACTCACCAAGGAGCCTTAGGAGGTCTTTTTGCCATGCTCTATTAAGTGCCATGTGTGTGAGATGTAGATCACCTCCATAATACAGCATGAAATGGAGCTTATTTTTGGTTCTGTTGGTTTCCATCAGAGTGTGGAAAGTACTGTCCCTAAATAAAATAAAGGCATCCAGAGATCCAGCAAGGATCACCCACCATGCGTGCTAGTTTTTTTTTTATAGCTCTGTAGTATGGCCCTGTGCATGACCTGTACAATTACAATAAGGCTGTAACTCGCACTGGCATGATGATTGAACTTCTAAAGAATCCATCATGGTTCAAATGTTAATAAACTATACCTGAACACTAACTGATCCTATTAAAAAGGACCTGTCATCTCCTGATATGTCTTTTTTATATCCCGAATTCTTTAAGAAATAATTCAGGGGAATCTTTTCTTAGAACACTGAAGTGTGTTGTTCCACAGCCTACCCAAAGCCAACACAATGCAAGCAGTTTTTCTTCCCCATACCTCCGTACTTACACTTCGTTTCATACTTAATACCTAATTATTCTTCATTCAAGAAGCAAACATTGTGATGCCTTACTGAACTTTACTGATATTTGCTAATATTGACATGACCCCCAAATTAACCCCTTTACCCCCAAGGGTGGTTTGCACGTTAATGACCGGGCCAATTTTTACAATTCTGACCACTGTCCCTTTATGAGGTTATAACTCTGGAACGCTTCAATGGATCCTGGTGATTCTGACATTGTTTTCTCGTGACATATTGTACTTCATGACAATGGTAAAAATTCTTTGATAGTACCTGCGTTTATTTGTGAAAAAAACGGAAATTTGGCGAAAATTATGAAAATTTCGCAATTTTCCAACTTTGAATTTTTATGCAATTAAATCACAGAGATATGTCACACAAAATACTTAATAAGTAACATTTCCCACATGTCTACTTTACATCAGCACAATTTTGGAACAAAAATTTTTTTTTGTTAGGGAGTTATAAGGGTTAAAAGTTGACCAGCAATTTCTCATTTCTACAACACCATTTTATTTTAGGGACCACATCTCATTTGAAGTCATTTTGAGGGGTCTATATGATAGAAAATACCCAAGTGTGACACCATTCTAAAAACTACACCCCTCAAGGTGCTCAAAACCATATTCAAGAAGTTTATTAACCCTTCTGGTGCTTCACAGGAATTTTTTGAATGTTTAAATAAAAATGAACATTTAACTTTTTTTCACAAAAAATTTCATTCAGCTCCAATTTGTTTTATTTTACCAAGGGTAACAGGAGAAAATGGACCCCAAACATTGTTGTACAATTTGTCCTGAGTATGCCAATACCCCACATGTGGGGGTAAACCACTGTTTGGGCGCATGGCAGAGCTCGGAAGCGAAGGAGTGCCATTTGACTTTCAATGCAAAATTGACTGGAATTGAGATGGGACGCCATGTTTCGTTTGGAGAGCCCCTGATGTGGCTAAACATTGAAACCCCCCACAAGTGACACCATTTTGGAAAGTAGACCCCCTAAGGAACTTATCTAGAGGTGTGGTGAGCACTTTGACCCAACAAGTGCTTCACAGAAGTTTATAATGTAGAACCGTAAAAATAAAAAATCATATTTTTTCACAAAAATTATCTTTTCGCCCCCAATTTTTTATTTTCCCAAGGGTAAGAGAAGAAATTGGACCCCAAAAGTTGTACAATTTGTCCTGAGTACGCTGATAGCCCATATGTGGGGGTAAACCACTGTTTGGGCGGATGGGAGAGCTCGGAAGGGAAGGAGCGCCGTTTGACTTTTCAATGCAAAATTGACAGGAATTGAGATGGGACCTCATGTTGCGTTTGAAGAGCCACTGATGTGCCTAAACATTGAAACCCCCCACAAGTGACACCATTTTGGAAAGTAGACCCCCTAAGGAACTTATCTAGAGGTGTGGTGAGCACTTTGACCCACCAAGTGCTTCACAGAAGTTTATAATGCAGAGCCGTAAAAATAAAACAAAATTTTTTTCCCACAAAAATTATTTTTTTAGCCCCCAGTTTTGTATTTTCCTGAGGGTAACAGGAGAAATTGGACCCCAAAATTTGTTGCCCAATTTGTCCTGAGTGCGATGATACACCATATGTGGGGGGAACCACTGTTTGGGCACATGGGAGGGCTCAGAAGGGAAGGAGTGCCATTTGAATGCAGACTTAGATGGAATGGTCTGCAGGTGTCACATTGCGTTTGCAGAGCCCCTAATGTACCTAAACAGTAGAAACCCCCCACAAGTGACACCATTTTGGAAAGTAGACCCCCTTAGGAACTTATCTAGATGTGTGCTGAGCGCTTTGACCTACCAAGGGCTTCACAGAAGTTTATAATGGAGAGCCGTAAAAATAAAACAAAAATTTTTTCCTACAAAAATTATTTTTTAGCCCCCAGTTTTGTATTTTCCCGAGGGTAACAGGAGAAATTCGACCCCACAATTTGTTGTCCAATTTGTCCTGAGTGCGCTGATACCCCATATGTGGGGGGGAACCACTGTTTGGGCGCATGGGAGGGCTCGGAAGGGAAGGAGCTCCATTTGGAATGAGGACTTAGATGGAATGGTCTGCAGGTGTCACATTGCATTTGCAGAGCCCCTAATGTACCTAAACAGTAGAAACCTCCCACAAGTGACACCATTTTGGAAACTAGACCCCCTAAGGAACTCATCTAGATGTGTTGTGATAGCTTTGAACCCCCAAGTGTTTCACTACAGTTTGTAACGCAGAGCCGTGAAAATTAAAAAAAAAAATCTTTCCCCCCAAAATTATTTTTTAGCCCCCAGTTTTGTATTTTCCCGAGGGTAAGAGGAGAAATTCGACCCCAAAAGTTGTTGTCCAATTTGTCCTGAGTACGCTGATACCCCGTATGTTGGGGGAAACCACCGTTTGAGCGCATGGCAGAGCTCGGAAGGGAAGGAGCGCCATTTGGAATGCAGACTTAGATGGAATGGTCTGCAGACGTCACATTGCGTTTGCAGAACCCCTAATGTACCTAAACAGTAGAAACCCCCCACAAGTGACCCCATATTGGAAACTAGACCCCCCAGGGAACTAATCTAGATGTGTTGTGAGAACTTTGAACCCCCAAGTGTTTCACTACAGTTTATAACGCAGAGCCGTGAAAATAAAAAATCTTTTTTTTTCCCACAAAAAATATGTTTTAGCCCCGAGTTTTGTATTTTCCCAAGGGTAACAGGAGAAATTGGACCCCAAAAGTTGTTGTCCTATTTGTCCTGAGTACGCTGATACCCCATATGTTGGGGTAAACCCCTGTTTGGGCACACGGGAGAGCTCGGAAGGGAAGAAGCACTGTTTTACTTTTTCAACGCAGAATTGGCTGGAATTGAGATCGGACGCCATGTCGCGTTTGGAGAGCCCCTGATGTGCCTAAACAGTGGAAACCCCCCAATTATAACTGAAACCCTAATCCAAACACACCCCTAACCCTAATCCCAACAGTAACCCTAACCACACCTCTAACCCTGACACACCCCTAACCCTAATCCCAACCCTATTCCCAACCGTAAATGTAATCTAAACCCTAACTGTAACTTTAGCCCCAACCCAAACTGTAGCCCTAGCCCTAACCCTAGCCCTAACCCTAATCCTAACCCTAGCCCTAACCCTAGCCCTAACCCTAGCCCTAACCCTAGCCCTAACCCTAGCCCTAACCCTAGCCCTAACCCTAGCCCTAACCCTAGCCCTAACTCTAACCCTAGCCCTAATGGGAAAATGGAAATAAATACATTTTTTACATTTTTCCCTAACTAAGGGGGTGATGAAGGGGGGTTTGATTTACTTTTATAGTGGGTTTTTTAGCGGATTTTTATGATTGGCAGCCGTCACACACTGAAAGACGCTTTTTATTGCAAAAAATATTTTTTGCGTTACCACATTTTGAGAGCTATAATTTTTCTATATTTTGGTCCACAGAGTCATGTGAGGTCTTGTTTTTTGCGGGATGAGTTGATGTTTTTATTGGTAACATTTTCGGGCACGTGACATTTTTTGATCGCTTTTTATTCCGATTTTTGTGAGGCAGAATGACCAAAAACCAGCTATTCATGAATTTCTTTTGGGGGAGGCGTTTATACCGTTCTGCGTTTGGTAAAATTGATGAAGCAGTTTTATTCTTCGGGTCAGTACGATTACAGCGATACCTCATTTATATCATTTTTTTATGTTTTGGCGCTTTTATACGATAAAAACTATTTTATAGAAAAAATAATTATTTTTGCATCACTTTATTCTCAGGACTATAACTTTTTTATTTTTTTGCTGATGATGCTGTATGGCGGCTCGTTTTTTGCGGGACAAGATGACGTTTTCAGCGGTACCATGGTTAGTTATATCTGTCTTTTTGATCGCGTGTTATTCCACTTTTTGTTCGGCGGTATGATAATAAAGCGTTGTTTTTTGCCTCGTTTTTTTTTTTTTTTTCTTACGGTGTTTACTGAAGGGGTTAACTAGTGGCCCAGTTTTATAGGTCGGGCCGTTACGGACGCGGCGATACTAAATATGTGTACTTTTATTGTGTTTTTTTTTTTATTTAGATAAAGAAATGTATTTATGGGAATAATATTTTTTTTTTTTTTTCATTATTTTGGAATATTTTTTTTTATTTTTTTTACACATTTGAAATTTTTTTTTTTACTTTTTTACTTTGTCCCAGGGGGGGACATCACAGATCAGTGATCTGACAGTTTGCACAGCACTCTGTCAGATCACTGATCTGACATGCAGCGCTGCAGCCTTCACAGTGCCTGCTCTGAGCAGGCTCTGTGAAGCCACCTCCCTCCCTGCAGGACCCGGATCCGCGGCCATCTTGGATCCGGGGCTGGAGGGAGCAGGGAGGGAGGTGAGACCCTCGCAGCAACGCGATCACATCGCGTTGCTGCGGGGGGCTCAGGGAAGCCCGCAGGAAGCCCCCTCCCTGCGCGGTGCTTCCCTGTACTGCCGGCACATCGCGATCATCTTTGATCGCGGTGTGCCGGGGGTTAATGTGCCGGGGGCGGTCCGTGACCGCTCCTGGCACATAGTGCCGGATGTCAGCTGCGATAAACAGCTGACACCCGGCCGCGATCGGCGGCGCTCCCCCCGTGAGCGCTGCCGATCGCATATGACGTACTATTGCGTCCTTGGGAAGTAAAGCCCACCCCACATGGACGCAATAGTACGTCTAATGGCAGAAAGGGGTTAAATATGCAATACTCAAAAAAATGTAGTTAACACCAAAATAATATACTGGATGTCACGGCTGGCGGAACGCACCGAGTAAATGTGAAGTTGATATTGGTGCGTTCGCAGCCCGGGGGCCACCATGCAGGAGAGAGACCTGCTGCTAGTGAAATGGCAGCCCCATATGGCGGTACAATGTCAAATTAGACGCAACTTCCGTCACTCGGTCAGTACAAAGATGAACCCTGTTACTTTACAGAGTCGTGTAATATAAGTGGGACTAATACCCTAACTAGGGTTGCGCTTGCTCGAAACACTTCTGTGCTAACCGCACACAAGAAGGAACCAAAACCAAGCCAAGCGACTAATTGTCCCCCACTGACACTAGCTGCCTGCTTGAACAATTCCCACGGCTAGATGGACATGCTCCACATATAGCCTGTGTGGCAGAGTATTCACTGGCGACAAGCTCAAACATAAATGATACTAGCGCATGGCCGTGCGGCCATGCAAACCTTTTATAGTTACAGCAACTTCAGGACATTCCTAGCGGACCAATGGGAGCTGCTACAGGACCTGAGCATGTGATCTCCGACCTCCAACGAAAGGTCCTCCTTTGGGAATGCTCAGAAGGAGAAAAGTAGGATTTAGTCCCAGAAGCAATCAAGCGCACAGTATCTGCCTGATCCAGACACTGGGACCGACATCTCCGCTGAGCAGGCTCCACTGCGGCTGAAGAAGAATGGGAGACCGCAGTGCAGGGGTGGAACTCGATACCTAACACTGGATTTCATAGTTTTGGATCTTGAATGAAAGATTGAAGTTGAAAAGGTTTTCCATTTCTACGATTTTACTAAGGGTATGTGTTCACGGGTCGGATTACATCCGGATTGAATGCTACGTACAACTGCAGCGTTCAAATGTTACAGCATACTGGAGGGGATTTTATGAAATCCCGTCTCCACTATGTGTGCGAACACGCATCTGGCGGCCCTGCGTTTCCGGACATGCGGCGCGTCTATTTAGAATGCAGCATGTCTGTTTACCTTGCGGCGACGATCCGTCGCCGCAAGGTAAACAAGAGGGTCCTATGTATAGGGTGCGGCGATTCCGGATGTGTGCAATGAACACATCCCGAATCACCATGCGTACAGAAGGGGGTGGCACTTTGGGCAGAGCTGGTTTTCCGCTCCGTCCAAAGCACCGTCAATCCGGACAGTGGACATGCACGCTATGTGCACACGCTGCAGATTATTTGCGGTTTTTGCGCTATAAAAACGCTATAAAACCGCAAATAATCTGCATAAATTAAGCATCCTATCATTTTTAATGAAATCCGCAATTTCTGTGCACATGATGTGCGTTTTTCCGCATGAAAAACGCATTGCGGAAAAATAATGAACCTGCTCATTATTTTTGCGTTTTTTTTTCGCGGTTTTCCCACTGTCTAATGCATTGGGAAGTGTCTGGGAAAAAACGTGCAAAAACCGCGTCAAAATCGCGTCAAAACCGCGCAAAAAACGCATGCGGATTTCATGCGGAAATCTGGCAGAAATGTCCGGATTTCCACAGGAATTTTCTGCATGAATTCCTGAACGTGTGCACATAGCCTTAGTTTACCACTATGTCTCCAGTCTATTTCCCTTCTGTCTCTTGTGCTCATTATAAAGGCATGTCTCAACGGTCAGGAATGGCTCAGTATTTGCTCAGGATTTGACGCAGGTAAAATCTGCACCAAATCTGCATCTGAGGTCACTGGCAGGTCACTTGCATTTTCTATGCATTTTTTACATGCGTTTTTGATGCGTTTTTTCCGCATGCGTTTTTTATGCGTTTTTTTCATTGCATGCGTTTTGTCACTTGAACTAAAGCTAATTGAAAGTTGGCTTCTGGGAAGGGAAAAAAAAGTAATTTTCTATTTCGGCTATGTGCACACGTTCAGGAATTCATGCAGAAAATTCCTGTGAAAATCCGGACATTTCTGGGAGATTTCCGCATGAAATCCGCATGCGGTTTTTTGCGCGGTTTTGACGCGTTTTTTTCCGGACATTTTCCAATGCATTAGACAGTGGGAAAACTGCGAAAAAAACGCAAAATTAATGAGCAGGTTCATTATTTTTCCGCAATGCGTTTTTCATGCGGAAAAACGCACATCATGTGCACAGAGATTGCGGATTTCATTAAAAATGATAGGATGCTTAATGTATGCAGATTATTTGCGGTTTTATAGCATTTTTATAGTGCAAAAACGCTAGAAAACCACAAATAATCTGCAACGTGTGCACATAGCCTTACAGATATATTGGAATATGTTCCCACGGTCAGTAAACGCTGTGGGTTGGACGCTGCGTACATCTGCAGCATCCATCTGTTACAGCATAGTGGATGGGATTTCAAAAAAATCCCATGCCCGCAGCATGTTAATTTATGTAGTGGAGACGCTCTGTCTCCGACTGCGTAAATTACCCATACACTTTCATTAGATGCGGTAAAACCGCATTATTTTCCTAGTCACATGCGTATTAAATGCGGTAACGCAGTTTACTACGCATGTGTACTAATTTACATAATGGTGAATCTTGTGACACAGCAGGACGTACATGAAACAGAAAGTGGAGGAAAGCATAGAGAGATCCCCTCCTTTTTAATAAATAGTAATTTTTTAAAAAAAAATAGCGTGGGTCCCCCTATATATGTTAACCAGCCAGAGTAAAGCAGACTACTGGGTCTGGTATTTCAGGCTGGTAAGGATCCAATATCCATGAACCTTACCAGCCTGATAATACCAGGCTGCAGCAGTCTGCTTACCTTGGATGGTTAGCAAAAATAGTGAGATCCCCTCCAAACATGGAGGATAGTGAGATCCCCTCCAAAAAAAGGCGTTTGGTCCCCCTATTTTTGTAAACCAGCCAAGAAAAAAGCAGACAGCTGTGGCCTGGTATTCTCCGACTGGCGAAGCCCATGGATTTTGGCCCTCACCAGCCTAAAAATAGCAAAGAGGCGCCAATTGTGGCACTTTACCCGGCTCTTCCCACTTGCCCTGTAGCGGTGGCAAGTGGGGTAATATTTGTGGGGTTGATGTCACCTGTGTATTGTCAAGTGACATCAATCCCATGGCTTAGTAATGGAGAAGCGTCTATAAGACACATATCCATTACTAATCTTATATTTATATGGTCAATAAACACACAGCCAGAATAAAATCTTTTAATAATCTTAATTTACCATACTTACTGCATCGCCTAATCCCCATCGCCCTCGATCTCCTGCAACAAAATAAAATAATAAACTAACCCAAATCTCCCTGTCTGACATAGTCCAATTACTGAGTCCAGCTCTGCTACATGTGGATGCCTTTGGCTGAACAGTGGCAATATGCCACCATCCAGCTCTTCTATGAGCTTGTCTGGTTATCTTTCTGTAATGTTCTTGAGACTTTGAATACACAGCAAACCTTCTTGCAATGGCACATATGGATGTACAATACCAGGGGAGCTGAACAACGTGTGCAACTTAAATTAGCTGCACATGCTACCAAAAGTGACAAGGACACTAGCAGAATGCAAAACTAGAGAAGAATCAGTCAGGAAAGATAAAGAAAGTAATTGTGGCTACCTGCTGCAAAACTTTTTTTTTAGGGGGTTGTCTTGCAGTTATTACTAGTGTTGAGCCACTTCCCTAGTGTTCGGGTTCGGTTCGGTTCGTCGAACAGGGATGTGTTCGACGAATGTTCGAACGTTCGACGAACACCGTCGAACCCCATTGAAACCAATGGCAGGCAAACACATACAAACACATAGAAAACACCCTAAAAGGTGTCCAAAAGCTGACACTTCTCAGAAGACACAACAAATCCATGGAAAAGTCATAACTACATATAGTCATGCGAAAAGAAAAGAGGTGGAGGAGTAAAAGAAGGAGGAGACACAGATATAGGCATGTCATGCCCTTCTAAAATCAAGAAAGGCTGGAGTAAAAATCTAAAATCACTCTACCAACACCCAGAAGTCTTGACAAAAAAAATAAAAAAAGAAATATATTTAGGTAGAATGGCGGCGGGTCCATTCAGAACACTTTCCTTAGAAGATGTAGTGGTACCCCCGTTGGGAGTTGTGCCAAAAAATGAACCCAATACATTCAGACTAATCCACCACTTCTCATATTCAAGGGGCAGGTCAGTAAACAACATCGACGTGGAACCAAGTACAGTACTATGCCTCGTCAAAGGAGGTACAGTACAATCAGGCAGGTCAAGAAGTTTGTAAGGGGCACCCTAATGGCCAACACAGACATTGAGGGGGCGTTCCGGTTACTACCTGTGCCTCGGAATAGTGTCCTCCCATTGGGCTGCTTCAGTGAAGGAGCATACTACATAGATCGCTGTTTGCCCATGGGGTGCTCCATATCCTGCTCACTAGGCCCAAAAGGATTTCCTGGGTCAGATGCCGTTAAAAAATAGTACTTAGATAAACAGGCGGTGTAGCTTGCTTCATGGGTGGGGTATGCTGCTGAGTAGCACCAAATTCTATTAGGCCCAAAAGGATTTCATGGGCTAGATGCCGTTAAAAAATAGTACATAGGTAAACAGGTGGTGTAGCTTGCTTCATGGATGAGGTACGCTGCTGAGTAGCACTAAATCCTACTAGGCCCAAAAGGATTTCCTGGGCCGGATGCCATTAAAAATAGTACTTAGGTAAACAGGCGGTGTAGCTTGCTTCATGGGTGGAGTACGCTGCTGAGTAGCACCAAATTCTACTAGGCCCAAAAGGATTTCCTGGGGCTAGATGCCGTTACAAAATAGTACTTAGGTAAACAGGCGGTGGGTGGCTGGGTTACTCTGCTGACTAGCAGACACTGAAGCTTTGGAGCAGACCTCTGAATCCCAGGCCATAGTATGAGTAAACAACTCTGCAGACGACCCCACCCACCTGGAATTAATGATGACAACGTCATGTAAAGCTCAGCAAGGGGACTAAATAAAGAGTCTCCATTTTTTGCAAAAATTCAGCCACAGACACCACTTAAGTGGCATCAATTTCGCCAGAGTTTTTTAAAACTGTGTGTGAGGTGATTTTCAAAAATCATCAAGCTTTTAGTCTCCCCAAGATGACACAGGGGTAGAAAAGTCCTTGCGGATCCAGGATTTGTTCATCTTGATGAACATTAGTCTGTCTACATTGTCACTGGACAGCCGCGTGCGCTTATCTGTCAGCACACCACCAGCAGTGCTGAACACACGTTCAGAGAGAACGCTAGCTGCAGGGCACGACAAGATCTCCAAGTCATGAGTGGCGAGCTCAGGCCATTTTTCAAGATTGGAAGCCCAAAATGAGCAAGGGTCAAGTTCCACAGTCATAGCATCGATGTTAACTTGGAGATACTCTTGTACCATCCTCTCTAGGCGTTGGCTGTGCGTCAGACTTCTTGTCTCCTGTGGCCTTGCAAAGGATGGTCTAAAAAAATCTTGAAACGATTGGAAAAAATTGCTGTTACCACCAGATACGATGTTACTGTTACGGTTTGAGTGATGACTCGATAGACCCACGGTTGGCAAGTTAGAACTCAGAGATTGACTACATACACCACTGTTGTTTTGTTGAAAAGCAGATGTTAGATTCTGTCTCAGTCTCTGCTGATACTCCTGCATGTGTGAATCCCTTTCTATGGCAGGAATTATTTCGCCAAATTTGCTTTTGTATCGGGAATCTAAGAGTGTGGCAACCCAGTAGTTGGCATTACTTCGGATTCTGACAATCCGAGGGTCATGTTGCAGGTAGTGCAGCAAGAAGGCACTCATGTGTCTTGCGCATCCAGGAGGACCAAGTCCTTGTTGTCTTGGTGGTGGCGAGGTGAGAATCATGCTTCCTTCGTCTGCCCTCTCCCCACAACCTTGCACAACAGAAATTTGATCAAGGTCTCCATCATCTGGTGAGTCTTCCATGCCCAGCGCCAGTTCGTCCTCCACTTCTTCCTCGCCTCCTGCACCTTCCTCAACAGTTTGGCTGCTACCATGCGCCCTCGGTAATCCCTCTCCCCCAGCCTCCAATGCCAGCCGCCTTGGTGCTGCCAACCTTCTTGACCTTGGAGATATTATCCCTTCCGCATACGACTCCTCCTGTTCCTCCTCCTCCTCTTGTTCCACCACCTGACTCCGAACACTGTGTATTTAGTGCTCCAGCATGTAAATCACCGGAATGATCATGCTGATAATGGCATCGTCATCACTAAACATCCTCGTCGCTATTTCAAAACTGTGCAGAAGGGTGCATAGGTCCCTGATCTGACACCACTCCTGCAGCGTGATTTGCCCCACCTTTTGATCTCGTTGGCCCAGGCTATATGTCATAACGTATTGCACCAGGGCTCGTCGGTGCTGCCACAGTCGCTGCAACATGTGCAGAGTTGAATGCCACCGTGTGGGCATATCGCATTTCTGCCGGTGAACTGGCAGGCCCAACAACTTCTGTAGAGATGTAAGTCGTTGAGCTGCGGGATGCGAATGGCGGAAGTGAGCACACAGCGACCGTGCCCTCTGCAGAAGCCCATCTAGTCCGGGATAGTGGGATAAAAATTGCTGGACAACCAGGTTCAAAACGTGAGCCATACAAGGCACGTGTGTGACATTGCCCCGGCGCAGGGCTCCACCCAGGTTTGCAGCATTGTCGCACACAGCCTTCCCTGGCTGCAGGTTGAGTGGAGACAACCATTGATGGAACTCAGTCTCCAGAGCTGACCACAAGTCCTCAGCTGTGTGACTCTCATTTCCCAGACATTTCAATGCAAACACTGCCTGATGCCATTGAGCCCTGGTGACAGCATAGTGAGGAGGTGTGCAGGATTCCTTCTGCGCAGTTACAACACGGGTGGCATTACCAGACAGGCTTTGGGTGCAGGTCGAGGACCGCAAGGAGGTTGAGGAGGCAGAAGCAGTGGAGGAACTTCTAGATACAGAGGATCAACGAGCAACTCGTGGGGACGGCAAGACTTGGACAGCAGCACCTTCTCCTGATGTCACCGTAGTTACTCAGTGCCCAGTCACCGACATGTAACGGCCCTGTCCATGTCTGCTCGTCCAAGTGTCTGTGGTGAAATGCACCCTGTCACACACAGAGTTTCTCAAGGAAGCGGTGATGTTGTGTGCCGCATGCTGGTGTAGCGCAGGCACAGCTTTCTTTGAGAAGTAGTGACGACTGGGCTTCTGGTACTGGGGCACTGCGACGGACATAAGGTCTCCAAAATCCTCAGTGTCCACCAGGCAGAAAGGCTGCATTTCTGTAGCCAACAGCTTGCAGATGGAGAAATTCAACCTCTTAGCTTTGTCATGGCTAGGAGAAAATGGTCTTTTACTTGTCCACATCTGAGGGCCTGAGGGCTGGCTGCCGTGCTTAGACGGAGTTGAGTAGGGTGTCCCCGGCAAACTGCTGGTCTGTGAGGAAGGTGCAGGCAGAGATGTTATGTTGCCTTGATCAAAATGTGTCAATGTCGGAGAGCGCTCAACAGCAGGTGTTTCCACTTGCAAATGTCCTGACGACCTGCCAATCACACTAGCTGTTGCGGGTAAAAAGGTGTAAGGTCTGCATCCAAAACCATGTGCGACTACTGTCCCCACAGTCAGAGGATGAAGAGGATGCGGATGCACTTGATGGGGCAGACGGTGGTTGAGCCGGCCCACTAGCCTGCATTGTAGCACAGTGAGCTTCCCACTGCAACTTATGCCTCATATCCATGTGACGGTTCATGCATCAAGTACTCAAGCTAGTCATTTTTTGTCCTCTGAGAATTTGTTGACAAATCTTACAGACAACATGAGCTGGGTCATCCTTTGCAATGTCAAAAAATGCCCAGGCTATGCAAGGCTTAGAGCTCGTGTGACCTGAAGAGTCACCACGACTTCTGGTCTGAGGCACAGTTGGGGTTGAGGATGCAGTTGTTGACGTGCTTCCAGTACTCCGTCTCTGTCCAGGAAGGCGCAACGTTACCTCATCGTCAGACTCGTCACTAGCATCCTCCTCTGCTGACCTCCTGGACTGGCAGACTTGGGGATGACAGTAAGTGGGGTCTACAACCTCGTCATTATCATCCTGTGTGTTCACACCCGTCGTCCTCAGAGCCAACCTCTTCCTGCCCTGACCAAAAAGTCAAGTTTTTGTTCCAATCAGGTATCTCAGTCTCATCATCATCTTCCTCATTGTCTCCACCAACAGAAGTTACAGTTTGGGAACGAGGGTCTACATTATGCTCAGAACCTTCTTCATCTGGGCCTGGATTCGATTCACAAAGATTCTGGGCATCAGTGCAGATCATTTCCTCGTCTGAAGCAGACCTCTGATTCCCAGGCTATAGTATGTGTAAACAGCTCTACAGACTCAACCATGTGTGTTACCCCATGCTCAGACGGGTGGCTGGAGACTTGGGAGCTGTGAGGAAGCAAGTGCGATTGGGGTGACAACTCTGAGGACTGATAGTAGTTGTTATATTGAAGTTGAGATGGAGGAGAGCCCACTTGAACGAGCACTTGATATCCGCTCAAGCACGTGCTGTTTTTGTGCCTCATCTGGAATTTTTGGCAATGCTTGTAGCGATGGTCTTAAGAAAGGCATCATATCAGATTGTCCACGAAAAGAAGTAGACATCTTACTTTGGCTGGAAGATGGTCTTTCTTCTGCAGATGTTCCTGTTGCTTTACCACCTACCCCATGGACACAACCTTTTTTCCCTTTCCAACACGCCTATTCCCCTTTCCACCAGCAGCAGGCCTTTTGCCACTCATTTTAGTGCTTAACTAATTGGCAACTCTGAGGTCCGCTGTTTGTTGCTGCGGAGTATGAGCGGGAAGAGGTGGGGAGGCGTTTGGCAGCTGACGCGACACCAAGGGAGCCCCGGCCGAAGGTGTCCCTGGTTACCGCTGAAAGGAGATGGCTGCCGGTGCCTACCCTGTGACGTCACAAAGGTACGGAGCGGACCTCAGATCCATTCCTTCCCTACCTGCACACCCACGCCAGCTGGACACACCTCCCAGAGGCATCGTGACACCAGAACCACATGTGCACCACTAGCGGGGTAAGCACCAACCTGCATGATTGTGGGTGCTTTTTAGGTACTCAAGGGGAACTCTTTAATAGCTGTTTCTTGTGATTATCTGTTTTTTCATTTCTTCCATGTTTGCGGTGCTGAGTGGCTGAGTATACCTCATTCAGCACCCCCTAGCTTCTAAGCCCTAAGCTCAGCATCACATTATTTGCGGTTTAACATTACTCATGTCCAGGATAGGCACATATCCTGCCAGTGGTTCCAGCAGCTAGGGGTATATGTTGTGTCCCTTATCCTCCTCTATACCATACACTTGCCCACCTTAGGCATGCGCCATTGTGTTTTAGCTCTTCTAATTGGCAACTCTGTATTTGTAGTTGTTGGCACAACCGATGGATGAAAACCGAGCAGAACTGAGTGGCCAAACTGTGGTACTAGGCCCAAAACTATTAACTGGATTAGATGCAGTAAAAATTGAGATACACAGCCGTTTAGTTAGTTTCACAGGCGGGCTACTCTGCTGACGTGCAGACACTGCTCCTAGACCCAAAACTATTAACTGGGTTAGATGCAGTGAAAATTGAGATACACAGGCGGTGTAGCTAGCTTCACAGTTGGGCTACTCAGATGACTATCAGACAATGCTATTAGCCCAAGAGGATTGGCTGAGCTAGATTACACCAAATGCTGTGACAAACACTTGCACATCACTGGCACAAACCTGCCTGGCAAACAGTGCTATGAACTGCTGTAAGCTACCCTGAAAAGGGCTGACATTACAACTAGTCCCGACTCCTCCCGACTCCCTAAACCCAGCTCTCTGAAAATTTGCTCCAAAAAAACACTCTTAAGGTACTGTTAAACTAAGCGACGCTGCAGCGATATAGACAACGAGCCGATCGCTGCAGCATCGCTGTCTAGGAGACGTCAAACACGGCAACAGCAGAACGATGCAGGAGCGATCCAGTGACGTAACGGCACTCACTTATCGTTCTCACTGGTTGTTAGCTCCATGAAAAAACATTGCAGGCATCATTGCTTTTGCTGTCAAACATGACGAATCATGCCAACCTGACGACCAAATAAAGTTCCGGACTTCTAGCTACGACCAGCGATGTCACAGCGGGATCCTGATCGCTGCTGCGTGTCAAACACAATGAGATCGCTATCCAGGATGCTGCAACGTCACGGATCGTTGTCGTTCTCGTTGGAAAGTTGCTCAGTGTGAAGGTACCTTTAGACTGTATAGCGCCCACAGCAGCAGCAGCGGTGCCATCTAACACTAAGCTGCAGCAGTGAGGAAATGGTGGCGACGGGGCAAATGGCTGGTTCTTATAGGGCAAGGACATGTGACATACACAGCCAATGACACATGCCCTTGCTTGTGTGCATCACATGCACATTGCTGTGTGTGTGTGTGTGCACTGCTGATTAGGCTGAGAGACTGCACCGCCCCACTGTAAATGCGGCAAAGAAGAAAAATGGAGATCGGCATTATTTCAGCACAGATCTATCCCCCGCCCACTATACACTGAAACAGGCTATTAACAATGATAAACAGTTTTAATGTGCAAATCAAGTTAGGCGTTTGGTGAACAAACAGTTATCGAACAGAAACTCGAACACCAGAATTTTAAGCAAATTGTTCCAGTTCGTCGAACGACCCGAACACCGCCCAAAACAACTCGAATTTGAAATTGGCGAACAGTTCGACTCGAACACCGCTCATCTCTAGTAATTACTTTAATTTTCACCATTCAGATTAATTGGCTTCACGATCATTTTTTCTTCCTAAACTTTACATATAATTTAGTTGGCATTGGATAATACTGTAATATGCAAGTGTTCCCTCAGTTTTTGAGTATATTAAATATAGCCATATTGAAAATTTAAAAATCCTAGTTTACTATATAATTGTTTAAGGGGTACTTCCGTCTTTCTGTCGGCAACTTCCGTCATGGAAATCCCACGTCGCTGATTGGTCTCGCCAGCTGCCTGTCCTGGCTGCCGTGACCAATCAGCGATGGGCACAGTCCGGCAGAGAATTAGTCCCTCCCTACTCCCCTGCACTCAGTGCCCGGCACCTGCATACTCTCAACCAGTCATCGCTCACACAGGGTTAATGCCACCGTTAACGGACCGGGTTATGCCGAGGGTAACGCACTCCATTAACGCTGCTATTAACCCTGTGTGTCCCCAACTTTTTATTATTGATGCTACCTATGCAGCATCAATAGTAAAAAGATGTCATGTTAAAAATAATAAAAAGAACAAAAAACCTGCTATTCTCACCTTCCATAGTCCGCCCAGGCGCGCGGCTGCCGCCAGCTTCCGTTCCCAGAGATGCATTGTGAAATTACTCAGAAGACTTAGCGGTCTTGCGAGACCGCTAAGTCATGTGGATAATTTCGCAATGCATCCTGGGAACAGAAGATGGCGGCAGCCGCAAGCGCATCGGAACAGCTTTGCTGGATCCTGATGGGTGAGTATATAACTATTTTTTACAAGACCATATAATGAGAAGAAAAATGATGCAGCACTCACCCTTGCGCTTCTTCCAAGTGTGCTCTTTATTCAGCAAAACATACTATACATAGTATGAACCGGCATGCGCAGTGATCTGTGAGAAAGCGGGAGTGAGGAGAGACCGGACGACGGCCGTTTCGCGCTACGGCGCTTCTACGGGTCCATGCTCAGCAAATGCTGACCATATAATGAGAAGAAAAGTCATGCAGCACTCACCCTTGCGCTTCTTCCAAGTGTGCTCTTTATTCAGCAAAACATACTATACATAGTATGAACCGGCATACGCAGTGATCTGTGAGGGAGCGGGAGTGAGGAGAGACCGGACGACGGCCGTTTCGCGCTACGGCGCTTCTACGGGTCCATGCTCAGCAAATGCTGACCATATAATGAGAAGAAAAATCATGCAGCACTCACCCTTGCGCTTCTTCCAAGTGTGCTCTTTATTCAGCAAAACATACTATACATAGTATGAACCAGCATACGCAGTGATCTGTGAGGGAGCGGGAGTGAGGAGAGACCGGACGACGGCCGTTTCGCGCTACGGCGCTTCTACGGGTCCATGCTGAGCATGGACCCGTAGAAGCGCCGTAGCGCGAAACGGCCGTCGTCCGGTCTCTCCTCACTCCCGCTCCCTCACAGATCACTGCGTATGGACCCGTAGAAGCGCCGTAGCGCGAAACGGCCATCGTCCGGTCTCTCCTCACTCCCGCTCCCTCACAGATCACTGCGTATGCCGGTTCATACTATGTATAGTATGTTTTGCTGAATAAAGAGCACACTTGGAAGAAGCGCAAGGGTGAGTGCTGCATGATTTTTCTTCTCATTATATGGTCTTGTACAAAACTCTGACGATTGCATAGCACCACCCGCAGCTCACAGTAAGGGAGACCTCATCTGTCCTTCTGAAACAAATCGTTTAAGCGAATCTCCAATTGCGCTATAGTGAAGCTCTGTGCCGATCATCTTTCTGTTTCTTGGTATAACTTTTTTATTTTAATTATTTTATTGACTACGTGGGCTGTATTATATACCGCGTGGCTGCTATATACTACCTGGCCAGTGTTGGATACTATGTGGGCTGTTATATACTGCGTGGGCTGTGATATATATTATGTGGCCAGTGTTATATACTGCGTGGGCAGTGTTTTATATACTGTTTGGGCTGTGTTATATACTGCGTGGCCACTGTTTTATACTGCGTGACCTGTATTAATGCATCGGGTATTCTACAATATGTATGTATGTATGTATATAGCAGCCACCTAGTCTATAGTACAGGCCACGTAGTATTTGTCTGTTATATACTACATGGCTCCTATATACTAAGTGGCCTGTGCTATATACTATGTGGCTGCTATATACATACATACATACATACATACATACATACATATTCTAGAATACCCGATGCGTTAGAATCGGGCCACCATCTAGTTTTCAAAAAAATAGTAAAATAGATTCAAGTCGGTAGCACCACTTCCCATCCCCCAACATGCAGGGACACTGACTTAATCAACATCCCTGGCCGTACTGTAAGCTCCTTGCCCTCTGCTTTCTATGCATGTTTCCTACCAGCATGCTTAAGGCACACGTGAGAACTTCCTGGTTCTTAAAGAGACAGTGTGTGTGCTCCTAATGTGTCCTCAGCCAATTACTGCTGAGCCAGTCAGTATACCTACAGTACCTACCTGCACCTGCTGTTAGTGTTCTGTCCCTTTGGGGGTCAGCTGCCGTGCGTCCAAGGTCTGGCCTTGAAGAGTAGAACTTGACTTCCATCCGGAGCCAAGTCTAACTCCAGCATCAGGGGCTCTGGGGAAGAGTCGGGTGTTCGCTTAGCCACGCCCCTCCAGGATCTCCTTGGTCCATGACACAATGGGTGCACGAACCACGAGCGCCTCCTGCGCCAGTAACAAAGTCCATGCTGGCTAGATGTAAGAATAATTAGAGTATTTTTATTATATAACATAAGTTTAATCACCAACTCATGCATTCTTATAACATTGCATAGCATCATTGGCGGTAAGACATTGAAAAACAATTATCTGAGTAAATCTAAAAATAACTTTGATAAAGTGATTTTTTTTTTACTCAATTTTTATTTTAATTTTCTTACATTTTGGTATTGAATAGTTTTCAATAATAGTTTCCTTGATTTCAAGTAAAAAAATATGGTGGATGAACAGGAAAGTTGCTGTTCCTAAAGTAATCTAGAAAGACAATTTTTACATTTTTTTTTAATGTATTTGGTAGGTATACAGCAACATATGTGCAATTTTAATGATTTAGACGTCAAGCAACCTAAAGCTGTTTTCAGCTTTTACATCTATATCTTTTCTTAAACCTGTTTAGTGTGGAAGATCCTATAAACCTTTGTTCCCCAATACACTGTCATGCTATGAAGCACCAAAGATGGGCATTGTCCTTCAACACTAGCTGACTTTGAGATGTCCATCAGCTGCTTAATCCCCTCTAGGCCTATTGTTGTTGGATCTTCATTTGGCTGTTACTGACAGCTACACAGAAGCACGATCATGCAGTGAATGAGAATAAATTTGTCAGAAGTTACTAACATTAATTTTTCTTTGCATCTATACTATATAAGTTGTTAGCTTATTAAATAGGACTTTTTAGAGCATGTAAGTTTTTTTTTTTTTTTTTTTATATTGTAAGTGCTTAATTTTCATTTAATTCGGCATAAATAAAAAAACAATATACCATAAATTCCTCTAAAGTAAACTTTATGGTTATATAAGTAAGCAAAAGGAGTGTGGAGGGGGATTTACCATGAGCTTTACGCTACCTTTATAGCATACAAAAAAGTTTGTGACTCTTTGCAATTTTGCGCATCTCCCTCAATGATGAAAAAGTGAGCAGTGATTAGTGAGAGGAGAAATTGGTCTAATGCATAGGGCAAACACCATCCCATAGTTAGAGTAGATTTCATTTTCTGGCGCATGGATAAAGATGCACCAGGTTTGTTAAGTGTCACAGGCCAGGACTCTTTAAGACTGTAGTTTTGAACAAGTAATGTTGTTGGAGCAATATTTTTCTGCATCTGTGCACCATGGTATGAAACATACTTCATGCTGAGATCGGAGTACATTTTTTAAGAAATTTTGTGCCTTAAATTTTGATGACTTTGTCATCTGCACTTAGCCATTCCACCTTTCATTCCAGAATGCCGATGAAAACTTTTTCATGAATTGAGAGCATAATCTCTAAATAAATGTAGCGCATTTTACACCAGTCAAATGCTGTTTAAAACTGGCATGGCATATAATACACTAGTCTTAGTAAATTGCCCGTTTGTTCCTATCAGATCATTATTTGGAAAAGAAAGAATGCGCTGATGTTCACGCTGAAGCCATTAATTAAAAATTTTGGTTTTAGTTGAATTTACTTGGCTAAAAATAAAATAACAGACCAGGCAAACAGAGGTTCAAGTTTTACTAATTCGTAACAGAATGACCCTTCCATGCTTTTGTTGCTGAATCTTCTGTTTGCAGCTATGCCTTCAAGTTGAAATAACATCACATGAATGCCACTAGTGAAATGGCTATGTACACAAGACGAATGCTAAAGTGTTCTTTCTGAACGGACATATTAATCCAATCTTTATTTTGCTTCTGAAAAACCTTCCAGTGGAAGTACGTACAGATTAATGGGAAATGCATAGTCTCAAGGTTGAGGTATTTGATAAAACAGATCCACTGATGGTTGACGAATACGATTTTAGCTTTCAATGTCATCAATATGCCATTCAAGGGATATGTCCTCCCACTGTAGAAAAAGAGAGGCTTAGAAGGACAGCTGTGAAAAATGACTATTGCAGAGATCCTTCAAAGTGCTGGGTTTTGGAACGCGTGGCTGAAGAAAAAGGCAAGGGGCTGTCTCTTTTAGAAAGTGCCAGTATACTATTGTTAATGTGTAAGGATTGAATAGATTTAACCTCATGGAATGCTTCAGTCATTTCTAACTTATTTATTTCAAACACTTCAAACTTTCAAATGTAAAAACTATAAGGAAGAAAAAATTAAAACTGCATACATATTTTGTGTCTGCCTTTTGATATTGACAATATGTACCGTATTTTTCAGACTATAACGATAATCATTTTTTTATAGTGCCAACATATTCTGCAGCGCTTTACAGTTTTGCGCACATTATCATTGCTGTCCCCTGTGGGGTTTACAATCTAAATTCCCTATCAGTATGTCTTTGGACTATAAGACGCACTGGACCATAAGACGCACCTAGGTTTTAGATGAGGAAATTAGAAAATAAATTGAAGCAAAAAATTTGGTCAATTCTGTACATAATATCCGCTGTTGTGAGTTCTGTTTTTGGGCTCCCTCTGGTGGTTACTGATGGTACTGGGTGACTTGTCTTTCCTGGGTTTCTGGGTTCCACCTGTTCCATCAGCATATGGGAGTTTCCTATTTAACCTGGCCTTGCTGGCATTTCCTCGCCGGTTATCAATGTATCCAGTGTGTCTTGTTACCTCTGCTCCCTGCTCCTAGAACCTTCTGGTCAAGCTAAGTTTGGATTTTCCTGTTTTGGTGTTTTGCTTTATTTGGTTTTTAGTCCAGCCTGCAGATATGTGATTCTTGCTGCTGGTTGCTCTAGTGGACTGAAATTGCTCCTCATGTACCATGAGTTGGCACATGAGTTCAAGTAATTTCAGGATGGTTTTTTGAAGGGTTTTTCGCTGACCGCGCAGTTCACTTTTGTATCCTCTGCTATCTAGCTTTAGCGGGCCTCATTTTGCTGAAACTGTTTTCATACTGCGTATGTGCTTTCCTCTCATTTCACCGTCATTATATGTGGGGGGCTGCTATTTCTGTGGGGGATTTCTCTGGAGGCAAGAGAGGTCTGTGTTTCTACTAATAGGGGAAGTTAGATCTTCGGCTGGAGCGAGACGTCTAGGATCATCGTAGGCACGTTCCCCGGCTACTTTTATTTGTGTGTTAGGTTCAGGGTCGCGGTCAGCTCAGGTTCCATCGCCCTAGAGCTTGTTTGTATCTGTGCTTGTCCTTTGGTGATCCCCTGCCATTGGGATCATGACAGTATAACCGGCCCACAAAGTGTTAATTGTATTGGCTGAAGTAGGAGGATAAGTAGTCTGAGGAAGTTTTTTTTTTTTTTTTTCCTTCTCTTTCCCTCAGAGTTTGCTGCCTAGCCTTATTGCAGCCTGGCTACTTCCTCCTCCTCTTAATCTTTGAATGGCTCTGATCCCAGCTGTTTATCATGGACATCCAGAGTTTGGCTTCCAGCCTGAATAATCTTGCCACTAAGGTTCAAAATATACAGGATTTTGTTGTACATGCTCCTATGTCTGAACCTAGAATTCCTGTCCCAGAGTTTTTTTCTGGAGATAGATCTCGTTTTCTGAATTTTAGGAACAATTGCAAGTTGTTTCTTTCTCTGAAATTTCGCTCCTCTGGAGACCCTGCTCAGCAAGTCAAGATAATTATATCTTTCCTGCGGGGTGACCCTCAGGATTGGGCATTTGCATTGGCACCAGGGGACCCTGCGTTGCTTAATGCGGATGCGTTTTTTCTGGCATTGGGTTTGCTCTATGAGGAACCTAACCAAGAGATTCAGGCTGAAAAAGCTTTGTTGGCCCTCTCTCAGGGGCAAGATGAAGCAGAAATTTATTGTCAAAAATTTCGGAAGTGGTCGGTGCTTACTCAGTGGAATGAGTGCGCTCTGGCTGCAAAGTTCAGAGATGGCCTTTCTGAGGCCATTAAAGATGTTATGGTGGGGTTCCCTGCGCCTGCTGGTCTGAATGAGTCTATGACTATGGCTGTTCAGATTGATCGGCGTTTACGGGAGCGCAAACCTGTGCATCATTTGGCGGTGTCGTCTGAACCGTCATCTGAGATAATGCAATGTGATAGAATTCAGTCCAGAAGTGAACGGCAAAAGTATAGGCGGAAAAAAGGGTTGTGCTTTTATTGTGGTGATTCAGCTCATGTTATATCAGCATGCTCTAAACGCACAAAAAAGGTTGATAAGTCTGTTGCCATTAGTACTTTACAGTCTAAGTTCATTCTGTCTGTGACTCTGATTTGTTCATTATCATCCATTTCCGTTGATGCCTATGTGGATTCAGGCGCTGCCCTGAGTCTTATGGATTGGTCATTTGCCAATCGCTGTGGGTTTAGTCTGGAGCCTCTGGAAGTCCCTATTCCTTTGAAGGGAATTGACTCTACACTTTTGGTTATGAATAAACCTCAGTACTGGACACAAGTGACCATGCGTATGACTCCCGTTCATCAGGAGGTGATTCGCTTCCTGGTACTGTATAATTTGCATGATGTTCTAGTACTTGGTCTGCCATGGTTACAAACTCATAATCCAGTCCTTGACTGGAAAAAAATGTCTGTGTTAAGCTGGGGTTGTCAGGGGGTTCATGATGATGCACCTCCGATTTCTATCGCTTCATCTACTCCTTCTGAGATTCCTGTGTTTTTGTCTTACTATCGGGATGTTTTTGAGGAGCCTAAGCTCAGTTCGCTTCCTCCTCACAGGGATTGCGATTGTGCTATAAATTTAATTCCAGGCAGTAAATTTCCTAAAGGTCGTTTGTTCAATCTGTCAGTGCCAGAGCATACTGCTATGCGGGATTATGTTAAGGAGTCCTTGGAAAAGGGACATATTCGTCCATCTTTGTCCCCTTTGGGAGCAGGTTTTTTTTTCGTGGCCAAAAAAGATGGTTCCTTGAGGCCTTGTATAGATTATCGTCTTTTGAATAAGATTACCGTAAAATATCAGTATCCTTTGCCATTGTTGACTGATTTGTTTGCTCGCATTAAGGGGGCTAAATGGTTCACTAAGATTGATCTTCGGGGTGCGTATAATCTTATACGAATAAAGCAAGGTGATGAGTGGAAAACCGCATTTAATACGCCTGAGGGCCATTTTGAGTATTTGGTAATGCCTTTTGGACTTTCTAATGCTCCTTCAGTCTTCCAGTCCTTTATGCACGATATTTTCCGTGAATATCTGGATAAATTTATGATTGTGTATTTGGATGATATTTTGTTTTTTTCTGATGACTGGGAGTCTCATGTTCAGCAGGTCAGGAAGGTGTTTCAGGTCCTGCGGGCCAATTCCTTGTTTGTAAAAGGCTCAAAGTGTCTCTTTGGAGTCCAGAAGATTTCTTTCTTGGGGTATATTTTTTCCCCTTCTACTATTGAGATGGATCCCGTCAAGGTTCAGGCTATTTGTGACTGGACGCAGCCTACATCTCTTAAGAGTCTACAGAAGTTCTTGGGCTTTGCTAATTTCTATCGTCGTTTTATAACTAATTTTTCTAGTGTTGTTAAGCCTTTGACGGATTTGACTAAGAAGGGTGCTGATGTTGCTAATTGGTCTCCTGCGGCTGTGGAGGCCTTTCAGGAACTTAAGCGCCGGTTTTCTTCTGCTCCTGTGTTGCGTCAGCCAGATGTTTCGCTCCCGAGATTGGAGCGGGGGCGGTTTTGTCACAGAGAAGCTCCGATGGCTCAGTGATGAAGCCATGCGCGTTTTTTTCTAGAAAGTTTTCGCCGGCTGAGTGGAATTATGATGTTGGTAATCGGGAACTTTTGGCCATGAAGTGGGCATTTGAGGAGTGGCGTCATTGGCTAGAGGGTGCTAGACATCGTGTGGTGGTCTTGACTGATCACAAAAATTTGATTTATCTTGAGTCTGCCAGGCGTCTGAATCCTAGACAGGCTCGTTGGTCACTGTTTTTCTCTCGTTTCAATTTTGTGGTTTCATACCTGCCAGGTTCAAAGAATGTGAAGGCGGATGCTCTTTCTAGGAGTTTTGTGCCTGACTCCCTTGGAAATTCTGAGCCCTCTGGTATCCTTAGGGATGGGGTGATTTTGTCTGCTGTCTCCCCAGACTTGCGACGTGCTTTGCAGGAGTTTCAGGCGGGTAAACCTGATCGTTGTCCGCCTCAGAGACTGTTTGTTCCGGATAATTGGACCAGTAGAGTCATCTCCGAGGTCCATTCTTCTGCGTTGGCAGGTCATCCTGGAATATTTGGTACTAGAGACTTGGTGGCCAG
The DNA here is from genome assembly GCF_032444005.1 of Ranitomeya imitator. Classification (NCBI taxonomy): domain Eukaryota; kingdom Metazoa; phylum Chordata; class Amphibia; order Anura; family Dendrobatidae; genus Ranitomeya; species Ranitomeya imitator. The sequence continues at coordinate 270,077,513 of NC_091285.1, read as the reverse complement.
GTCTTTTTGGTGGCCTTCCTTGTCGAGGGATGTGCGTTCTTTTGTGCAGTCTTGTGAGGTTTGTGCTCGGGCTAAGCCTTGCTGTTCTCGGGCCAGTGGATTGTTGTCACCTTTGCCTATCCCGAAGAGGCCTTGGATGCACATTTCCATGGACTTTATTTCGGATCTCCCTGTCTCTCAAAAAATGTCCGTCATCTGGGTTGTGTGTGATCGCTTTTCTAAAATGGTTCATCTGGTACCCTTGCCTAAGTTGCCTTCCTCCTCTGAGTTGGTCCCTCTGTTTTTTCAGAATGTGGTTTGTTTGCATGGGATTCCTGAGAACATCATTTCTGACAGGGGATCCCAGTTTGTGTCTAGATTTTGGCGGACGTTCTGTGCTAAGATGGGCATTGATTTGTCCTTTTCGTCTGCATTCCATCCTCAGACGAATGGCCAGACTGAACGAACTAATCAGACCTTGGAAACTTATTTAAGGTGTTTTGTTTCTGCTGATCAGGATGACTGGGTTACCTTTTTGCCGTTGGCCGAGTTTGCCCTTAATAATCGGGCTAGTTCTGCTACCTTGGTTTCTCCTTTCTTTTGTAATTCGGGGTTTCATCCTCGTTTTTCCTCTGGTCAGGTGGAACCTTCTGATTGTCCTGGAGTGGACATGGTGGTGGATAGGTTGCACCGGTTTTGGAGTCATGTGGTGGACAATTTGAAGTTGTCCCAGGAGAAGGCTCAGCAGTTTGCTAATCGCCGTCGCCGCGTGGGTCCTCGACTTCTTGTTGGTGACTTGGTGTGGTTGTCTTCTCGTTTTGTTCCTATGAAGGTCTCTTCTCCTAAGTTCAAGCCTCGGTTCATCGGTCCCTATAGGATCTTGGAAATTCTTAACCCTGTGTCGTTTCGTTTTGGATCTCCCGGCATCGTTTGCTATTCATAATGTGTTCCATCGGTCGTTGTTGCGGAAGTATGAGGTACCTGTTGTTCCTTCGCTTGAGCCTCCTGCTCCAGTGCTGGTGGAGGGAGAATTGGAGTATGTTGTGGAGAAGATCTTGGATTCTCGTGTTTCCAGACGGAAACTCCAGTATTTGGTCAAGTGGAAGGGTTATGGTCAGGAGGATAATTCTTGGGTGGTTGCCTCGGATGTTCATGCTGATGATTTGGTTCGCGCTTTTCATAGGGCTCATCCTGGTCGCCCTGGTGGTTCTCGTGAGGGTTCGGTGACCCCTCCTCAAGGGGGGGGTACTGTTGTGAGTTCTGTTTTTGGGCTCCCTCTGGTGGTTACTGATGGTACTGGGTGACTTGTCTTTCCTGGGTTTCTGGGTTCCACCTGTTCCATCAGCATATGGGAGTTTCCTATTTAACCTGGCCTTGCTGGCATTTCCTCGCCGGTTATCAATGTATCCAGTGTGTCTTGTTACCTCTGCTCCCTGCTCCTAGAACCTTCTGGTCAAGCTAAGTTTGGATTTTCCTGTTTTGGTGTTTTGCTTTATTTGGTTTTTAGTCCAGCCTGCAGATATGTGATTCTTGCTGCTGGTTGCTCTAGTGGACTGAAATTGCTCCTCATGTACCATGAGTTGGCACATGAGTTCAAGTAATTTCAGGATGGTTTTTTGAAGGGTTTTTCGCTGACCGCGCAGTTCACTTTTGTATCCTCTGCTATCTAGCTTTAGCGGGCCTCATTTTGCTGAAACTGTTTTCATACTGCGTATGTGCTTTCCTCTCATTTCACCGTCATTATATGTGGGGGGCTGCTATTTCTGTGGGGGATTTCTCTGGAGGCAAGAGAGGTCTGTGTTTCTACTAATAGGGGAAGTTAGATCTTCGGCTGGAGCGAGACGTCTAGGATCATCGTAGGCACGTTCCCCGGCTACTTTTATTTGTGTGTTAGGTTCAGGGTCGCGGTCAGCTCAGGTTCCATCGCCCTAGAGCTTGTTTGTATCTGTGCTTGTCCTTTGGTGATCCCCTGCCATTGGGATCATGACAATCCGCTATCCTGATATATGTGGTCCCCTCGTCCCCCATCCTGGTTTGCATAGCTCCCTCATCCCTATCCTGGTATGCATGGCACTCATCTCTTGCCTAGTATGCATGGCCCCCTCATCCCTATCGTGGTATGCATGGCCCCCTCATCCCTATCCTGGTATGCATGGCTCCCTCATCCCCATCCTGGTATGCTTGGCTCCCTCATCCCCATCCTGGTATGCATGGCCCCCCTCATCCCTATCCCGGTATGCATGGCACACTCATCCCTAAGCTAGTATGCATAGCCCCCTCATCCCTATCGTGGTATGCATGGCTCCCTCATCCCCATCCTGGTATGCATGGCCTCCACATCCCTATTCTGGTATACATGGTCCCCTCATCCCTAGCCTGGTAGGCATGTCGTCCTGATCCCTAGCCTGGTAGACATGGCCCCCTCATTCCCTATCCTGGTAGGCATGGTCTCCCTTATCCCTATCCTGGTATGCATGGCCCCATCCTTATCCTTATATGATTGGCACCCAATCTGGTATGCATGGCCCCCTCTTCCCTATTTCCCTATCCTTAAATGCAGGGACCCCATCTCCATCCTGGTATGCATGGCCCCATCCTTATCCTGGTATGCAGGGACCCCATCTTCGCTCTCGTATGCATGGCCCCTTCCTTATCCTGGTATGATTCTCCCCCATCAGAAAAACATTAAAAAACAAACTATTATACTTACCTTCCTGCGCTCCCTTACAGTATCTTGTTTCAATACCAGCAGCTGATTTATGCTTGTAAGCAGCACATGGCAGTGACATCATGCGCTGCTTACAAGCCAAGGACAGCTGCCGGAATACTCACTGCTCTCCACGCCAGGACTATGTGCATGGAGCGCAGTTAATATTCATTTCTCTTTAGTAGCACGCACAGTGTTAGCCACAGTCACCGGCTTCCTGCAGCTGCCAGACTTTCACTTGTGCTGCTTTTAAAGAGAATGAATATTCACTACTTTCGACGCCTATCGGAATGGAGAGCAGTGAATATTCATTGCCTTAAGTAGCGAGCATACGCAAAAGCCCAGCAACTGCAAGAAGCTGGCTCTGGTGGCTAACACTGTGCTTGCTATTAAAGAGATATTAATATTCTCTGCTTTCCACGGCCATGGGTGTGGAATTGAGTGAATATTAATTTCTCTTTAGCAACTGGCACAAGAGTTAGCCACAGCCCCAAGCTCCTGCCTCCTGTGACCCGCATGTGTATAGTCTATTACCCTCAGTATTGTGTTTACTACCACCAAGCATGATGCCTAAATATTAATGGTTGGGAATATATCACCCAGCAATCACACATTATTTCTTGTGTTACCCATTTTACATTATTGGGGTTTCTCAAATTTTAAAGTTAGGGGATAACTTTACTATCGCAGGGAGGTATGACTGCCATGGGCCCACTGAACCAGAGAACCGGGGGTCTGAAGAGTCTTTGCTGAATAGATCAGAAGTCAATCATGTGCACAACCTCTTCATTCATTCTTATAGGAGTGCCGAAGATCAGTCGAGCGCTGCACTCGGCACTCTCCGGTGCTCCTACTTAGAATAAATGAAGTGGTAGTGTGCATGATCGGCTTCCGTTCCATTCCAGTAGAGGCCACAGCGGTTGAAACCCCAGTGATCGGAAAGTTATCCCCTATCCTATGGATAGGAGATCACTTTTAAGCCTGAAAACATCCCTATAATAATCCACTTCTTTTTCTTTTCTTTTTACTCTTTTTTTTTTTTTCCAGACTAAATGTTATATTTTCTAAAATTATTGATGATACCTTCCAGCAGAGTTGAGTAGTAGTTTGGGCAGCCTTTTTCTATTAAATATGTGGACCATTATAGTTCAGTTGTTGCTTTGCACTATCCATGTTCTTCTACACAGGGAATACTATTGAGGGAATACTGCTGAGATCATTTACTACAAAACAAGCGATGACTGATCAGGCTCAGGAAGAGGATGAATAAAGGTACATTGTAGTAGATCTATACCTCATGGATTAGACACTGTAGTGTCTAATGTAAACTTTTCTGTGAGATTTCATTGATGCATTATAAGATTAAATTGCCTCAAGGGTTTGCATAAGTTAAGGATCTGGCTGGTGTTTTTTTTTCTGTCTATAGATAAATGATATTAGGAAATTAAGCTAAAGTGTATGTGTGCTGAAATAGTCCAAATCTTCAATTAAATATCCACTTATAGTAACATGGTACATAGCTAGTAATAATTAAATATTTTTAGTACCCACAGATAGGACTGTACAACACCCTATCATCAAATATCATAGCTATTCCAAGAAAAAGATGACATAAGGTGAAAAGTAGAGTATAAAAAGCAATACTTTAGGCTATGTTCACACCTTGCGTCGGGTCCCTGCGGGTTCTCCCGCAGCGGATTTGATAAATCTGCAGGGCAAAACCGCTGCGGTTCTCCCTGCAGATTTATCGCGGTTTGTTCCGCGTTTTCCGCTGCGGGTTTCCGCCTATACTATTGATGCTGCATATGCAGCAATATGCAGCATCAATAGTAATGTTAAAAATAATAAAAATTGGTTATACTCACCCTCTGATGTCCGGATCTCCTGGGCGCTGCACCCGGCGGTCCGGTTCCTAAGATGCTGTGGGAGAAGGACCCTTCGTGACGTCACGGTCATGTGACCGCGACGTCAGCGCAGGTCCTGGTCGCACAGCAACTCTGACCGGACAGCCGCGTGCAGTGCCCAGGAGCTCCGGACATCAGAGGGTGAGTATAACCAGATTTTTTATTTTTTAACCCCAAATATGGTTCCCAGGGCCTGGAGGAGAGTCTCCTCTCCTCCACCCCGGGTACCACCCGCACATTATCCGCTTACTTCCCGCAACGTGGGCACAGCCCCATGCGGGAAGTAAGGGGTTCAATGTATTCCTATGGGTGCAGAATCGCAGCGATTCTGCACAAAGAAGTGACATGCTGCGGGTTGTAAACCGCTGCGTTCCCGCGCGGTTTTGCCCGCAGCATGTGCACAGCGGTTTGCGGTTTCCATAGGGTTTACATGTTACTGTAAACGCTATGGAAACTGCTGCGGACCCGCAGCATCAAAATCGCGGCGGTTCCGCGGTAAAAACCGCTAAGTGTGAATATAGCCTTATTGATTAAAACATTAGTAACCACCAATCATTGGAGACAATAAAACGAACAAAAACAGCTGAGTGTCACAAAACAATGGCAGGAGACAAGTTAGTGAGAGGTCCTAGTACATGATCTAACAATAAAAGGAATAAAGTCCTCACATAATTACTACTACGAATGGCGAACTTTATGTGAGGACTTTATGTACTAGGACCTCTCACTAACTTGTCTCCTGCCATTGTTATGTGACACTCAGCTGTTTTTGTTCGTTTTATTGTCTCCAATCATTGGTGGTTACTAATGTTTTAATCAATAAAGTATTGCTTTTTATACTCTACTTTTCACCTTATGTCATCTTTTTCTTGGAATAGTTACAAATCTTCAATTAACCTGACCTTAACTATTCAAAACTGCCACAGAAAACTTTTCTTTAAGGGAATTAATCTAAAGAAAACGTATTTAAAAGCTGCAGACATGTTCCTAGGGAAATATGTATATATATATTGTGATGCAGCCATAGGACCATACGCAGTGAAATGGCAGTGACCCAAGCAAGTTCAAACAAAACGTTTCTTTATTGTGTTACTTGACACAGTCTTTTAGCAATACATAGTAAACAGCTTCTTCATCCAGGCCAAAGGAAAATATACAGTACACGGCTTCTTCACACAGTCCATCAGAAATACATAAGTAACCGGCTTTACCTTTGCAGTCCCTACACAAGCCAGACTTCAATTTGTCCAGTTTCCCTAGCGAGACCGCCCGCTGATGCCAAGTCTCTACTCACGCTGTGCAAATCACGCTATCCTCCAGATTGCAGCATTTCAACACAAGACAGCCCGGGATGCAGGGTGTCAGTTCCTTTTTGCCCATGTGTTGTTCCAAACACAAAGAGCTCTGCAGATCACTTCTCTGTCTGCTTCCAAACCAACACTGACACGCCTCCCCCTCTACTACAGGGCTTTTAGTCAGTCACTGCTTCACTATTCTAATTACAGCCACACCTGTGTCTGCAGTACGCTCTCCTGGCCTCACTACGCTTCCTGTTGTGAATTCTGTGGCAGAGCTCCCTCCTGTGGTCACAAGTGGTACTTCGGCTGATTCTCTCTGTGAGCTTCCGTTGGTGGAGGAGAGTGGTACTGCGGCTTCTGAGTTTCCTTCCTCAGGTGATGTGGTGAAGTCGTTAGGTGCTGCTCTATTTAACTCCACCTAGTGCTTTGATCCTGGCCTCCAGTCAATGTTCTAGTATTGGACCTGTTTCCTCCCGGATCGTTCCTGTGGCCTGCTGCTCTGCATAGCTAAGTTCCGCTTTTGCTATTTTGTTTGCTGTTTTTTTCTGTCCAGCTTGCTTATTTGTTTTTTCTTGCTTGCTGGAAGCTCTGGGACGCAGAGGGTGTACCTCCGTGCCGTTAGTTCGGTACGGAGGGTCTTTTTACCCCCTTTGCGTGGTTGTTTGTAGGGTTTTGTGTTGACCGCAAAGTTACCTTTCCTATCCTCGCTCTGTTCAGAAAGTCGAGCCTCACTTTGCTAAATCTATTTCATCTCTACGTTTGTCTTTTCATCTTAACTCACAGTCATTATATGTGGGGGCTGCCTTTTCCTTTGGGGTATTTCTCTGAGGCAAGGTAGGCTTATTTTCTATCTTCAGGCTAGCTAGTTTCTCAGGCTGTGCCGAGTTGCATAGGGAGCGTTAGGCGCAATCCACGGCTGCCTCTAGTGTGGTTGGAGAGGATTAGGGATTGCGGTCAGCAGAGTTCCCACGTCTCAGAGCTCGTTCTATGTTTTTGGGTTATAGTCAGTCAGGTCACTGTATATGCTCTGACTTCTATCTCCATTGTGGTACTGAATTACCTTATCATAACAGCTTCCATGCACATTCTGGAGAACACATACAGTGCCCCCTAGCTGTAACGGCCTCACAATATATATATATATTATATATATTATATATATATATATATATATATATATATATATATATATATATATATATATATATATATTATACACATATTTATATCTACAGTATATAGTCACTTCAAAAGGAATCTGTATGTTACAAAACTATTTACCTGCACATATAGTGGTAATCTGCAAATATATATAAATGAAATCATGCTAGACTAGTTTACTGGAGAGGCAGTCACTCTATTGCAATCAAGGTGGTGAAGGGAGGCATTACTTTCACTGGTCACTATACAGTGTGTGCCCTGTAATCACTCTTCTGCACATTGATTGACAGCCTGCTTTGCAGTGTGTGTGCGCAGAGAAGTCTGTTAACTAGTGTGGAGCATTCCGATACCGCAAGTATCGGGTATCGGCCGATATTTGCGGTATCGGAATTCCGATACCGAGATCCGATATTTTTGTGATATCGGGTATCGGTATCGAATCAATAGGGATGTGGAAAATAAAGAATTAAAATAAAAAATATTGATATGCTCACCTCTCCGGCGGCCCCTGGACTTCACGCTGCTATCCGGAGGCTTCTTTGTTTAAAAAGCGCGCCTTTCGGACCGGTGAATGACGTCCCGGCTTCTGATTGGTCGCGTGCCGCCCATGTGACCGGCACGCGACCAATCAGAGGCCGCGACGTCATTCGCAGGTCCTCAATTCCTATAATTAGCAGTTTTGTGAATGAGAATGACGTCGCGGCTTCTGATTGGCCGCGTGCCGGTCACATGGGCGGCACGCGGCCAATCAGAAGCCGCGACGTCATTCGCAGGTCCTCAATTCTTATAATTAGCAGTTTTGTGAATGAGAATGACGTCGCGGCTTCTGATTGGCCGCGTGCCGCCCATGTGACCGGCACGCGGCCAATCAGAAGCCGCGACGTCATTCTCATTCACAAAACTGCTAATTATAGGAATTGAGGACCTGCGAATGACGTCGCGGCCTCTGATTGGTCGCGTGCCGGTCACATGGGCGGCACGCGACCAATCAGAAGCTGGGACGTCATTCACAGGTCCGAAAGGCGCGCTTTTTAAACAAAGAAGCCTCCCGGTTAGCAGTGTGAAGTCCAGGGGCCGCCGGAGAGGTGAGCATATCAATATTTTTTATTTTAATTCTTTATTTTACACATCCCTATGGATCCCAGGGCCTGAAGGAGAGTTTCCTCTCCTTCAGACCCTGGGAACCATGAGAATACCTTCCGATACTTGATGTCCCATTGACTTGTATTGGTATCGGATATCGGTATCGGCGGTATCGGATATCGGTATCGGCGATATCCGATATTTTTTGGGTATCGGCCGATACTATCCGATACCGATACTTTCAAGTATCGGACGGTATCGCTCAACACTACTGTTAACCCCTTAGTGACAGAGCCAATTTGGTACTTAATGACCAAGCCAATTTTTACAATTCTGACCACTGTCAATTTATGAGGTTATAACTCTGGAACGCTTCAACGGATCCCGCTGATTCTGATTTGGTTTTTCTAGACATATTGTACTTCATGATAGTGGTAACATTTCTTCGATATTACTTGTGATTATTTATGAAAAAAATGGAAATATGGCGAAAATTTTTAAAATTTTGCAATTTTCAAACTTTGTATTTTTATGCCCTTAAATCAGAGAGATATGTCATGAAAAATAGTTAATAAATAACATTTCCCACATGTCTACTTTACATCAGCACAATTTTGGAAACAAAATTTTTTTTTGTTAGGGAGTTATAAGGGTTAAAAGTTGACCAGCAATTTCTCATTTTTACAACACCATTTTTTTTTAGGGACCACATCACATTTGAAGTCATTTTGAGGGGTCTATACGATAGAAAATAATGAAGTGTGACACCATTCTAAAAACTACACCCCTCAAGGTTCTCAAAACCACATTCAAGAAGTTTATTAACCTTTTACGTGCTTCACAGGAACTGAAACCATGTGGAAGGAAAAAATGAACATTTAACTTTTTTTTGCAAACATTTTAATTCAGAACCATTTTTTTTATTTTCACAAGTGTAAAAACAGAAATGTAACCATAAATTTTGTTATGCAATTTCTCCTGAATACGCCAATACCCCATATGTGGGGGTAAACCACTTTTTGGGCGCACCGCAGAACTTGGAAGTGAAGGAGTGCCGTTTTACTTTTTCAATGTAGAATTGGCTGGAATTGAGATCGGACGCCATGTTGAGTTTGGAGAGCCCCTGATGTGCCTAAACAGTAGAAACCCACCACAAGTGACCCCATTTTGGAAACTAGACCCCCCATGGAACTTATCTAGATGTGTGGTGAGAACTTTGAATGCCCACGTGCTTCACAGAAGTTTAGAATGCAGAGTCGTGAAAATAAAAAATATTTTTTTTCCACAAAAAGATATTGTAGCCCCCAAGTTTTTATTTTCACAAGGGTAACCAGAGAAATTGGACCCCAAAAGTTGTTGTCCAGTTTATCTTGAGTATGCTGGTACCCCATATGTGGGGGTAAACCACTGTTTGGGTGCACGACAGAGCTCAGAAGGGAGGGAGCACCATTTGACTTTTTGAGCGCAAAATTGGCTGTCGTGTTTGGAGACCCCCTGATGTACCTAAACAGTGGAAACCCCCCAATTCTAGCTCCAACCCTAACCCCACCACACCCCTAACCCTAATCCCAACCCGATCCATAATCCTAATCACTAACCCTAACGATAATCACAACCCTTACCCCAAAACAACCCTAATGTCAACCCTAACCATAACCCTAATCAAAACCCTAAATCCAACACACCCCTAATCCTAATCTCAACTCTAACCTCAAACCTAACCCTAATCCCAATACACCCCTAATCACAACCCTAACCTTAACCCTAATCCCAAGCGTAACCCTTATGCCAACCCTAACCCTAATACCAACCCCAATCCAAACCCTAACCCTAATCCCAACTCTAACCCTAACTTTAGCCCCAACCCTAGCCCTAACTTTAGCCCTAACCCTAGCCCTAAGGCTGGGTTCCCATTGCGTTATGGGACCGCGTTAAACGGACAGCGTTGCACGGCGAAATTAACGCCGTGCAACGCGGCCGTTAACGCGCCCATTCACGCTAATGGGAACGCGCTTCACTAGCGCGTGCAATGTTCGGCACGCGCTAGCGACGCGCCGGGGATTCCTGGCGCGCCGCTGACGCTGCTTGCAGCGTCCGAGGCGCGCCCGCGGTCCGTTCCCCGCTCTCGCAGATCGGGGATCTGCGAGAGCGGGGACGTTACCACGACCCCCGACCGCAGCCCCATAGAAAACATTGCGTTAGCGCAATCCGCTAGCGCTAAACGGATTGCACTAACGCAATGTGACCCTAGCCTAAGGCTACTTTCACACTTGCGTCATTTGGCATCCGTCGCAATCCGTCATTTTGGAAAAAAAACGGATCCTGCAAATGTGCCCGCAGGATGCGTTTTTTGCCCATAGACTTGTATTGCCGACAGAGCGTGACGAATGGCCACACGTCGCGTCCGTCGTGCACTGGATCAGTTGTGTTTTGGCAGACCGTCGGCACAAAAAAAGTTCAATGTAACGTTTTTTTTGTACGTCGCGTCCGCCATTTCTGACCGCGCATGCGTGGCCGTAACTCCGCCCCCTCCTCCCCAGGACATAGATTGGGCAGCAGATGCGTTGAAAAACTACATCCGCTGCCCACGTTGTGCACAATTTTCAATACCCCCGGCAGCCGAGACCCCAAAGATTCTCCCGGTTCCAGCCGGCGGGCGCACTGCGCATGCGCCCGCCATTTTTTTTGCCGGAAAAAGATGGCGGGGCCCATCGGGAGCCACGAGGAGCACCGGGGGAGACAGGTGAGTATCGAGCTATCTGGGACCCCTTTTCTCTGTCCTCTGATGTGCGATCACATCGGAGGACAGAGAAATTAAAAAGAAATTGCATTTTTTTGTTTTTTTTGTGATCACCGGTAAACGGTTAATTACCGGCGATCGCAAAAGCGGGGTCGGTAAAAAAAAACCCGAATCATGTTCTCTGGGGTCTCGGCTACTCCCGTTAATTAACGGCGCTGTGGTTTAAGTACCCTTAGCGGCCGCCGGTAAAAGGCGTATCGGTGGTCGTTAAGGGGTTAATAAAGGTACAGGGGCAGTGATCACAGAGCACTCAGTATGTAGTGGGCAGTGAATGTTATGGCCAACTGTGACACCCTGATGTCTGGAAGTGAAGGAGAATATAACTTAATTTTCTCCCTATAGCCGCTGTTCCAGTTAACCAGCCTATCATGATTTAAATGCTATTTATCTACAGGTAAAAGCACTTTTGTAGCTGACTGGTTAAAAGAAGTTGCACTCAACTTCAGTCTACAATCTTTATTCCTTCCTTTAATTTCAGCCCCACTGAAATTCAGCTTGCTACCTGCTTCTTGTTTTATTTATTTAAAAAAAAAATGTATATGGACATATCCTTTTAGCAAAAACGTGCTGGATTTGAGTTCTGTAATTCAAGAATGCAGCTGCCGTAGCTGCTTCAGCACAGCTTCATTCCTGGACTGACATTATCCCACGTGAGATCACTTCTGCCTTGTTTAGAGATTTTGGTCTTATCTATGTTTTGCTCTGAAAGCCCACATGAAGGTACAGTGGAAAATGGATAAAATCCTTAGATCATCATAATAATTTGAGATCGTGGAATATGTTAATTGAGGACGTTTTTGCTTTGTCATTTTTGCGTATACATACATTTTACTGTAGTGAGAGGTATAACAGGGCAGCACGGTGGCGCAGTGGTTAGCCTTGCAGCGCTGGAGTCCTGGGTTCAAACCCAACCAAGGACAACATCTGCAAAGAGTTTGTATGTTCTCTCCGTATTTGCATGGGTTTCCTCCGGGTTCTCCGGTTTCTTCTCACATTCCAAAGACATACTGATAGGGAATTTGGTATATTCAAACTCACAGAAGAAACATGGGTCTTATATAATAATAAATAACCTCCAAGTGGCTTCATATATTGACTCAAAACAAGTAACCGGATAGTCAGTGTATACTCCCAATATACATCAAAAAACAATAAGTGGAGTTCCATACACATAAATATAAAAGATGTAAATTTTATTACAAATATTATTACAAAATAAATTACAATTAAACAAGAGACCCTAGTAAGAGAAAGGTTAGTCCCAGGCAAAAAAGTAAACATGAAACATCACAATGGTACTAGTAAAAACCACCGCAAATTATACTGACTCGCTCTGACATCCAATGCAGTAATCCTACATATACAATGTTAGTATAAGCATTGAATATCCCCAGTACGTCACCCTCAGAATGTCATAGTGACCAGTTTTCCCCATACAAGGAAAGGCGATCTGCAGTGTATCTAGTAGCCAAGTAGCTTACCCATAGTGATGTGGTATGATGCCCGAGGACCGGATCCACCCTCCATTATAAATCTTTTTCAACTCCAGCGCCACCACTTTTGTTCTCTGCTGCCTCTCTCTCTCTCTGTTTACTGTATTATGGTGATATTGTGCTCTGATGATCTATCCAACACGTGACCATGAAGTCAACCACAAAGATGCTATAAGGTGCTGTTAGACTGAATTCCAATGATGAATATTTGGTTCTATTTTTCTGCCAAGTATTTTTGAGCACAAAAGAAGTAGTATTTTAAAGCTTCAGCCAAATTTATGAGCTTTATATAAATGTTATGCCCATTGTGGTTTTTTAACACTGTAGAAACTGACCTGTAGTGCCATTTTAAAATGTGCAGCAAGTAAGTTTTTCTTGCAGTAAATGCATTTAATTCACATATTTTCCCCATAGACTTGAATGAGATGCGGAAAACAGCATATAAATATTTTACCTGCCTTTTTAGTGTCTCTCTGCAACAAACATGCAGTAAAAAACGCATGTAATCCGCACATGATTATCTTAACCTCTTGGTAAAATTTTTCAAATTTGATGTGTCAATTTACGTGGCAATAACTGGAATGTTTCAGCATATCTCAGTGATTTATATATATTTTTTTCATGACACATTATCTACTATATAATTGTCTAAGGGTCACTTCTGTCTTTCTGTCTGTCTGTCCTTCTGTCACGGATATACATTGGTCGCGGCCTCTGTCTGTCATGGAATCCAAGTCGCTGATTGGTCTCGGCAGCTGCCTGTCATGGCTGCCGTGACCAATCAGCGACGGCCACAGTCCGATTAGTCCCTCCCTACTCCCCTGCGGTCAGTGCCCGGCGCCCGCTCCATACTCCCCGCAGTCACCGCTCACACAGGGTTAATCCCAGCGGTAATGGACCGCGTTATGCCGTAGGTAACTCACTCCGTTACCGCCGCTATTAACTCTGTGTGAGCAAGTTTTTACTATTGATGCTGCCTATGCAGCATCAATAGTAAAAGGATCTAATGTTAAAAATAATAATAAAAAAATCATTAAAGACTCACCTTCCGCCGCCTTTCCCGCTCCTCGCGATGCTCCGGTAACCGCTGCATGCAAACGGCAGGTTCCGGTGGCAAGGATGGTATGCGACAAGGACCTGCCATGACGTCACAATCATGTGACTGTGACCTCATCACAGGTGCTGCATGCCTGCGCAAAAAGGACCTGCCATGACGTCATGGTCATGTGACCGCGACATCATCATGGGTCCTGCGCTACCAACCCTGGGACCGGAAGCTGCCGAGTGCACCGCACACAGGCGACATGACTTCAAGGGCTCCCTCGGAAGGTGAGTATATGTTTATTTTTTATTTTTTAACCTGTGACATACGTGGCTGGCCAATATACTATGTAGCTGGGCAATATAGTACGTGACTGGCCAATATACTACGTGGCTGGGCAATATACTATGTGGCTCTGTGCTGTATACTACGTCACTGGGCAATATACTACGTGGCTGGGCAATATACTACGTGGCTGGGCAATATACTACGTGGCTGGGCAATATACTACGTGACTGGGCAATATACTACGTGACTGGGCAATATACTACATAACTGGGCAATATACTACGTGACTGGGCAAAATACTTTGTGGCTGGGCAAAATACTTTGTGGCTGGGCAAAATACTTTGTGGCTGGGCAATATACTACGCGACTGGGCAATATACTACGCGACTGGGCAATATACTACGAGGCTGGGCAACATACTACGTGGCTGGGCAATATACTACGTGGCTGGGCAATATACTATGTGGCTGGGCAATATACTACGTGGGCTGTGCGATATATACTACGTGGACATGCATATTGTAGAATACCCGATGCGTTAGAATCGGGCCACCATCTAGTATTTTATAATAATGGTGAATTTAGGTTGATATTTTTATAAAAAATAAACACAAAACATATCAAAAATTTGACAAAAATGTCTAAATATTTGCAATTTTCAACCTTTGAATGATTATTTCTTTAATCCACATAGTTATACCCTACAAAAAAAGTGAATAAATAATATATACCTCATTCATGCTTTACATCAGCACCAACATGTTCTTTTATTTTGTTAGGATGTTAGAAGCTTTTAAATTGTGGCAGTAATTTTTCAAGAATATTTAAAACATATTGTTTAGTTTAGGGACCTATTCCTCTATATTGGAAACTCCCCAAAAGTGACAAAATTTTAAAAACGGCACCCCTCGACATATTAAAAACTGCTCTCAGGAGGGTTATTAACCCTTCAGGTGCTTTTCAGGAATTAATGCAAAGTGGCATATCTGGGAAGAAAAATGTTATTTTTACCACTTAAATGCTTCTATCTTCTGAACAGGCAGACTCTAAGGCCATTATTTGGAAGTGAATTACCATGGCAAACACCAGGACCACAAAATCATGGTCTCAAGGTACCCATGGGGTGAAAAAGGAGCCACCACCGTGTTAACTATCTAGATTCCGTATTCACTAAGGACAGCAGCATATAAGGCCGGTTTCACACGTCAGTGGCTCCGGTACGTGTGGTGACAGTTTCCTCACATACCGGAGACACTGACTCACGTAGACACATTAAAATCAATGTGTCTCTGCACATGTCAGCGTGTTTTCACGGACCGTGTGTCCGTTTGGTAAACACGGAGACATGTCAGTGTTCGTGGGAGGGCACGGATCACACGGACCCATTAAAGTCAATGGGTCCGTGTAAAACACCTACCGCACACGGATGCTGTCCGTGTGCAGTCCGTGTGCCATGCAGGAGACAGCGCTACAGTAAGCGCTGTCCCCCCAGCTTGTGCTGAAGCCCCATTCATTTATTCTCTCCAGCAGCGTTCGCTGGAGAGAAGGAATGAAAAATAAATATATATTTTTTTGTTAAAATAAAGTTCCCGGTAATCTCCCCCCTCCCTCCCTCGCCCTGTACGCCTGCCCGCTGGCATTAAAATACTTTCCCAGCTCCCTCGAAGCTTCCTCTCAGCGTCGCAGCTCTTCCTGTATGAACGGTCACGTGGTGCCGCTTATTACAGTGATGAATATGCGGATCCACCTCCCATAGGGAACGCTGCTATGAAGAAGGAATGAATTCTGGAATCAGCACCCAAAGCAGGGGACAGCGCTTAACTGTAGCACTGTCTCCTGCACGGTGCGTGTGGTACCCAGTCGGCACACAGACGGCACATTGCTGCCGCACGTGTGCCACACTGATGTGCCACGTGAGCACACGGACACACAGACACGGATAACTCCGGTACCAATTTTTCCGGTACCGGAATTATCTGGACGTGTGGGACAGGCCTAAGAGGGTTAAGCAGCCATAGTTGGTGCCAACAACGATCAAGACTGTTGTAACAGGGTGTCAATTATTGTGCAAAGCTGACAGCTGCTGCATTTTCACTCTTTGGGGATGTTATTCACATATCTCAGGTCAGTTTTAAGTCATATTGGTGATAACTAAATCGTTAATAAAGTTTTATCGAAGCTAAGCAACATGAGTATCCTAAACAAAGCAGTTTTCTTTAAAACATGACAAACAAAAAGGAGTCAAAAAGTGTAGTTGATAAAGAGCCATAAAAATACATTACGAAAATGCAATAAAAACCATGTAAGTATGCTAAAATAGCTAATTGATGCAGAAATGCTGCAGAAAATCAACAGCATCAAAAAAGCACCAAATACTCATCTTAGAAACTTACCCTTATGGCCAAAAGTGTTGGCACCCTTCACATTGTTCCCAAAAATGAAGTATTTCTCCCAGAAAATTATTACAATTACACGTTTTGTTATGCACATGTTTATTTCCTTTGTGTTTATTGGCACAACGCAAAAAAAGAGAAAGAAAAGCAAATGTGCTGGCAATATTAAAATCACACCTTGAACCAGATAAAAAGAGAAGTTGACTCAAGCTTTGCATCGTGTGTCTGTGTGTGCCACACTAAGCATGGAGAACAGAAAGATAAGAAGAGAACTGTCTGAGAATTTGAGGACCAAAATTGTTGAAAAATATAAACAATCTCAAGGTTACAAGTCCATCTCCAGAGATGTTGATGTTTCTTTGTGTGCAACATTATCAAGAAGTTTACAACACAAGCACTATAGCTATATGGCAGAGAAAATTTTGTAAAAGGTTGCAATGTGGGGTAGTCTGTATGGTGGATGAGTAGCATCAATCAAGTTCCAAAGAAGTCTAAGCTGTGCTCTAATCTCGGGGTGCATCAATGTTAGTGTGAACTATTGGTTGACATTGAAATGCTATGGCAGGAGAACCAGGAGGACCTCATTGCTGACACAGACATACAGACCAGGGTCAGAAAGCTGGGTTTGCGTTCTAGGTCATTGGTCTTCCAACAGTACAATGGCCCCAAACATGCACCCAGATATCGATGGAAACAAAGTGCTTCAGAGTTCTGAAGTGGCCAGAAATGAGTCTGAATCTAAACCAATTGAACACCTGTGGAAAGATCTTAAAATTGCTGGTGGGAGAAGGCATCCTTCAAATTTGCAAAAGAAGAGTGGTCAAAAATTCCATTTGAGAGGTGTTTAAAAACATGTTGATGATTATAGGAAGTGATTGATTGCAGTTATTTATTCCAAAGCGTGTGCAACCAAATATTAACCCCTTTCTGCCATTAGACGTACTATTGCGTCCATGTGGGGTGGGCTTTACTTCCCAAGGACGCAATAGTACGTCATATGCGATCGGCAGCGCTCACGGGGGGAGCGCCGCCGATCGCGGCCGGGTGTCAGCTGCCTATCGCAGCTGACATCCGGCACTATGTGCCAGGAGCGGTCAAAGACCGCCCCCGGCACATTAACCCCCGGCACACCGCGATCAAAGATGATCGCGATGTGCCGGCGGTGCAGGGAAGCAAAGCGCAGGGAGGGGGCTCCCTGCGGGCTTCCCTGAGCCCCCCGCAGCAACGCGATGTGATCGCGTTGCTGCGAGGGTCTTACCTCCCTCCCTCCCTGCTCCAGGCCCAGATCCAAGATGGCCGCGGATCCGGGTCCTGCAGGGAGGGAGGTGGCTTCACAGAGCCTGCTCAGAGCAGGCACTGTGAAGCAGCCTGCACTCCTATCAGATCGGTGATCTGACAGAGTGCTGTGCAAACTGTCAGATCACCGATCTGTGATGTCCCCCCCTGGGACAAAGTAAAAAAGTAAAAAAAAAAATTTTCAAATGTGTAAAAAAAAATTAAAAAAAATATTCCAAAATAATGAAAAAAAAAAAAATAATATTATTCCCATAAATACATTTCTTTATCTAAATAAAAAAAACAAAACAATAAAAGTACACATATTTAGTATCGCCGCGTCCGTAACGGCCCGACCTATAAAACTGGCCCACTGGTTAACCCCTTCAGTAAACACCGTAAGAAAAAAAAAAAAAAAACGAGGCAAAAAACAACGCTTTATTATCATACCGCCAAACAAAAAGTGGAATAACACGCGATCAAAAAGATGGATATAAATAACCATGGTACCGCTGAAAGCTTCATCTTGTCCCGCAAAAAACGAGCCGCCATACAGCATCATCAGCAAAAACATAATAAAGTTATAGTCCTGAGAATAAAGCGATGCAAAAATAATTATTTTTTCCGTAAAATAGTTTTTATCGTATAAAAGCGCCAAAACATAAAAAAATGATATAAATGAGGTGTCGCTGTAATCGTACTGACCCGAAGAATAAAACTGCTTTATCAATTTTACCAAATGCGGAACGGTATAAACGCCTCCCCCAAAAGAAATTCATGAATAGCTGTTTTTTGGTCATTCTTCCTCACAAAAATCGGAATAAAAAGCGATCAAAAAATGTCACATGCCTGAAAATGTTACCAATAAAATCGTCAACTCGTCCCGCAAAAAACAAGACCTCACATGACTCTGTGGACCAAAATATGGAAAAATTATAGCTCTCAAAATGTGGTAACGCAAAAAATATTTTTTGCAATAAAAAGCGTCTTTCAGTGTGTGACGGCTGCCAATCATAAAAATCCGCTAAAAAACCCGCTATAAAAGTAAATCAAACCCCCCTTCATCACCCCCTTAGTTAGGGAAAAATTAAAAAAATGTATTTATATCCATTTTCCCGTTAGGGCTAGGGTTAGGGCTAGGGTTAGGGCTAGGGCTAGGGTTAGGGTTGGGGCTAGGGCTAGGGTTAGGGTTAGGGTTGGGGCTACAGTTAGGGTTGGGGCTACAGTTAGGGTTGGGGCTAAAGTTAGGGTTAGGGTTTAGATTACATTTACAGTTGGGAATAGGGTTGGGATTAGGGGTGTGTCAGGGTTAGGGGTGTGGTTAGGGTTACCGTTGGAATTAGGGTTAGGGGTGTGTTTGGATTAGGGTTTCAGTTATAATTGGGGGGTTTCCACTGTTTAGGCACATCAGGGGCTCTCCAAACACGACATGGCATCCGATCTCAATTCCAGCCAATTCTGCGTTGAAAAAGTAAAACAGTGCTCCTTCCCTTCCGAGCTCTCCCGTGTGCCCAAACAGGGGTTTGCCCCAACATATGGGGTATCAGCGTACTCAGGACAAATAGGACAACAAATTTTGGGGTCCAATTTCTCCTGTTACCCTTGGGAAAAAACAAACTAGGGGCTAAAAAATAATTTTTGTGGGAAAAAAAAATGATTTTTTATTTTCACGGCTCTGCGTTATAAACTGTAGTGAAACACTTGGGGGTTCAAAGTTCTCCCAACACATCTAGATGAGTTCCCTGGGGGGTCTAGTTTCCAATATGGGGTCACTTGTGGGGGGTTTCTACTGTTTAGGTACATTAGGGGCTCTGCAAACGCAATGTGACGCCTGCAGACTATTCCATCTAAGTCTGCATTCCAAATGGCACTCCTTCCCTTCCGAGCCCTCCCATGCACCCAAACGGTGGTTCCCTCCACATATGGGGTATCAGCGTACTCAGGACAAATTGGACAACAACTTTTGTGGTCCAATTTCTTCTCTTACCCTTGGGAAAATAAAAAATTGGGGGCGAAAAGATAATTTTTGTGAAAAAATATGATTTTTTATTTTTACGGTTCTGCATTATAAAGTTCTGTGAAGCACTTGGTGGGTCAAAGTGCTCACCACACCTCTAGATATGTTCCTTAGGGGGTCTACTTTCCAAAATGTTGTCCCTTGTGGGGGGTTTCAATGTTTAGGCACATCAGGGGCTCTCCAAACGCAACATGGTGTCCCATCTCGATTCCAGTCAATTTTGCATTGAAAAGTCAAATGGCGCTCCTTCGCTTCCGAGCTCTGTCATGCGCCCAAACAGTGGTTTACCCCCACATATGGGGTATCTGTGTACTCAGGACAAATTGTACAACAACTTTTGCGGTCCATTTTCTCCTGTTACCCTTGGTAAAATAAAACAAATTGGAGCTGAATTAAATTTTTTGTGAAAAAAAGTTAAATGTTCATTTTTATTTAAACATTCCAAAAATTCCTGTGAAGCACCAGAAGGGTTAATAAACTTCTTGAATATGGTTTTGAGCACCATGAGGGGTGCAGTTTTTAAAATGGTGTCACACTTGGGTATTTTCTATCATATAGACCCCTCAAAATGACTTCAAATGAGATGTGGTCCCTAAAAAAAATGGTGTTGTAAAAATGAGAAATTGCTGGTCAACTTTTAACCCTTATAACTCCCTAACAAAAAAAAATTTTGGTTCCAAAATTGTGCTGATGTAAAGTAAACATGTGGGAAATGTTACTTATTAAGTATTTTGTGGGACATATATCTGTGATTTAATTGCATAAAAATTCAAAGTTGGAAAATTGCGAAATTTTCATAATTTTCGCCAAATTTCCGTTTTTTTCACAAATAAACGCAAGTACTATCAAAGAATTTTTACCATTGTCATGAAGTACAATATGTCACGAGAAAACAATGTCAGAATCACTGGAATCCATTGAAGCGTTCCAGAGTTATAACCTCATAAAGGGACAGTGGTCAGAATTGTAAAAATTGGCCCGGTCATTAACGTGCAAACCACCCTTGGGGGTAAAGGGGTTAAGTTGAGGGTGCCAACAATTTTGTCTAAGCCATTTTTGGAGTTGTGTGTAAAATTACCGTATTCTCCGCTTTGTAAGACGCACTTTATTTCCCCCAAATTTGGGGGGGAAATGTGGGTGCGTCTAACAAAGCGGATATACCGCTTAGCATTACAGGCTGGGATGAGGGGGTGTCCGCCGCCGCTACTGCCCGCCGCCGCTGTCGTCCGCCGCCGCTGCCGGGGTTGTCCGCTGCTGGATGCTGGAGGCTCCGGTGCTGCGGGGGGCTCTGGCGACATTTTGTGAAAGACCAGAGCTCCCCGGCAGTTCGTCCTTGCGTTCCAGTATGACTAATTCCGGAAAAATGGCCGCTGGAATCTCGGGAGATGAGATTTCAGCGCTGAGATCTCATCTCTCGAGATTCCGGCGGCCATTTTCCTGGAGTTAGTTCCAGTATGACTGACTTCGGGAAAATGGCCGCCGGAATCTCGGGAGATGAGATTTCAGCGCTGAGATCTCATCTCTCGAGATTCCAGCAGCCATTTTCCCAGAGTCAGTCATACAGGAACGCATGGACGAACTGCTGGGGGCTCTGGTCTTTCACAAAATGTCGCCAGAGCCCCCTGCAGCATCGGAGACAGCCCTGCAGCATCGGAGACAGCCCTGCAGCACAGGAGCCCCCTGCAGACCCCTCATCCCAGCTTGCAGCCCAGGAGCCCCCCTGCAGACCCCTCATCCCAGCCTGCAGCAAAGTAGCCCCCCTGCAGCACAGGAGCCCCCTGCAGACCCCCTCATCCCAGCCTGCAGCAATGCTCCACTCCTGCCTCCAGCAACGACCCTGGGACCCTGATCCACCACAGCCACAACCCCTGGTAAGTAATAAGACGCATGGATTATAAGACGCCCCACCAATTTATTAAAAAAAGTTTTTTCCTATTTTTCTCCTCAAAATTTGGGGTGCGTCTTACAAAGCGAAAAATACGGTATGTCCAATTTTCTTTTTTTTTCTTCTTTTTTTTGTTGTTCCTATACACACAAAGGAAATAAACATGTGTATAAATAAATGTGTAATTGCAATAATTTTCTGTTAGAAATACTTCATTTTCAAGAGTGCCAATATTCTTGGCACTATATGGCAGAAAGCTTTTCACAAAACATTTTAAATTTTAAATAGGAAGAAAATAACATACGCATGCATACATCCTACTGTGTGTTTATTGTGCAGAACCTTTCATATCTTGTCAGAATAGTTCTGTATTTTGTCCTCTTCTTTATTTACCCTATGATCCTTTCTTTCTTGTTCTTAATTGTTTGCTGCTCCCTCTGCTGGAGTCTTGACTCAACTGAAAGAAGAAAAAATGTTTCCTGAAGATTAACCAGTTAGGTGGTGTTTGCTTTGCAAACAGATCATAGGTCTGCTGAGCCCTACTACCTCTTTGATGCAAATAGTCTTTCATGTTCAAAGGAAGTTTTTTTTCCTTCCCTTTTCTTTATAATGGATTTTACAAAAGGTAACCTGAGCAATCCTCTGCAAAGGCAGACAGTTTTACAAGACGTCTTTGGATATGCTGTTGCTATCAAAGTCTAGAAAACATTAAATATATGCCAAATGGAAGGAATTCAGGCTCATTCCAAAAGTCTTCAAGTAGACAAAGCATTTAGGAATGGGATAAAACCAATAATGGGCCTTTTTGTATCTTCTTCTCAATTTATTGGCAATTTTATAAAGGGGAATATTCTGAAACATATCTCTAAAAATTTGAATGTAAAATATATTCCTTTCTATTGAGAAAGCATGATAATATTGTATATTTTTTTAATGGTAGCCGTCTTTGGTGCATCATAGCTGTATCATATTTCTTGTATATTTTTGATGGTTAGTGAAGAAAATTACTAACCATCCCAAAAACAATCCACTGGTATTATTCTTTCTTTTGGGTATTTCAATTTTTTGCTATGATTTTATATATTAGCTTAATTATTTGACGGTAAAAGGTGAAGGAATGAAAGGATATATGTCTTAGGCCGGCGTCACACACAGCGTATGAAAATACGGTCCGTATATTACGGCCGTAATACGCTGAAAAGTCCCGAAAATAGTGGTCCGTAGCTCCTCCGTAGGCAGGGTGTTTCAGCGTTTTTTGCGCATGGCATCCTCCGTATGCAATCCGTATGTCATCCGTACTGCGTGTTTTTATCGCAGGCTTGCAAAACCGACATACGGCTATACAAGGGATCCATGTGTAAAAAAACAAACAAACATATATACTGTATATATATATATATATATATATATATATATATATATATATATATATATATATATATATATATATATATATATATATATTGTCAGTAGACACATATATGTATATATATATTAATATTTCATCCAGCACGATATAGCAGAAAGCCGGTAATTCAATTACCGGCTTTTGCTTTCTCCTTCCTAAACCCGACATGATATGAGACATGGTTTACATACAGTAAACCATCTCATATCCCCATTTTTTTTTTTGCATATTCCACACTACTAATGTTAGTAGTGTGTCTATGCAAAATTTGGCCATTCTAGCTAGTAAATTAAAGGGTTAAATTGCGGAAAAAATTGGCGTGGGCTCCTGCACAATTTTCTCCGCCAGAGTAGTAAAGCCAGTGACTGAGGGCAGATATTAATAGCCTGGAGAGGGTCCACGGTTATTGCCCCCCCCCCCCCTGGCTAAAAACACCTGCCCCCAGCCACCCCAGAAAAGGCACCCATGTAGCGGTGGGATATGGGGTAATGAAGGGTTAATGCCACCTTGCTATTGTAAGGTGACATTAAGCCTAATTAATAATGGAGAGGCGTCAATTATGACACCTATCCATTATTAATCCAATACTAGTAAAGGGTTAAAAAAAACACACACACATTAAAAATTAATTTAATGAAAAAATCACAAAGTTGTTGTATTAATTTATTCTACTCTCAATCCACTCACTGAAGACCCTCGATCTGTAAATAAAAAATAAAAAAATAAACCAACAATATACATACCTTCCGAGGATCTGTCACGTCCAACGATGTAAATCCATCTGAAGAGGTTAAAATATTTTGCAGCCACGAGCTCCACGAGCTCCGCTAATGCAGCTGCTCATGTCTGCAAAACCCCGGAGAATGTAGGTAAAGTAGGTAATTGACCTATATTTACCTGCATTTGCGGTGAGGCGCCCTCTGCTGGCTGTTCCTAGATCGTGGGAACTTTCCTAGAAAGCTCCCTGGCTCGAGTTCATATGAGGACAACCAGCAGAGGGCACCCTCTTATGATCTCGAGCCTGGGAGCTTTCTAGGAAAGTTACCACGATCTAGGAACAGCCAGCAGAGGGCGCCTCACCGCAAATGCAGGTAAATATAGGTCAATGACCTACTTTACCTACATTCTCCAAGGTTTTGCAGACATGAGCAACGTTGCATTAGCAAAGCTCGTGGCTGCAAAATATTTTAACCCCTTCAGATGGATTTACATCTTTGGACGTGACATATCCTCGGAAGGTATGTATATTGTTGGTTTATTTATTTTTTGTTATTTACAGATCGAGGGTCTTCAGTGAGTGGATTGAGAGTAGAATAAATTAATACAACAACTTTGTGATTTTTTTCATTAAATTAATTTTTAATAATGCGTGTGTGTTCTTTTTTAACCCTTTACTAGTATTGGATTAATAATGGATAGGTGTCATAATTGACGCCTCTCCATTATTAATTAGGCTTAATGTCACCTTACAATAGCAAGGTGGCATTAACCCTTCATTACCCCATATCCCACCGCTACACGGGAATGGGAAGAGAGTGGCCAAGTGCCAGAATAGGCGCATCTTCCAGATGTGCCTTTTCTGGGGTGGCTGGGGGCAGGTGTTTTTAGCCAGGGGGGGGCCAATAACCGTGGACCCTCTCCAGGCTATTAATATCTGCCCTCAGTCACTGGCTTTACTACTCTGGCGGAGAAAATTGTGCGGGAGCCCACGCCAATTTTTTCCGCCATTTAACCCTTTAATTTACTAGCTAGAATGGCCAAATTTTGCATAGACACACTACTAACATTAGTAGTGTGGAATATGCAAAAAAATGGTGATATGAGATGGTTTACTGTATGTAAACCAGGTCTCATATCATGTTGGGTTTAGGAAGGAGAAAGCAAAAGCCGGTAATTGAATTACCGGCTTTCTGCTATATCGCGCTGGATGAAATAATATTATATATACTTATGTGTCTCAATGACTATATATATATATATATATATATATATATATATATATATATACCTATTCTATGTGTACACATTTATTCTACCTATTGTACTGTAAGCTGTCAGTGTGATTTTACTGTACACCGCACTGAATTGCCGGCTTTTCTCTCTAACACCGCTGCGTATTCCTCGCAAGTCACACTGCTGGTCCGTGTGTAATCCGTATTTTTGGGGCTTCCATAGACTTTCATTGACGTTTTATTTGCGCAATACGGTGACAAACGCAGCATGCTGCGATTTTCTACGGCTGTAGAAAGCCGTATAATACTGATCAGTTTAATACGGCAGATAGGAGCAGGGGCATAGAGAATAATTGTGCCGTATGTTTTGCGAGTTTTACGGACGTAGTTTCTGCGCTCTTACATCCGTAAAACTCGCAAGTGTGACGCCGGCCTTATTCTTTGCTGTTTCGAAGAGGGGTTGTCCACTACTCTGACAACCCCTTCTCAATAACTATGTTTGCCACCCCAGAAAAATAATAACCCCTAGGGTACGTACCCATATGCAAGAAAAAAACTTTCTGATATCTGGACCGAAAAAAGTACAATGCGGTTTTCACACCTAGCATCCAATTTACATCCTAGTGCATTGCGATTGCGATCCGATTTTAACATGAGCTTTTACATACAGCAGTTCTGTCATTTACACATCATTTTCAAAAGAAATATTTGTATGTATGTATATATATATATATATATATATATATATATATATATATATATATATATATATATATATATACAGTGGGGCAAAAAAGTATTTAGTCAGTCAGCAATAGTGCAAGTTCCACCACTTAAAAAGATGAGAGGCGTCTGTAATTTACATCATAGGTAGACCTCAACTATGGGAGACAAACTGAGAAAAAAAAATCCAGAAAATCACATTGTCTGTTTTTTTAACATTTTATTTGCATATTATGGTGGAAAATAAGTATTTGGTCAGAAACAAAATTTCATCTCAATACTTTGAAATATATCCTTTGTTGGCAATGACAGAGGTCAAACGTTTTCTGTAAGTCTTCACAAGGTTGCCACACACTGTTGTTGGTATGTTGGCCCATTCCTCCATGCAGATCTCCTCTAGAGCAGTGATGTTTTTGGCTTTTCGCTTGGCAACACGGACTTTCAACTCCCTCCAAAGGTTTTCTATAGGGTTGAGATCTGGAGACTGGCTAGGCCACTCCAGGACCTTGAAATGCTTCTTACGAAGCCACTCCTTCGTTGCCCTGGTGGTGTGCTTTGGATCATTGTCATGTTGAAAGACCCAGCCACGTTTCATCTTCAATGCCCTTGCTGATGGAAGGAGGTTTGCACTCAAAATCTCACGATACATGGCCCCATTCATTCTTTCATGTACCCGGATCAGTCGTCCTGGCCCCTATGCAGAGAAACAGCCCCAAAGCATGATGTTTCCACCACCATGCTTTACAGTAGGTATGGTGTTTGATGGATGCAACTCAGTATTCTTTTTCCTCCAAACACGACAAGTTGTGTTTCTACCAAACAGTTCCAGTTTGGTTTCATCAGACCATAGGACATTCTCCCAAAACTCCTCTGGATCATCCAAATGCTCTCTAGCAAACTTCAGACGGGCCCGGACATGTACTGGCTTAAGCAGTGGGACACGTCTGGCACTGCAGGATCTGAGTCCATGGTGGCGTAGTGTGTTACTTATGGTAGGCCTTGTTACATTGGTCCCAGCTCTCTGCAGTTCATTCACTAGGTCCCCCCGCGTGGTTCTGGGATTTTTGCTCACCGTTCTTGTGATCATTCTGACCCCACGGGGTGGGATTTTGCGTGGAGCCCCAGATCGAGGGAGATTATCAGTGGTCTTGTATGTCTTCCATTTTCTAATTATTGCTCCCACTGTTGATTTCTTCACTCCAAGCTGGTTGGCTATTGCAGATTCAGTCTTCCCAGCCTGGTGCAGGGCTACAATTTTGTTTCTGGTGTCCTTTGACAGCTCTTTGGTCTTCACCATAGTGGAGTTTGGAGTCAGACTGTTTGAGGGTGTGCACAGGTGTCTTTTTATACTGATAACAAGTTTAAACAGGTGCCATTACTACAGGTAATGAGTGGAGGAAAGAGGAGACTCTTAAAGAAGAAATTACAGGTCTGTGAGAACCAGAAATCTTGATTGCTTGTTTCTGACCAAATACTTATTTTCCACCATAATATGCAAAAAAAATGATTAAAAAACAGACAATATGATTTTCTGGATTTTTTTTTCTCAGTTTGTCTCCCATAGTTGAGGTCTACCTATGATGTAAATTACAGACGCCTCTCATCTTTTTAAGTGGTGGAACTTGCACTATTGCTGACTGACTAAATACTTTTTTGCCCCACTGTATATATATATATACATACAGTTAGGGCCAGAAATATTTGGACAGTGACACAAGTTTTGTTATTTTAGCTGTTTACAAAAACATGTTCAGAAATACAATTATATATATAATATGGGCTGAAAGTGCACACTCTCAGCTGCAATATGATAGTTTCCACATCCAAATCGGAGAAAGGTTTTAGGAATCATAGCTCTGTAATGCATAGCGTCCTCTTTTTCAAGGGACCAAAAGTAATTGGACAATGGACTCTAAGGGCTGCAATTAACTCTGAAGGCGTCTCCCTCGTTAACCTGTAATCAATGAAGTAGTTAAAAGGTCAGGGGTGGATTCCAGGTGTGTGGTTTTGCATTTGGAAACTGTTGCTGTGAGCAGACAACATGCGGTCAAAGGAACTCTCAATTGAGGTGAAGCAGAACATCCTGAGGCTGAAAAAAAAGAAAAAATCCATCAGAGAGATAGCAGACATGCTTGGAGTAGCAAAATCAACAGTTGGGTACATTCTGAGAAAAAAGGAATTGACTGGTGAGCTTGGGAACTCAAAAAGGCCTGGGCGTCCACGGATGACAACAGTGGTGGATGATCGCCGCATACTTAATTTGGTGAAGAAGAACCCGTTCACAACATCAACTGAAGTCCAGAACACTCTCAGTGAAGTAGGTGTATCTGTCTCTAAGTCAACAGTAAAGAGAAGACTCCATGACAGTAAATACAAAGGGTTCACATCTAGATGCAAACCATTCATCAATACCAAAAATAGACAGGCCAGAGTTAAATTTGCAGAAAAACACCTCAAGAAGCCAGCTCAGTTCTGGAAAAGTATTCTATGGACAGATGAGACAAAGATCAACCTGTACCAGAATGATGGGAAGAAAAAAGTTTGGAGAAGAAAGGGAACGGCACATGATCCAAGGCACACCACATCCTCTGTAAAACATGGTGGAGGCAACGTGATGGCATGGGCATGCATGGCTTTCAATGGCACTGGGTCACTTGTGTTTATTGATGAAATAAGAGCAGACAAGAGTAGCCGGATGAATTCTGAAGTGTACCGGGATATACTTTCAGCCCAGATTCAGCCAAATGCTGCAAAGTTGATTGGACGGCGCTTCATAGTACAGATGGACAATGACCCCAAACATACATCCAAAGCTACCCAGGAGTTCATGAGTGCCAAAAAGTGGAACATTCTGCAATGGCCAAGTCAATCTCCAGATCTAAACCCAATTGAGCATGCATTTCACTTGCTCAAATCCAGACTTAAGACGGAAAGACCCACAAACAAGCAAGACCTGAAGGCTGCGGCTGTAAAGGCCTGGCAAAGCATTAAGAAGGAGGAAACCCAGCGTTTGGTGATGTCCATGGGTTCCAGACTTAAGGCAGTGATTGCCTCCAAAGGATTTGCAACAAAATATTGAAAATAAAAATATTTTGTTTGGGTTATGTTTATTTGTCCAATTACTTTTGACCTCCTAAAATGTGGAGTGTTTGTAAAGAAATGTGTACAATTCCTACATTTTCTATCAGATATTTTTGTTCAACCCTTCAAATTAAACGTTACAATCTGCACTTGAATTCTGTTGTAGAGGTTTCATTTCAAATCCAATGTGGAGGCATGCAGAGCCCAACTCGCGAAAATTGTGTCACTGTCCAAATATCTCTGGCCCTAACTGTATATATATACACAAACAGTACAGACCAAAAGTTTGGACACACCTTCTCATTTAAAGATTTATCTGTATTTTCATGACTATGAAAATTGTACATTTCACACTGAAGGCATCAAAACTATGAATTAACACATGTGGAATTATATACTTAACAAAAAAGTGTGAAACAACTGAAATTATGTCTTATATTCTAGGTTTTTCAAAGTAGCCACCTTTTGCTGTGATGACTGCTTTGCACACTCTTGGCATTCTCTTGATGAGCTTCAAGAGGTAGTCACCGGGAATGGTTTTCACTTCACAGGTGTGCCCTGTCAGGTTTAATAAGTGGGATGAGTGTGCGGGACATGATGTCCCAGATGTGTTCAATCGTATTCAAGTGTAGGGAATGGGTGGGCCAGTCCATAGCTTCAATGCCTTCATCTTGCAGGAATTAGCGACACACTTCTTCCACGTGAGGTCTGGCATTGTCCTGTATTAGGTGGAACCCAGGGCCAACCGCACCAGCATATGGTCTCACAAGGGGTCTGAGGATCTCATCTCGGTACCTAATGGCAGTCAGGCTACCTCTGGCGAGCACATGGAGGGCTGTACGGCCCTCCAAAGAAATGCCACCTCACGCCATTATTGACCCACTGCCAAACAGGTCATGCTGAAAGATGTTGCAGGCAGAAGATCACTCTCCACAGCGTCCTCAGACTGTCACATCTGTCACATGTGCTTAGTGTGAACCTGCTTTCATCTGTGAAGAGCACAGGGCGCCAGAATTTGCCAATCCTGGTGTTCTGTGGCAAATGCCAAGCGCCCTGCACGGTGTTTGGCTGTGAGCACAACCCCCATCTGTGGATGTCGGGCACTCAGACCATCCTCATGGAATCGGTTTCTAACCGTTTGTGCAGACACATGCACATTTGTGGCCTGCTGCAGGTCATTTTGCAGGGCTCTGGCAGTGCTCCTCCTGTTCCTCCTTGCACAAAGGCTGAGGTAGCGGTCCTGCTGCTAGATTGTTGCCCTCCTACGGCCCCCTCCACATCTCCTGGTGTACTGGCTTGTCTCCTGGTAGCGCCTCCAGCTTCTGGACACTATGCTGACAGACACAGAAAAGCTTCTTGCCACAGCTCACATTGATGGGCCATCCTGGATGAGATGCACTACCTGAGCCACTTGTGTGGGTTGTAAAGTCCGTCTCATGCTACCTCGAGTGTGAATGCACAATTAACATTCAAATGTGACCAAAACAATGGCCTGAAATCATTGGTACTGAGATGTGGTCTGTGGTCCCCACCTGCAGAACCACTACTTTATTGAGTGTGTCTTGATAATTGCCAATAACTTCCATTTGTTGTCTGTTCCATTTGCACAACAGCATGTGAAATTGATTGTCAAACAGTGTTGCTTCCTAGGTGGACAGTTTGATTTCACAGAAGTTTGATTTACTTGGAGTTATATTATGTATTTTCTGTATACATTTCTATTTTATCCTATTCTATCCTGTCAATGTGATTTTACTGTATGCAGCACATGAATTACTGGCTTTTCAAAGGACACCGGTGTGTGAAAATCGGACAGCACTCGCATGGTCCAAGAACTTTTTTATTTTTTATTTTTATTTTTCCCTCACATCCCTTTACTTGCATTAGCGGGTCTCGTCCGAGATACACAGCAGATAGCAGCATGCTGCGTTTTTTTTCTAAGTCTGATTTCAGCTGAGAAAAAAATCGCAGATGAGATGTAACTCATTGAATAACATTAGTCAGAGTGATATCCGATTTTTTTTTTTTTTTATCGGATTGCACTTATCAGTTTTTCTCGCAAATGAGTGTGAGCCCTTATACGCACCTCCAGTGCCGTTTCAGCAGTGTCGTCACTGGCTTTCCCAGAGATTGCATGTCATTGTTTTGTCACAACTTCTCTGCAATGTCTTTTCCTCAGGATGTCAATTATGTCCATAGTAGGGGACAATTAAGCCAGCGCTGATTGGCCTCAGTGATTGCTTGACATAAATAAAGGGAGAGGCAGTGTGCATGCCACTGGAATGGCATCGGCACCAAAGATCAGATAAGTGTTGTTATTTTACTGGGATGAAACTTAGAGATGTGGAAGGGGTTGTACGAGAAGTGGACAACCCTTTTAAGCCAGATGATCAAAACATTTACATAATTCCTGTAGTAACTTTATAGCTTGTACTTCTGCCTCTCAGCACTACGATCATGGATTCTCTTCAATTCTGGCCATAGTAACACTTTTGTATGTTCTCTACATGTTTGCAGAAATATGTGTATCTGGATGAGCTACATTAAAATGTTATGTTTCTATATAACCAAAGAATAGCTGAGAAATAGCAGTTAAAACTAAATTATTAGGATATTTAGTATCAATTCATTACATTGACAAATTTAAAAAAAAATGCTGTTTTCTAGCCTTGTTATAACTTTTTTTTATTTCTAAATACTGAATTAGTGTCTTTAATAATATAAATATTAAGACTTAGTCTTCATTTGATATGTAATATGCATAATTTAAATAATATACAGAACCCTGTATCATTTATGAAGCATTGTTATTGTGTACAATTGGTATAAGGCCACATTCACACGTTTGGTATTTGGTCAGTATTTTAAATCAGTATTTGTAAGGCTTTCACACTGGCGTTTTTTTCAATACGTCGCAATGCGTCGTTTAGGGGAAAAAACGCATTCTGCAAAGTTGTTTGCAGGATGCGTTTTTGCCCCATAGATTAACATTAGCGACGCATTGACACACGTTGCAACCGTCGTGCGACGGTTGCGCCGTGTTGTGGCGGACCGCCGGGAGCAAAAAACGTTACATGTAACGTTTTTTGCTGCCGACGGACCGCTTTTTCCGACCGCGCATGCGCAGCCGGAACTCCGCCCCCACCTCCCCGCACCTTACAATGGGGCAGCGGATGCGCAGGAAAAATGCATCTGCTGCCTCCGTTGTGCCTCCGTTGTGCCTCCGTTTCACTGCTAGCGTCGGAACCTCGACCCGACGCTCTGCGACGGGCCGATTCCGACGCTAGTGTGAAAGTAGCCTAAGCCAAAACCAGGAGTGGGTGATAAATGCAGAAGTGGTGACGTGTTTCTATTATACTTTTCCTCTGACTGTTCCACTCCTAATTTTGGCTTACACATACTGATGTGAAATATTATCCCCTTCAAGACCTTGCCCTTTTCCGTTTTTGCGTTCTCATTTTTCACTCCCCTCCTTCCCAGAGCCATAACTTTTATTTTTCAGTCAATATGGCCATGTGAGGGCTTGTTTTTGTGGGACAAGTTGTACTTTTGAACGACATCATTGGTTTTAGCATGTCGTGTACTAGAAAACGGGAAAAAAATTCCAAGTGCGGTGAAATTGCAAAAAAGTGCAATCCCACACTTGTTTTTTGTTTGGCTTTTTTGCTAGGTTTACTAAATGCTAAAACTGACCTGCCATTATGATTCTCTAGGTCATTACGAGTTCATAGACATAAAACATGTCTAGGTTACGTTTTATCTAAGTGGTAAAAAAAATTCAAAACTTTGCTAAAAAAAAAAAAAAAAAAAAAAAAATTCCGCAATTTTCCAATACCTGTAGCGTCTCCATTTTTCGTGATCTCGGGTTGGGTGAGGGCTTATTTTTTGCGTGCCGAGCTGACATTTTTAGTGATACCATTTTGGTGCAGATACGTTCTTTTGATCGGCCGTTATTGCATTTTAGTGCAATGTCACGGCAACCAAAAAAAGTAATTCTGGTGTTTCGAATTTTTTTCTCGCTATGCTGTTTAGCGATCAGGTTAATGCTTTCTTTTATTGATAGAACCGGCGATTCTGAATGCGGTGATACCAAAATACAGTATGTGTAGGTTTTATTTTTCAGTTTTTTTTTTAATGGGGCGAAAAGGGGGGTGATTTAAACTTTTTATATTTTTATACTTTTTCTTCATATTTTTTTAAACTTTTTTTTTTTTTTTTTTTTTTTTACTTTTGCCATGCTTCAGTAGACTTCATGGGAGGCTAGAAGCTGGCATAGCCTGATTGGCTCTGCTACATAGCAGCGATCATCAGATCACTCCTATGTAGCTGAATTGCAGGCTTGCTATGAGCGCCGACCACAGGGTGGTGCTCACAGCAAGCCAGCATCAGTAGCCATAGAGGTCTCAAGGAGTCCTCTGGTTACTATGCTGACGTATCGCTGACCCCCGATCATGTGACGGGGTCGGCAATGCGAGCACTTCTGGCCGCGCGGCCGGAAGCGCCTTTAAAATGCCGCTGTCAGCATTTGACAGCAGCATTTAACTAGCTAATAGCGGCGGGTGAATCGCGATTTCACCCGCCGCTATTGCGGGCACATGTCAGCTGTTCAAAACAGCTCACATGTCCCGGCTTTGATGCGGGCTCACCGTCGGAGCCCACATCAAAGCAGGGGATCCGGCCTCTGCAGTAATAGTACGACGGAGGTCAGTAAGGGGTTAAACATGTGAATGTGGCCTAATAATGATATCTGGCAATCGCTATATGTGGTGTTTGACTTGCCTAAAGTACATGAGCAGTTTGGTGCACAATGTCCTACCAAGATTAGTAGAGAACTAGGACAGAAAAATCTAAGAGCTCTTCTATTTTAGTAGAATTTTTATCCCTGCCTAATGGCTTTCTGCTTTACGCTGTTTGTACCTTTATTTCAGAATACAGAATAATTAGTTATTTGTTGTGGAACTTTGGCTCAGCTCAACATTTCATTGTATAACATTGTCAATTTAAGTTAATGAATAACTACTTGACAAAACAAAGACAGTAGATAAATAATTCTAGGAAGACTATATTAAATTGTGATTGTTAACTGATTTAGGAAATGTTTGTTGCATCAGATGATCTCCATGTTTAAGCTGGATTTCATAAAGCTTTGAGACATGGTATTACACTTCCTATAATAGTTTTCTTTGTTTCAAACATAGAGCGTTTTATGTCAAATAACCTTAAGGCTGTGTGCCCACAATCCAGAAGTAGCAGCACTTTGGACAGTATTTTCGCAATGTACAAAGCGCTGCCTGCTATTGAACGCAGGTCAATTCACATGTGTTCACTGAATCATGTGGATTTACTACATTCCGTACATTCTATTGATGAAAGTTCTGTTGCGGAGACTAGTGTCTCCGCAAGAGAAATTGATATGCTGCGGTCCTGTTGAACTTGTTGCTAGTGTTGAGCAATACCTTTCCGATATCCTGAAATATCAGATTGGATTCGATTGGACCGATACCCAAAAAATATCCGGTATCGCCGATACCGGAAACCAATGCAAGTCAATGGGACATAAATATTGGAATGAAAATAAGCCCTTTCTTTCCTTTGCACATCCAGTTACGGAGGGGGAAAGAGTGTGGGCAGTGCGTGGGTGGCGGAGACTGCGTGTCTGTGTGTGCGGGTGGGGTCTGTTCGGTACCGTGGGGGGTCTGTGCGGGTCTGCCGGGGGTCTGCCGGGGGTCTGTGCGGGCCTCTCGGGGGTCTGTGCGGGGTGCCGGAGGTCTGCCCGGGCTGCCGGGGGTCTGTGCGGGCCTCTCGGGGGTTGTGTGTGCGGGCCTCTCGGGGGTTGTGTGTGTGTGCAGGCAACATCTGATGGGACTACAAGTCCCATCGGGCTATGCCTGCTACAATGACAGTGATTGACACATTAGCCAATGATGGGACAGTAGTAGTCCCATCATGCGGCTAATGTGTTGAATGTAAAAAAAAAAAACCACAAGCATACATACTACATACAACATACTACATACATACATACATACATACATACATACTACATGCATACATACATACTACATGCATACATACTACATACATACAACATACTACATACATACTACATACAATACATTCATACATTACATACGATACATACATATAGACATACAGTACATATAACATAGAGTACATACTCCCCATCACTTGTCACTTTGTTCCCCGAAGCCAGTGTCATCTGTAAAAAATATGAAAATAACAAACAATATACTCCCTGATCCGCAGAAATCTACGAGTGTCCCACGACGATCTCCCATGGAGAATGGCAGCATCAGCTGATGCGACCGCTCTCTAGGGGCTCCAGGAATACAATGACGGGAGGAAGGTATCCTTCTGCACTGTATTCCTCCGCCGCTGTAAAAAAAAAGCCCCTAGTGTCACTTTTGGCATTGCTGTGTGAGAAATTTCCCACGCAGCAAATGCCATAAAGTGAGACTCTGAACTCTAGTAACCTCTCAGTGATGCACTGCAGGAGCCATTGTCTACTGTCAGTGTGTCACTGATGGTCCTATAGAGCAGTGACATCACCCGATGTCACTGTTCTATAGGGGAGATCATCGTGGGACACTCGTTAATGGACTACGGTGGACAGGTAGTATACGGTTTATTATTTTACGTTTTTTGCAGGGGCTGAAGTATGGCAAGTATGGTTAAATGAAGTATATTAAAATACTTTTTTCTGGCTGTGTATTTATTTTTTAACTTTTTCACTACACTAGGATTAATAATGGATAGGCGTCTGACTCCTCTTTATTATTAACCCGGCTTAATGTCACCTTACAATAGCAAGGTGACATTAACCCCTTATTACCCCCGTCATTTTTAGGGGGGGTCCCCCTATTTTAATAGCATGCGCTGCCAAAACTCCGCCCCTCCTCCCCGGACTTCAGAATGGGCAGCGGATGCGTTGAAAAACTGCATCCGCTGCCCACGTCGTGCACAAATTTCACAACATTCGTTGGTACGTCAGCCCAACGCATAGTGACGGACCCGTACCGACGCAAGTGTGAAAGTGGCCTCAATTAACGTTCAAAAAAAAAAAAAGTAAAAAAAAATGTGTGGGCTCTCGCGCAATTTTCTGTGCCAGAAGGGGAAAGCCGATGGCCGGGTGCCAATATTCGTAGCCTGGGAAGGGGGTAATACCCATGGCCCCTCCCAGGCTATGAATATCAGCCCGCAGCTGTCTGCGTAGCCTTTACTGGCTATTAAAATAGGGGGACCCCCCAAAAAATGACGTGGGGTCCCCTATATTTTATAGCCAGTAAGGCTACGCAGACAGCTGCGGGCTGATATTCATAGCCTAGAGAGGGGCCATGGATATTGCCCCCCCGGCTACAAATGCCAGTCCGCAGCCGCCCCAGAAGTGGCGCATCTGTAAGATGCACCAATTCCGGCACTTAGCCCCTCTCTTCCCACTCCCGTGTAGCAGTGGGATATGGGGTAATAAGGGGTTAATGTCACCTTGCTATTGTAAGGTGACATTAAGCCGGGTTAATAATGGAGAGGCGTCAATCAGACGCCTATCCATTATTAATCCTAGTGTCTTGAAAGAGTTAAAAAATAAAGACCGACAGAAAAAAGTATTTTAATATTCTTCATTTAACCATACTTACCATACTTCAGACATAAGTAAGTAAAGTAAAAGAAAGGGATCAACTGCAAAAAAGATAAAGTAACTGGCAAGCACATATGCATACAATTGAATGAGGTAGTCAATAACTAGTCCATGAAAACAAAAGAATATACATACTGTATATACTCGAGTATAAGCCGACCCCCCCTAATTTTGCCACAAAAAACTGGGAAAACTTATTGACTCGAGTATAAGCCTAGGGTGGAAAATGCAGCAGCTACCGGTGAATTTCAAAAATAAAAATAGATACTCCATACCATTCATTATTGCCCCATAGATGCTCCATATAAAGCTGTGCCATATATAATGCTCCATACCATTGATTATTGCCCCATAGATTATCCATATATAGCTGTGCCATATATAATGCTCTGCACCGTTCATTATGGCCCCATAGATGCTCCATATAAAGCTGTGCCCCATATACAATGCTCTGCACCGTTCATTATGGCCCTATAGATGCTTCTTAGAAAGCTGTGCCATATATGCTCTGCACCGTTCAGTTTGGCCCCATAGATGCTCCACATAAATCTGTGCCCTATATGCTCTGCACCGTACAGTTTGGCCCCATAGATGCTCCTTATAAATATGTGCCATATATGCTCTGCACCGTTCAGTTTGGCCCCATAGATGCTCCACATAAATCTGTGCCCTGTATGCTCTGCACCGTTCAGTTTGGCCCCATAGATGCTCATTATAAATCTGGGCCATATATAACGCTGCTGCTGCAATAAAAAAAAAAAACAAACACATACTCACCTTTCTTGCTTGCAGCTCCCAGCGTCCGGTCCCGGCGTCTCTCCGCACTGACTGATCAGGCAGAGGCGTGTGGATCGTGGACAGGTAAATATGACATACTTACCTAGTCCCGGCGCTCCTGACGCTCCCCCTGCCCGTCACACTGTCTTCGGGTGCCGCAGCCTCTTCCTCTATCAGCGGTCACCGTTATCGCTGATTAGAGAAATGAATATGCGACTCCACCCCTATGGGAGTGGAGTCCATATTCATAAGTTTAATGAGCGGTCCCACGTGACCGCTGTACAGTGGAAGAACTGCGGCACCCGAAGACAAGTGTGACGGGCAGGGGGAGCATCAGGAGCGCCGGGACTAGGTAAGTATGTGACACGCTCTCTCCCCCTCACCCGCCGACCCTGCCACAGACCGTGACTCGAGTATAAGCCGAGAGGGGCACTTTCAGCCCAATAATTTGGGCTGAAAATCTCGGCTTATACTCGAGTATATACGGTAAGTCCATATGAGGCATAAAATGTAAGGTGAAAACAGTCGGTGAACAATTCAACTTTATTTAAATGCAACCATGATTTACAGCGATACTGGACAGTCGGTAATAGTAACAGGAGGAATCAAACATTAAATAAATACTGCTATAAGTCAATTAGCAACGGAAGTTCTTTTCTACGCAATACACAAGTTCTCCGCGTGAAGGTTATACACCCATTCGCAGGAGTTACTACACAGGTGCTCTATCTCTTTCTCCAGAATTCTGGCCCTAGTGGGGGGTCACTGGATTTCTCTCTGACTTAGTCTATTAGCGTGTGCTGAGCCTCTGGCCTCCTCTCAACCTGTCACCCTAGCCCCAGCCGACCCTGGTACTGTATTTCCAGGCTGGAATTAACGGCCTTGTTTCCTTGCGACATTTCATTGTGGCTGCAGTCATGCCTCCTGCGACATTGCCTCCTCTCAGATCCTCGTGGCCTGACCATCAGCGAGTTTCTACTGGGCCTGGAGTGAAGAGGACTGGTACCCGATTCCTGACTAGCGAAGTCCGGCTTCCGGGTCTCCTCAAACACAGTCCGACACTCAATGGACAATCCAGCGTTTTTGGCGCCAAATCCTCCTGAGATTTAGCACTCAAAGTTTTTATATTCCATGCTCCGCTCAATGAGTCACCTGACTTGTACCAGCACATGACGCTTCCCCCTGGAAACCTTACTGGTACAAGTTGATTCTACTTGACTACTCACATCCCGCAAGTATTCCTCAAGGGTATCACCGCTGTCTCTTACATCACCATAAATGGTGAAACACTAATGGATCTCATTATTACATAAGGCACAGGGGTCAGTCAGAATTTGTTCATTAAAAAACGCCATGACAGCATGAATAAGATTTAACCATTTTTTTTGCAAACATGGGAAGCATTATGGAAATAATACAGCATGCAAGCAGAGTTTCTTCTTACAGTTCAATAATATCACATGTACATCAATTTGTTTTCAGGTTTATTGTCCTAATGTAAGCTGGGAAGAGGGAGGTTCATCTCAAGTGCCTAAAAGAAAATGTGTTAACTTCTTTATTCTTTAGTTTATTCTTCTGCATTTTCATTACTGAATGGGAAGGATGTGGCTATTATGTTTAGTTTTTGTAAAATGAGAGTGTGTAGCTATTATCTGATTGTTCTGAAAGACTTCTATATATCCGATTTGAACACAGCACAAAATTCTCACAAAATGCAAAAAAAAATCCTGTTTGTATTGTTAAAAATTGTTTAGTGACTTTCATTCTCTTGGTGTGGTTATCATATTGTATTTCACTAGTGAAGAAACGGGACACCTTATATTGCCAGCTCTTTATCTAGCTGGTGATAGTGCTTGGATTTACTGGGTGATGATCACAGTGCAACCCAAGGCAACCGGTAGAAAAATTCTAGCCCGAAGCATATCCTTTTAAAAGAATATGATACTACTTGGGTGTTTATCAGTAGGCATATCGGTGGACTGCTGTCTCTGTCATGACATGAGAATTGTATTGTGAATTGTAATTGATAGTATTTGATTCTGTTTTTGTCAGGTCATTTAAATAAAGATTATAGGACATTAGTAGCTAGATTTGTATCTAGAATATGTAGGAAATCTAACATGTGTATTATTCTGGCACTGCTGAAATAAGATTAGTTCAGTTTGTGATATTTATGGGAAACGTAAAGCATCATAATTGAATGCCCTACATATTGTTCTGTAATTGACCCTCTAAGAGAAAATACGGAACCTTTTTAAATATGGCTCCTGATTTGTGTCTGCAAGAAATCTGTAATACATGTGTGCAGACAAGATTTCCTGCCTCTAAATTGTTACATATCTTTACATCTGGCAATGACGTTAGATCCATCTGATAGCTTGTAAAATGCACCAAGGACAAATGTCTTTAATAAAATAGCCTTGACCCTCAATTTTAGGTAATTGTTTGAAATGTACTCTTGCATATGTTTATTTAATACAGAGTACATGTGTGAATTATATTAATTTTTCAAATGTATTTTCCTTCCTTAATATGTACTTCCTTCAGCTGACATCTAAGAAGCTCACATTTATGGAAGGAGAAAAGTGATATATTTATCTTGGCTATCATCCTAATACCGTGCATGTGTCCAGTTATGACCTAATTGATTTTAACTTTTTGGATATATACACTCACCTAACAGTCCATGTAAAGGTACTAAAGGTTGTTCTGCTCTGTGGAAAGAAGAAAGCAAGTCAGAATAAACATCGACTGAATATATAGTAATTAGTGATGAGCGAATATACTCATTACTCGAGATTTCCCGAGCATTCATTCAGTTGTGGTAATGAAAACTAAATCTCTGAGCACTAAAAAATACTCGGATGACACCCAAGGGTGCTCGGGAAATCTTGAGTAAGGCTACGTTCACATTTGCGTCTTTGGGCGCAGCGTCGTCGACGCAGCGCATAACGCATGTCAAACGCATACACAACGCAGCGTTTTTTGACGCATGCGTTGTTCTCTAAATTTAATGAAGATTCAAAATGCCCCAAAAGTGTCAAGACACTACATCACTTGCATTTAACTCAAAAAAACGCATGCGTCGACCAACGCAGGTCAACGCAGGCACCTGCGCCCTATGCGTTTTACATTGACACTAATGTGATTTTTACACGCAAGTGCGTTGCATGCGTTGGTTATCGAAAATGTGACGCAGGAAAAATGCTACATGTAGCGTCGTACGCGACCTGTCTGGTGCGCCAAATTGACGCATGCGTCGTACAACGCATCAAAACGCATACCGGCGCATGTCCATGCGCCCCCCATGTTAAAGATAGGAGCGCATGCATGACGCATGCGTCGGTATGCGTCGACGACGCTGCGCTAAGGACGCAAATGTGAACGTAGCCTAACGAGTATATTTGCTCATCACTAATAGTAATGTACAGTATATGCAGAACAATGAGAACATTTCTGGGGTGAAGTATGAAGGCTATGCTTGGGCCCATCACTTTACTGCCAAAAATGTCACACATGGTGTCGTATATGATGAAAGTTAACTCTGTATATGGTATTCGTTCAGAATCCTATAACTTGGCCCTCTCTTTGCATAAGTATAAAGGCCCAGTTATAGTTGTAACTGCTCTATCTGCTATTTAAACGGCTCCTTAATTTTCTATAATTTTTTTTTTAAATTGGATTGGAAAGGTCTAAAGTTGTTGCCTCTTGGACACAATACAGTTCTATCTGTAGAAAATATCCAACTTTGTAAGGTGTGGTTCTGCAAATGGGAGTAACACTGATATGCAACAGTGCTTCCACTTTTTTTTATTAAGCGATGTCCTTGGCAACTTAGAGAGGGCCAGGACTAGGGAAACCAGCAGAATGATGGGGACATGGCTTGAATGCCAAACCAATATGTCTGAAACCAGAATTACTTCTCTATGAGTAGTAGTTTTGGTTTGGTTACAAATTAACTTCCCTTTGTTTGGGACTGGCTCATTTCCCAATAGGAACATTATCTGACTATTTTACTCCCCCCAGCATTTGTAAGAAAAAGTGTTGCTAAAGGAGCATTATTTTTCATTAGTTACCTATTAACAAAGATTTTATGATGCCTGCAGCTATCTCCAGTAACACATTATGAGCATACACTACAAAAAATTTATTAAAGGAAGCAGCGTTGCTTAAGCTGTGCGTTTTACTGAAGTTTATCACTATGGCTTGTGTGAGCCGTGAAGTTATTGCTTATGTTACAAGGCAGACACTGTGGGAAACTTTCCAATAAATTGGGAAAGAACTGCAAGCTATGTCCATGGTATCAAGTCAGGCCCAAGTGAGTTCTGTAGACATGACTTGTGGTTTCCCCTGCCAGGAACTACTGTGCAGCCCATTCAGGATGTGTTCTCCACAGCAATATCTCATTACATTGCTGTTTTATGGGTCATTTCACATACTTAATGCAACCTAAACAAATCTATAGTAAAGACAAAGCTAAATGTGGAAATGCATTTTATTTTTGCATTTCGGTCACATAGAAATATTTATTAAGTTGCAGACACAAACTTTGAAGAATGCATAGTTGTACTATTATACAACAAACTGTAGAAAAATGTAAATTAATTTACTGTGCTGTTAATAAATAGGATACTAAATACTTCTGGCTGCCAGTGAAAGATTTGTTAGAAAGAAAGACAGAATTCCTATCTTCGGTTATATGGTTGGGAAACATTGAAGTTGTGCCAAAGCGATGCCACAATTTTACAGCGTGTCTTTAGACAATACAGCCTGTCAAACTCTGTACAATACAATATTAATGCGTACGGTACTGTGCCTTTCTTATGTGTTAGACACGTGAAGCAAAATCTATAAAATAAAGATGTTTTTAAGAATGACACAAAATTATTTAAAATAAAATTGAAACCAAATAACAAAACTGAGAACATATTGCCACAGTTAAGGCTCACTTCAAATGTACGTGTCTCCGATATGTGTAGCATCCATTTTCACATGTACCAGAGACACGTATCCACACTTACCTATTAAATCTTATGGTGATCTTCATATGTCCGTGTTTTCACACAGACTATGTTTCCACTTGAACCACACAGAGACATGTCTGTTTTTTCCAGCAGCACAGATGACAGGGGCCAATGCAAGTCATGGAATCTTTCCTCATGTTGTTTGACCGCACAGCGGAGCAGGAGATCTTTTCAATTTTTCAGTGGGCTGAAGTGGTGGCCCCATACCAGATGTGGGACACCCAGAAGGCTTACTTTGACCTCAGCTGGGTGGATGCCCAGAACTATGGGAACCTGAAAGGCGAGATCCTTGCCCGACTGGGGCTTAATTCTTTTCTACAGGCACAATGAGTGTAAGAGTTTTTTTTGTGGAGACATAACCCGCTAGGTCTCAGATAGATTACTTATTACAGTTAGTCAAAAAATGGCTCCAGCCTTGGACCTTGAGCCCAGCCCAAATGGTAGAGAGGATAGTAGTTGACTGGTTGGAGCAAACTCTCCCAGTATTCCTATAGCGCTGGGTGGGGCAAGGGGATCCTGGGCAACCTAGATCAGGTGGTTAGCCTTATCTAGCTTATACAGCAACCAAGGATTTTGTATGGGACCTTGCCCAGCTGTGGATATCACGCCGGCCCCTGCAAGCCCAGGAGCCTGTAAAACCGAGCCCATACTGAGGGGTTACCTCGGAGTGAGGGTGGCAGGAGGCTAATTACCCTTAAACAGGTCTCAAGGACTGTGTGTCACCTCGGAGTGAGGGTGGCAGGAGGCTAACTACCCTTAAACAGGTCTCATGAACTGTGTGTGTTTCTTTCTTTTGACTACGGGGTTAGTAATCGGGATGTCTGATAGGCACGTTTGTATTACTAACCCCTGGGCTTGATGTCAGCAGACATGGCACAGCTGACATCAACCACAAAACATAGTAACATAGTTAGTAAGGCCGAAAAAAGACATTTGTCCATCCAGACATTTGTCCAACAATTACCCCGACTGCCACTGTACCAGGGCAATCAGGAAGAGCTGAGGCTAAGTGCCAGAATTGGCCCATTCAATGGATGCACCATTTCTGGGGTGGTTGAGGGCTGATTTTTTTAGGCTGGGAGATTACTCTATGTAAACGATGATGCATACATAAGTCATATGGATGCTAGTTGAGAAAAATTACATTGTGCTTGCATGACTTTCATCCAACTTTTCTGGATCAACATTATTTTTAGACTCTAGTGTAACTCCAGCCTAAGTGTTAAAATTTACAATTCAGTCTATTCTGACATACAAATATAAGACCTCATGCACACGTACCCAACACTGTTAAGATTTTTTTAAAGTCCTGGGCACTGTGTGCCAATGTGTGACTCATTCATAAGGCATTTTATTGTCCTACAAAAACAATTCCTCTGAGGGTCTAGGAGTTGCCAGTATAACAGAGGGATGAGATTTGTATTTCATATGTGTGTTTGTGCGTTGTCACAAGATTAAATAGAGCTCAATTACTAGTTTTACTGTGGACAGCAAGGTTCCTTGTTGTGTCCCTCCTGGCCCTTCATTATATTTCTTTTGCGGCATCACTTTTTCAATTACTGTTGTGCTGTGACATCAGTAAAATATCACTGAATTATTCCAGTGCTATCTCATCATTGTGTGCATTGTATGGTGACTTTATTATGTGTATTCTTAGCTGTAATGTCACTGTGTGTATAATCATTTGTATTTTATCTATACTGTTTCATTACTATATGTATATCAGTGTGCATCTATCTGCATATATACAGTTTTATTACTGTATCCACAGTGAGTTGTTTATCATTACCCTACATTACAAGTGAATTATGGTAATGATGTATGATAAAGAAGAAAAATAGTCACATTAATTGAAGCAC
Source organism: Ranitomeya imitator (assembly GCF_032444005.1). Lineage (NCBI taxonomy): Eukaryota > Metazoa > Chordata > Amphibia > Anura > Dendrobatidae > Ranitomeya > Ranitomeya imitator. Next base: position 270,033,707 of record NC_091285.1, on the reverse strand, counting down.
ACCAGATGTATTAGAAATGACAACAAAAACTATAGCGATACAAATACAATAAAAACATTTAAAAAAAAAACTTTTTTTCTCTCTTGCAATTATGGTAATGATATGACATTATTCTGCATATTTTTGTGCTTTGACATCAGTGTTTGCATGATTCCTGTGCTATAACTTCAATGGAATAATTATCTCTGTGGTATCGCTGTACTGTAACGTAATTGCATAATGCCTGTAGAGTAGTTTTTCCCAAACTCCAGTCCTTTCGTCTCCTGCCCCACAACAGATCATGATTTCAGTAATTCCTTAGTAGTACATTAGTGATGGAATTATTTTAATGCCATCAGAAATTGCCACAGCTATTCTCGCCTGTGCAATTCTAAGGAATCCTAAAAACATAATCTGCTGGTGGTCCCAACGACGGTAGTGTGGGAAACACTGGTGTATACCCATGTAATGTTTAAGTGAACCTGTCATGAGGCTTGTGCACAGTAATCTACAAACAGTGTCAGGTCGGCGCCGTTATACTGATTACAATGATACCTTGGTTGATGAAATCCATCTTGTGGTTAATCTTTAGTTGCAGTTTTCAGTTAATATGCTTGTGCTTAGGGGCGGCCTATGGGGGGTCTTCATGTGGTGCTCCGATTAGGTATTCATGTGTATGGCTTCACGGATGGGAGTATGCATCTGCCGCTCCTGCGCTGTTAATAAATACGGTAATTAAAAAAACTGTGTGGGTTCCCCCTAATATTGATAACCAGACCGACAAAATTCACAGCTGGGGGCTGCAACCCTCAGCTGTCAGCTTCAGCAAGGTTGGATTTCAAGAATAGAGGGGTCCCCACACTATATTTTTTAATTATTTAGATTAATAATTCAAAAAAACAGTATGGGGTCCCCCCATTTTTGACAACCAGCGTTGCTAAAGCTCACAGCTGGGGGCTGTTATTCTCAGGCTGGTAAGGGGCCATAGATATTGACCCCACTTGCCACCGCTACAGGGCAAGTGGGAAGAGCGGGGCAAAGCGCCAGAATGGGTGCATCTAATAGATGTGCCTTTTCTGGGCAGCTACGGGCTGCTATTTTCAGGCTGGGGGTATATTTAAATAAAAAAATATAACGTGGGGACCCCTCTATTCTTGATATCCATCCTTGCTGACAGCTGAGGGTTGCAGCCCCCAGCTGTGAGTTTTGTCTGGTTGGTTATCAAAAATAAGGGGGAACCCACACGGTTTTTTAATTACGGTCTTTATTTACAGTGCAGAAGCCGCAGATGAATACTCCCATCCGCCTAACCTGCTGTCACTGTTAATAGCAGCAGCAGGGGTAGGCTGATGGGAGTAATAGTCCCATCAGCTGCCGCCTGCTGTCTCTTTTATTACTTAAATGTAACTCCTCATTCTACCCTGCTCGCGCCAATCGCCGGCAGAGCAGGGGAGAATGATGAGAGCGATGTTCAGCACCTGGCCCCGGGGAACAGCGCTTACTGTAGCGCTTCTTCCCTGGTGCCCGTCCTTGTGGTACTGATGCTGCACACACATGCCACACGTGTGCCGCAAGTATTACACACACAGACACTCACAAGTCCTGATATTTCCAGTACTGAAGATGTCAAAGAGACCTTATAGCCGGTTTTTATCTTTGGCTGCTGTCACACACTAAAAGACGATTTTTATTGGAAAAATAGTTCTTGCATCACCATATTTTGAAAGCTATCATTTTTTCATATTTCAGCCGACAGAGTCATGTGATGTCTCGTTTTTTGTGGTATGAGTTGATGTTTTTATTAGTACCATTTTTGGGCACATGACCTTTTTTGATTGCTTTCTATTCTGATTTTTAGGAAGCAGAATGAACTTTTTGATCGCTTGTTATTCTACTTTTTGTTCGGCGCAATGATGATAAAGCATTGTTTTTTGCCTTGTTTTTTTGTGGTGTTCACTAACTAAAGGGGTTAACTAGTGGTATAGTTTTATAAGTCAGGTTGTTGCGGACGCGGCAATAGCAAATATGTGTACTTTTATTGTTTAGGTTTTTTTTCATTAAAATATTTATTGATGGAATAAATATTGATTTTTTTATTTATTTTTTAAAATATTTTTATAATTATTTAAAACATTTTTTTTAAACTTTTTTCTAACTTTTTACTTTGTCCAACTATGGGACAATCATTTTTTGCAGGCTCATCGCTTCTATGGCATGCAGATGAAGCAGCATCTGCATGCCATATAAGCTGTCAGCGCTGCAATCCCTGCACACTGACCTGAGAGACTTCCTGACATGCACTGCGCATGATCACCAAGTTTCCTAGCTCTGGTGACCCAGATGTCGTCATGACGACATCGGTCACCATTGCAAGATTGAGATGCAAAGGCAGAGGGGCAGTCAGCCCCTGCGCCGGCTTCCGGAATGCCGTGATCGTGTTTGATCACAGCATTTCAGGTGTTAAAGTGCCAGGAGCGGTCTGTGACCACTCCTGGCACCTAGTCCTGGGTGCCAGCTGTCAGAATCAGCTGACATCCGTCGGCGATCGGCTGCGATCCCCCCCGTTATCGCGGCCGATCGCTTAGATGTACTATTCCGTCCATGGTCAAATTGGCCCAGGTCACATGGACGGAATAGTATGTATGATGTCAGAAAGGGGTTAATAGCAATTTTAATAAAACATTGCAAAAAAAAATTGTGAAATCCCTGTCAAAATGATCCCAGTTTAGAGTTGAGCTAGAATCCAGTGGAAATGTTGGTAATTTGTAGCCACTGGGCCAGTGCCCTGCTAACCTGTTTGTTCAACTCAAGTCCAGTTACATCAGGAACAGTGCGTAAACTATTGGTATTTCACTACTTACAAATATAAAGTAAGTGTCTAGTTGGTGAAATTGCAGCATTAGTACTCGTCTGACTCAATTTCTTTCCTTTACCTGCAGTGATCTGAGTATGAACAATATAACCAAGCTGCCCCCTGGCACCCTGCACACCTTGCATTATCTTGAGGAGCTGTAAGTATGTTTTCCATATTTTTACAATGCTTTGGACCCATAGTCTGGTATTTGCTATGAAAATGAGATACAGCATTTCAGAAACTGTCAGCACTGACATTGTCAGCAGACACATTGGAAACATTTGTTTGAAAACAAAAATCCATCTGATTTGTAGAGAGAAGAAATACACAAGGGACAGGACTATAGGTTTTTGCAAGCAGTGGCTAAATCATGCAAATATAAAGTTTAAAACCTTAGCTGGAAAGTTTCTTGGAAATACTTAAGCAGCAGGATATTAAAAATTTCAGGGCTTCTCATGTTTATTAAAATAGACAGTAAAGTTATAATGAAAAACGTTTGTTTGGGTTTGATTATGTCATGAACACTGAAACGTGAGTTTTATTACAGCATAACTCAAACTAATTTCTTTTAATAAAAAAAAATATTCTCTATAAATATGACTTCAGGAGAGTTAGATGCTAATTTTATATAGATCCACATACATACTGTATTCTTGTGTTGTGACTAATTTTCAGGTTTGCGGTGTGAAGTGTATAATATATAGTCACGGCCGAAAGTGTTGGCACCCTTGAAACTGCTCTAGAAAATTACGTATTTCTCCCAGAAAATGATAGCAGTTACACATGTTTTGTCATGCACGTTTATTTCCTTTGTGTGTATTGGAACAACACAAGAAAACAGAAAAAAAGGCAAATTGAACATAATTTCACACGAATCCCCCAAAATGGTCCGGACAAAATTGTTGACACCTTTCCAAAAATGTAAATAGACAACTTTGTTTTAAGCATGTGATGCTCTTTCAAACTCACCTGTGGGAAGTGACAGGTGTGGGCAACATGAAAATCACACCTGAAACCAGATAAAAAAAAAGGGGGAGAAGTTGACTCAATATTTGCAATGTGTGTCTGAGTGTTCCACATTAAGAATGGAGAACAGAAACGGAAAGAGCGAAAACTGTCTGAGGACTTGGGAACCAAAATTATTGAAAAATATCAACAATCTCAAGGTTACAAGTCCATCTCCAGAGATCATTCTTGATGTTCCTTTCTCCACTGTGCACAACATAATCAAGACGTTTTCAACCCATGGCAGTGTAGTTAATCTCAATGGACGAGGATTGCAGTTAAATTTATGAAAGATTGCAACACATGATAGTCCCGATGATGGATAAGCAGCCCCAATCAAGTTCCAAAGAAATTCAATCTGTCCTGCAGGCTCAGGGTGCAGCAGTGTCATTGTCAACATTCCATGGCAGGTGACCCAGGAGGACCCCACTGCTGACACAGAGAAATAAAAAATCTTGACTGCAGTTTGACAAAACGTGAGTAAACTAAAATCCTTATGGGAAAGCGTCTTGTGGACAGATGAGACCAAGATAGATCTTTTTGGTAAAGCGAATCATTCTGTTTCTCAAAAATGGATTGAGGCCTACAAAGAAAAGAACACAGTACCTACAGTCAAATATGGTGGAGGTTCTAAGATGTGTTGGGGTTGTATTGCTGCCTCAGGCAGTGGGTGCCTTGACTGTGTGCACGTCATCGTGAAATCTGAAGATTAGCAAATTATTTTGGGTCACTCTGTAGTGCCCAGCAGGACAATCACCCCAAACATACTTCAAGAAGCAGGCATAAATGGATTACACAAAGCGCTGGATAGTTCTGAAATGGCCAGCAATGGGGCTGGATCTAAATCCCATTGAACTCCTGTAGAGAAATGTTAAAATTGCTGTTGCCTAGGCCATCTTTATGTAGAGCAAAAAAAATTTTTTCAGATGCTCAGAGAGTTCTTCGCAGTGAGGTGCCATGTTGAACTTCCAGTGAACAGTATGAGAAAATGTGAGAGTGACAACACCTAATGTAACACATCTGCTCCTTATTCATAGCAAAGACCTTGTAACACTGAAGAGTCACGTGACATCGGGGTGGGAAAATGGCTGATTGGGCACAATTTTTTAAATTTGTTTGGTGATCTAAAACATTTAAGTGTGAGAAACATGCAAAGGAATAGGAAATCAGGAAGGGGAAAACACTTCTTCAGACAACTGTGTGTAGATAGATAGATAGATAGATAGATAGATAGATAGATAGATACAAAGATAATGTAAATATTTTATTTTCATGGGACAACACTGATCTTTCTCAAAATCATCCTTACCCCACCATGCGAGATCTTGCATGGAGCCCCAGACCGAGGAAGATTGACAATCATCTTGTGTTTCTTCCATTTTCTAATAATTGTGCGAACAGTTGCCCTTGCCATGGCTGAAGGGAGACCAATTTCTTCCACACTTTTTACACACTTTTGAGATATAGTGTCTCTAAACCAGAGCTACACTTTGACTTTGAACTAGTTTATACTGGCATTTGTTTCTCAACGATGCCAGCTTTGTTTAACTGGCATAGATTGGGTGTTGGAATGTGGCACAAGTGAATTTGATTCTTTAAGGTTATTCACCCGCATAGTAAAATGTCAACGTTACTTCTAACCAATCTTCTTGTAAATGACAAATGGTAGAATTTATAAAGTAAAAGTGGAACAAACACACAAATCCGTGCGACCCATCATGACAATGGAAGGGTGGAAAACAAAATAAATTACCTGCTTAATTTCTGTGTATGACACATCCATTTTTTCCTATTAGCAGTTTATATATTTCATTCCATAGTGTTTCTTCAGCTACCTATTCTCTAAAGCTGGTGTGACGCCCAAGAGACCGGGATACCCAGCACCAGACCAATGGGGTCTGTCTCTTGAGGGGGATGTCACGGGTGGCTTGACCCGGTGCTGTGGCCTCAGGCAATGCACAGTGTAAGGGGTATCGTGAGGGGACAGGCACTTACTTGATCAGCAGCAGGTTCTCCCAGCGGCGATGATCCCGATCCTGGATAGATGGCTATTGTCCAAATGAAAGACTGAGGCACTGAAACGTTTAACCAGTTTACATTAACATAAAAGGATTTACAACCAGTCCTGTCACCGGGACCTGAGTTACTTTGACCCTGCCGGGGTCTTCGCCTCTTATTGTGCGCAATTTCTGTGTGGCCCTGCTGCTGTATGTGAACTGGCTGCCGGCCCAATCTGTCCCCTCCGGGTCCTGGTTCGACGGGCAACCCGAGTCCTTTTATCGGCTTACCCCCTCCGGGAGTACCGCTGAACTCTGTGTCTGTTGCTGCGTCCGGCCCTAGTGAAGCTGATATCACCTCACGTTTTTCCGGTTGCTGTATTATATATAATGAATACAGCCACGGATCCGGTATCCGTCTTTGCGCCTGTTCTGGGTAGTGATTAATGCTACCCGGTTCTCACAATGTCCCTTTTCTCTGTCCCTCTTCTCCTCAGGCCGGTGATTTGGGCCTGGAAACCGTCATAGGGCTGTTAGAAATTCAGCTGTATGACCTCTCACCATCAGCTCCTTGGCCCAACTGCCATTTCTTCTCTCAGACCAGAATGGATTAAGGGAAGTCTCTGGAGCTCCACCTTCTGGCCGGAGGTGGTAGTGCAGTTTTGCTCTTTTAGTATTTGTGTCTAGTGTCAGTAACTATTTTTGTGGCAAATACCCCTAGGGGTGCCACACTGGATTTGCACAAAAAGATTTTGGATCAGTTTTAATATCTTGATCTGAGCTGGCCATTTGCACACAAATATTTTAGTTGGATAACACAAATTTCTACAGAACTTATATTCCCATTTTTCTCAGTAGTAGTAGCAGTAGTATTAGTAGTAGTAGCAGTAGTAGCGGCGGCGTAGCTGGTTCAGTCACCGTTCTGGGTAAGCAGAGTGGTGGCTGTAACTGCTCCCCAAGCCCTGACTGACAGCCGACCCCAATTCTGAGCCACTGTCGGTCAGGGCCAGAGTGTCGTTACAGCTGCCACTCTGCATAATCAAAGTAGTGACTGAACAAGCGCCAGCGCCGCCCCCATAACTGAAACCGAAATGCTACATGGGGAATAAAGTTAATTTTCTCCCCACAAGTGTGGGCGCCGGGCAGATTAGTAACGCTATTGGCCTGCAGATTAACCCCATATCTACAGGTTAATAACATTTTGTCTGATGACAGGTTCCCTTTAAACAAATATGTCAAAAAGATAGCAAAAAAAAAGTGAATGAGGCCGAAAACCAAATAAGGTTATATAGTATAGCATCAGCGTTCTTACAGTCAGTTTAGAAATATCCTTGACAGTTATTCTTCTCGTGTCAAGTCTGTGAGAGATGATGGCATATAAGGTTGTGTAAACACATTATTATCTTTTGAAACCTTGATTTATTTTCTTCTGTACTAACATGGAAAATTTGTTTTTGACATATGGATATGGAACAAATGTGTTCAGTTTCATACAACTGAAATGCTTATGGATCTACTTTACCAAAATAGTATAACATGTTTACAGAAATATCAACTATGTACATTTATCTGCTGTATAATACTGATTAATGAAGCAAAATCATTAATTTTGATTTTTAATGAAGCAAAATCATTGCGTTTTCGCTGCTTTTTTTCTGCAGGCAAAACCTGATCTGTTGGCAGAAAAGAAGCTGCTTACAAAAAGCAGGTTTTGCTGCGTTTGTGATGCGTTTTTGTTGTCTCTTATGGATGCCAGTGCCCCTCAAAAATCATGATGCAAGGTCCTCAGGTTTTTGCACCAGAAACACAGCAAAACCTGATACCTGTGTTTTTTTTCGGTGTTTTTGCACTTACTGATTGCTTTCTATGGGCGAATAAATGCAGGAAAAATGCTGAAAGAAGTGACATGCTGCAGTTTTGACAAACGCAGCAGTTTTCCAGATCAGTCAGGAAAAAAAACAAGGTGTGTGCCTCTGATTTCTGAAATGTCATACTTTTGCTGGTACTATAAAACACCGCTTAAATTTTGCATTAAAAAACGCAGCAAAAATGAAATGTGTGAACATAGCATAAAGCTTAAGATTATATTTTGAGAAACATGTCTTAATAATAAAGTTTAAATGTCATTGTACAGCCACTCTCAGCCATATAGCATTAGCAATGATATAATAGAATCTTTTATGAGAACTGTTCAGGAAATGCAGAATTTGAAACTCCCTCATCATGTTCTGGTTCAGACAGATTATCAGAATGCATCTTGTCTTGACCAAGGAATCAATCAAAGACATTTTTCTGTATTTAAAGCAAAGAGCCTGATCTTATAATTCATTTAGCATAAGAAATTCAGCTGCAATGTCCTTGTTAACATATTCTCCTGTGCTAATGAGAAGATCACTAAAATTATGTAAACAGGTCTCAAAACATTTGGCCACTACTATAGTGGCAGCATAGACATCACATTAAAATCACTGCGTGCCTTCTACATGAACATCATCATTGAGTACATTTATTGACTGTAGCCATCATGTGATGTTGTGGCGTAAGCTCTGCAACCATTTAGACATAGACCAGATCAAGAGCGTAGACTTGTCACTGGGGCAAGTACTGCAGAACTTGTAATTTTTATCATAACCAAATTCAAATTGGAAGCAAAAAGGCCCACGTAAAGTTAGAGTAAACCTTATTAACCCTTTCTGACCTCGGACGGGATAGTACGTCTGAGGTCAGATCCCCTGCTTTGATGTGGGCTCTGGCGGTGAGCCCACATCAAAGCCACTACATGTCAGCTGTTTTGAACAGCTGACATGTGCGCGCAATAGCATCGAGTGTCAAACGCTGACAGCGGCATTTAACTACCGCTTCGAGCCGCGCGGCCGGAAATTAACTTATCGCCGACCCCCGTCACATGATCGGGGGTCAGCGATGCATCAGGATAGTAACCAAAGAGGTCCTAGAGACCTCTATGGTTACTGATGCCGGTTTGCTGTGAGCGCCACCCTGTGGTCGGCGCTCATAGCAATCCTGTAATTCAGCTACATAGCAGCGATCTGATGATCGCTGCTATGTAGCAGAGCCGATCAGGGTATGCCAGCTTCTAGCCTCCCATGGAGGCTATTGAAGCATGGCAAAAGTTAAAAAAAAAATATTTAAAAAAATATGAAAAATAAAAAAAATATAAAAGTTTAAATCACTCTCCTTTCCCCCATTCAAAATAAAACAATACAAATAAAATCAAATATACACATATTTGGTATCTCCGCATTCAGAATCGCCTGATCTATCAATAAAAAAAGGATTAACCTGATCGCTAAACGGTGTAAAGAGAAAAATTTCGAAACGCCAAAATTAAGTTTTTTGGTCACTGCGACATTGCATTAAAATGCAGTAACGGGCGATCAAAAGAACGTATCTGCACCAAAATGGTATAACTAAAAACGTCATCTCGGCACACAAAAAATAAGCCCTCAGCCGACCCCAGATCACAAAAAATAGAGACGCTAAGGGTATCGGAAAATGGTGCAATTTTATTATTTTTTTTAAGTAAAGTTTGGATTTTTTTTTTCACCACTTAGATAAAAAAGAACCTAGATATATTTGGTGTCTATGAATTTGTAATGACCTGGAGAATCCTGATGGCAGGTCAGTTTTAGCATTTAGTGAACCTAGCAAAAAAGACAAACAAAAAACACGCATGGGATTCCACTTTTTTTGCAATTTCACCGCACTTGGAATTTTTTTTCCCATTTTCTAGTACACATCATGGTAAACCAATGATGTCGTTCAAAAGTACAACTCATCCTGCAAAAAATAAGACCTCACATGGCCATATTGACAGAAAAATAAAAAAGTTATGGCTCTGGGAAGGAGGGAAGTGAAAAAAAACTCGGAAAAAGAAAAATCCCAAGGTCATGAAGGGGTTAATATTCTAAGTGAGACATACATGCTAAAATCTGAAAAAAGGAGAGTGAAGACACAGAACTCCAGGGAAATCCAACAATATAATGAAATAATTAATATCTGACAGTCATAAATATAATATAAATGAAATAGTGCTATAGAGCGCTTAATAGCATTTAAATATGGCATGGATGCAGACAGAAGTCATTATTTAATAACATAGTAGGACCCTATTAATATGCTGGATAAGTCAGAAAAAATGCAATAAAATATATGATACCATGCAAGTGTAAAGAGAGGTAATCTGGAGTCGACTGAAACATAACTCTCGACGCTTGTTATTTTTAAGCATAGAAAGCCAGAACGAAAAACAGACAGATACGCTTTTAAGTAATCACTTAAAAATGTAGATGTATATAATTGTGTTTTTCTGATTCCTAGATATGCTGCTATAGTGCATTAGAAATTAGATGACATTAACAGCTATTCAAGTTATGTACCTTGTTGCAACCATTTTTTTTCAGTAAATGTACAATAAAAAGCATCTTTGCAGTTGGCCTTGATTTAACAAGGTCCAATGCGAGGACTCGGCATATCAATGCATCTCCATATTTATGGTTTCAGACAACAAACACTGCTCCCATACTTCTCTCTTGAGCACTGTAGAGGCATCTTTGTGAGTGCCGGAAAATATTAGACACACATGTTGTATACAGTGACTTATAAAAGTTCTCACCCCCTTGGCTTTTTACCTATTTTGTTACATTGTAACCTGTTTTTAAATATTTTTGTAATCCGATTTGTGCGTAAGGCATGAGCACTAAATAGTCTAAGTTGGTGAAGTGAGAAATATATAGGCATGAATTAAATTTATGGTATCAAATAACTAAAAATTGGCATGTGCATATGTATTTACCCCTTTTGCAATAAACCCCCTAAAAATTTCTGGTACAAGTAATTAGCTTCATAAGACACAAGCTTAGTTATAGGAAGTCTCCCTGTGTGCAATCTACGTGTCACATGTCTGTAAGTATATACGCACCTGTTCTGTAAGGACACAGAGGCTGCAACACCACTTAGCAAGAGGCACCTAACCAAACAACACCATGAAGACCAAGGAGATCTCCAAACTAGTCAGGGGTACAAAGTTATTGACAAGTACAAGTCATAGTTAGGTTATAAAAAAAACAAACAAAAAAAAACAATCTTTGATGATACAACAGAGCACCATCAAATCCATTATCATCAACAGTAAAGAACTTGGTAACACAACAAACCTGCCAAGAGAGGGCCACCCACCAAAACTCTCAGTTCGGGTAAGGAGGGCATTAATCAGAAAGGCAACACAGAAGCCAATCCTTATCCTGAAGGAGCTGCATAGTTCGATCGGAAGATGGATAGTGTGAAATATAGAGATATTCTTGAGTAAAACCAGTTCATGTCTGTCAATAATTTGAGACTGGGACGGAGGTTCACCTTCCAACAAGGAAATGCCAAAAGTTTATTGCTAACGCAACACTCAAGTCATTTAAGGTGTAGTGCCGGCGTCCCGGCACTTTGCCCCTGTCTCCCTTCAGGGACGCAAACTCGCTCATTCCCATGGCCCCGCACTCCCTCCTCCTTCTACTGCTGCTGCCTTGCCTGGGGTCTGTGAGTGGCTCGCAGATCCCCGTGCACTGTCCTTAGACCACGCAAGGTCCCAACTGTCTACCAGCCGTAGCCACCTGCCTGTCTATAAGCTGTGCCCACCTGCACCTGTCCGTTAAGATACCAGTCTTGCCCGCCAGTAACTGCCTGCCTGAGTGTCTGTCGTGCCAGTCACTATACCAGCCGTGCCAGCCAGTACTTGCCAAGACTACTTTTCCTGGCTGTTCCTGCCTCCTGTCACTTGGATTCTACCTGAGGTCAGTCCTGGTGTATGTAGCACATGGTTCTGTGTTATGAACTGGTGGTTTAGGAGCAACATGGGACGAGCTCTGAAGGAGGTGGTACCTGTACTGACCGCAGTCCCTAAGCTCAACACAACACTAGAAGTAGCCGTGGGATGCTCCTGTCACTCCCTAGGCACCTCGTCACAGCCTGAGAACTAACTACCCCTAAAGATAGAAACAGGAAAACTATCTTGCCTCAGAGAAAATCCCCAAAGGATAGATAGCCCCCCACAAGTAATGACTGTGAGTGGAGAGGGAAAAGACATACGTAGAATGAAACCAGGATGTAGCACAGGAGGCCAGTCTAGCTAGATAGATAGGACAGGACGGAATACTGTGCGGTCAGTATTAAAAACTACAAAAATCCACACAGAGTTTACAAAAATCTCCACACCTGACTAAAGGTGTGGAGGGTAAATCTGCTTCCCAGAGCTTCCAGCTTAACTGAAATAATCCAAACTGACAAGCTGGACAAAACATAGAATGCACAGAACGAATAAGTCCACAACATGTGGACAGAAAAGAGCAAAGAAAGAACTTATCTTTGCTGAACTGGTCACGATATCAGGGAAATCCAAGAGAGATGTGAATCCAACCAGGAACCATTGCCAAGTGGCACTGGCTGAAGGGAAGAGCCAGGCATAAATAACCGAGCAGAAAGACAATCAGTGGAAGCAGCTGCAGGCTGCTAAATCCAAGGAGCAGCCATTCCACTTAAAACCACCAGAGGGAGCCCAAGAGCGGAATTCACAACAGTTCTGCTTCATTCATCCCTCCTTGGATTGCGGTATCCTCAGCTGCCATGCATCCGAGGTCGGACTTGATGAGACACCTAGTCACACTCCTCCAGGCTCTCCTGGGATAACGGCGCAGTGGTTCCATCACCCAATCCGTTACATAAGGGGACACGTGTTAATGTTTTGGAATGGACTAGTCAAAGCCCAGACCTTAATCCGATTGAAAATCTGTGGCCATACTTGAAGATTGCTGTTCACCAGAGGAAACCATCTAACTTGAAGAAGCTGAAGCAGTTTTGCCTTGAGGAATGGGCAAAAATCCCAGTGGTAAGATGTGGAAAACTGATAGAGACTTATCCAAAGTGACTTGCAGCTGTATTTGCTGCAAAATGAGGCTCTACAAAGTACTGACTTTAGGGGCTAAATAGTTATGCTCACTGAAGTTTTCAGTTATTTTGTCCTATTTGTTGTTTGCTTCACAATAAAAAGAAAATCAAATGTTCTCAATTGTAGGTATGTTCTTTATATGAACTGATGCAATCCCTAAAAAAAACAATTACATAGATATTACTTAAAGAGGAGTCATATATATGATATTGAGTTCTGAATGTCAAAAGAAGTAGGTTGCAACAGCAAAAGAAGGCACATACTGTATTCTTTAAAAAAAAATTACATATTAAATGTCACAACTTTATGCAAAGAATTCACATTATTGGGCTTTTACAATGAAATAATATTAATGAGCACATTTTTGTGTTTGGTCCTAAAAGCTGCTTTCTGAAGCTAAGTAGCAAAGTAATACATGCCTTTTGCTTAGAATAGTCTCCTTCTTAGAAATATATAAATAACTTTGTCAACTTTTTTTTACATGTAGAGATCGTGTTTTCCAAATGAGGTCTGGAAAGGCACTGAGATCATACAACACTTTTGTACAGAGCCAGGTGGCCTCTGTATGCTTCTGTACAGTGACTGTGTTTGCTTACATTTATAGTAGATCCAGAAATATTTGGACAGTGGCACATGTTTTAGCTGTTTACCAAAACATATTCAATATGCAATTATATACTCAGTGCTGGCTTAAAGTGCAGTCTCTCAGCTTTAATTTGAGGGTATTCACATCCTAATTTGAGTAAGGGTTTATGATTTACAACTCTTTAATGTGTAGATGCTTTTTTTTAAAGGACCAAATTGGACAATTATCTCAAAAGCTCTTTAATGGTCTGCATGGGCTATTCCCTGATTAATCCATCATCTGTTAAGCAAGTAAAAGATCTGGTGCTGTGGCATTTGCATTTCAAATCTGTTGCTGTGAACCCACAACTTGCAGTCAAAGGCACTTTCATTGCAAGAGAAACAAACCATCACTAAGCTGAAAAAAGAAGAATCCAGATAACAGAAATGTTAGAAGTGGCCAAATCAACAGTTTGGTACATTCTGCAAAAAAAGAGCACACTGATGAGCTTGGGAACTCAAAAAGGACTTGGCATCCACGGAAGGCAACAGTGGTGGATGGTCGCAGAATCCTTTCCAAGGTTAAGAAAAACGCATTCACAACATCCACCTAAGTGAAGAACACTCTCCAGAAAGTAGGTGTTTCAGTATCTAAGCCTACGATAATAAAATGACTTCATCAGAACAAGTACAGAGGGTTCACCACAAAGTACAAACTATCAGTCTTAAAGATAAAAATCCAGATTAGACTTTGCGCCAAAAAAACATCTAAAGAAGCAAGACCAGTTCTGGAAAAGTATTAATTGGACAGATTAAACTAAAATCAACCTGTACCAGAATAATGGGAAGAAGAAAGATTAGGCTTGGACCGGCTCATGATCCAAAGCACACCACATCCTCTGTAAAACAAGGTGGAGGCAGTGTGATGGCATGGGCATGAATGGCTTCCAATGGCACTGGGTCTCTAGTGTTTATTGATGCTGTGAAGGAAGACACAAGCAGCTGGATGAATTCTTAAGTGTACAGGAATATACTTTCTGCTCATATTCAACCAAATGCAGCAAGGCTTATCAGTACAGATGAATAAAGATCCAAACCACACTGCAAAAGCAACCCAGGAGTTTTTTTTAAGTCAAAGAAGTGTAATATTCTGCAAAGGCAGAGCCAATCAGCAGATATCAACCCCATCAAGGATGCATTTTACATGATGCTTAAGACAAAATGTAATTCAGAAAGACTCACAAACAAGCAACAACTGAGGTCAGCTGCAGTAAAGGCCTGAATATTGTATTTATGGTAAGGTTAATTTGTCCAATTACTTTTGAAATAAAGAAGTTTTGCAGAACAATGGTTGCAATTCCCAAACATTTCACAGGATATCTTTGTTCAACGCCTTCAATTAAAGGGAATCTGTCACATCAAATTGGCGGGTTATGTAAATGCCTTTTTTCCGGTCCGATGGGTGTCGTTTTGTCTTCATTTCTCCACCCCATCCGTCCCTGTTGTCCGCAATATGTTCGAGAATTAGAGTACTAGTCCTCCATAGTTCGCGCGTGTGCAATACAATCTTCGCTCGCGCATGCGCAGTATGTTTTGCCCAACTGCGGGCAAAGCCGAAAAGCATTACTGCTTTACTGCATTACTGCCCCTAGCATTACTGCTAGGGGCAGCACGGTGGCGCAGTGGTTAGCACAGCAGCCTTGCAGCGCTGGAGTCCTGGGTTCAAGCCCCACTAAGGACAACATCTGCAAAGAGTTTGTATGTTCTCTCCGTGTTTGCGTGGGTTTCCTCCGGGCACTCCGGTTTCCTCCCACATTCCAAAGACATACTGACAGGGAATTTAGATTGTGAGCCCCAATGGGGACAGCAATGATAATGTGTGTAAAGCGCTGCGGAATATGTTAGCGCTATATAAAAATAAAGATTATTATTATTATTACTGCTCATCCCAGAACACCATGAAATATTTCTGGGATATAGTGCGCGGGTGCATGCGCAGTAATGCTTTTTGGCTACTTGTTTTTCTTAGCTGCTTTTTTCTTGCCATAATACAAATTCTAACAGTGTATTCAGTAGGACTATCAGCTGTGTATCCACCAGACTTCTGCACAACACAACTGATGGTCCCAACCCAATTTATAAGGCAAGAAATCCCACTTATTAAACCTGACAGGGCACACCTGTGAAGTGAAAACCATTCCCGGTGACTACCTCTTGAAGCTCATCAAGAGAATGCCAAAAGTGTGCAAAGCAGTCATCAAAGCAAAAGGTGGCTACTTTGAAGAACCTAGAATATAAGACATATTTTCAGTTGTTTCACACTTTTTTGTTAAGTATATAATTCCACATGTGTTAATTCATAGTTTTGATGCCTTCAGTGTGAATGTACAATTTTCATAGTCATGAAAATACAGAAAAATCTTTAAATGAGAAGGTGTGTCCAAACTTTTGGTCTGTACTGTATGTAGTTATCATGTTTTCCATTTTTTCGTACAAGTGAAATCTATCTAAATTCAAAGCAAGCACCTACAATAGGTACCGAATGTAATCCGATTTCTGTCTTCACATTGAAAATGACCCGAATTTCGGGAACATACTTATCCATCAGACATGCAGAATGAAAAGAGGAGGTTGGATGCATTGTAAAACATCAGCCGGTGTATAAATATATACAATACATGTAAAATGATATTACAACTGAAAGGTGTGTGCTTTAAGCATGTACTAGAAGTTTTGCACATAGACATCAAACAGAACTTTGCTCTTCTCTGAAATATAAACCGAGTAATGTTGTAATGTGGATATTTATAATCCCCACCTGGAGTAGATTCACTTATTCTTAATTTATCAACTATCATTTCAGGATTTAGGCTGTCTCTTCTCAAAGCAAAATAGGTTTTCCACCAGTGTTAACATCAACAAATGGGTCATGGAGTTCTACAAGTTTATCACAAACTACATAGTAACCCACACCTATAATTAAGTAGCTTTATATTATGAGCAAAACTGTGGGGTTAAAGGGTTGGGATATCATAAATAAACCTGAGAGGGTGTGAAATACTAAGATTCACTAATGGGTTCTTAGCTGGCAGACATTTAATGACTTCATCCACATGATGGCATCTTGTGTACTCTTGGTAAACTTATGACAAGTTTTTGAACCTTTACCACAGTAAATAAATTGTTTGAGAAAATTTTGGCAATTACATGTGCATGGAAAAAATGAAGTCTTGTTTGTGAATAGTTAAATCTTAAGTTTCCATAATGCGCCTAAGATAGTTTTACCAGAACTATATAGTCAAGAGTCTGGAAAAAAACAGAGAAGTCAGAACTATAGCTTATCGACTCCACAGCCCTCAATTTTGCCCCAGCATATGACATTGGGGGAGATCACCAGACCCCCATACACATTATATAGTAAGCTAATCCCTCTGAAATTGGTGACATTTTTCCAATTTGATTTACAGTATTCCCATTTTGTCCATATTTCAATTTAAGCTTGGTTTGCATGACCCTCAGCCTTACCTCGACAATGCTAAATAGGCCAAATATAAAAGAAAAACAGTCAAAGAGAGAATGAGAAAAGAAGCAGTGGAATTAATGCTGCACAAAATAATGCATACATCAGTGTAAACCTTACTCTTGGAGGCAGACTGTATATTGACTTGTGATTTGAGATAAAAAAATAGTTGTTACCATATGCATGTAACTGCCAGGGCATGCTCATCTCCAGATGCAGAAGTGAGCAGTGCTAGACAATCCGTTTGCGAGAACTCACGTACTTATATTAGCCATCTAATAATGGGCTACAATTTTTATAAATGCCCAATGAACTGTACAGCTTGTAAAAATCAGGAGTATATGTCAAACAGTGATTTGACTAGAGACATTTACATTAGACATCAGGTTGACGAGAAGTGACAATTTGGAACGTTTTAATAGGGTTATGAGTTCAGCATAACACTATTAATCAGGGCATTGTGGCCATGATATGAACACTAAAATGTGGTCTCATTACACCTGTCTGACACTGGTCTAACAATTTTCCCTTGGTTTTTTTAGTCTATGGTTATTTTGCTATTAGAATAACCTGTTGTATCCCTATTAATAAAAGTATACAGATTGTGTACACTCATCCACACATGAAATCACCTGAGTCATTTCCGCAGCCGTCATTTGTCTACTTAGTTGCTGAGGGATGGCTTGGCACTTATAATGGTTGTTATTATATTACTAGTGAGAATATAAAGGAAAACTAGGTCAATATCCTATTCTCCAACTTAGGTTGAATAGCAGGTGTGACACTAACTCCCAAAGATCTGTTTTGCAGGCCCTGCGGCAGAAGTGGAGCGTACCTGTTTGTTAGCATCTCAAGTTCTATACAAGTCTATGTTTCCTGTGTTTAAACAAAGCACAGATATCCTGTCTGATAAGAAAGGCATTGAAAATAAAGACTATGGAAACAGGCAATGAGTGTTTCTGATAGTAACTCAAGCTTTGAAATGTTGCCTACAAAAAACTTGACCAAACGAATCAGAGTATCTGTGAAGTCTAACGAAGAAAGCCAAAAAGATATGCTGCCAAAAACAGTTGATCATTGTTCAAAGGGGGACATATCCACTTTCTTCTGAGATATTAAAGAGTTTGTTCTGCTCACACAAAGGTAGGGCAGAGCTGGAGGGCGGCCAAGTGATTCTGTGTTCCTCATCACCATTGTGCAGTCATTGGGAGCAGGTGCTTTCACGAAGCAAGGGAGAAAAGTGAAAACACATGAATATAGTGGCTCTAATATGTAGGTGTTATTGGTGATCCTTACACAAATTAGCTTTAAGTTAACAATAACATTTTTTATTCAAATTAAAGAAGACATGAGGTCTTATGCTAATTCCAAAGCCAATGCAGCTGGACAGACATTGAAGTCTTTCATTTCTAAGAGATTTGCTGAATTCTTTAGTGATAGACATTTCCATGTTGCTCTTTATGAATCATAATCTGGCCGGGAATATTTTAGAGATTACGTAAATACCTGTTCATAAAGATGTGTCTGGGAGAGCAAGCACAAGGTTATGAGCATGTAATACAATGGAAAAATAGAGGTATAGCTGACTATGAAAAACAAATGTATTAAAATAAACAAATATCTGTATTGAGACGGCTGAAGAGACACATACTAAGGATACCAATATCAAGTACCAACTACAAGAGTAAACTTCATTATATAGCATGGTAATCGTGTTCTGTTATGCAAGTAAACAATTTTAATATTGTAAGGAAACGCGTAAGCACATACCCTTGTGTATATATTCATCTAAGAAAAAGCTGTGATGAATAATGCTAAGACATATCATCTTGATCCAGAGGGAGGCAAAAACCCCATGAGGCAGAGGCTAAATACCCCATAGTGAGGGAAAAAATCCTTCCTAACTCCACATATGGCAATCAGACTAGTTCCCTGGATCAACGTCCCATCAAGGAATCTAGTACCGATATCATGTAATATATTTTTCAAAAAAGGTAGGAGAGAGTTCCATAGTTTCATGGCTCCTAAGGTAATAAATTGCTGTGATGGGGAAACCTTTCTCTAGACCAAAGGTGCACAAACAGTAGACCATGTTACCCTTCTGTGCAGCCCTTTGTCACTTGCATAGTGTCTGGTCACTTCTATTTTCCATGTCATGGAGAAGACCAATTTTGCAACCACCTTAAGGACGGGTAATAATGAAAGGTGTGAAGTGTGGTCATTTGTGGGCTAGCCATATTTTGACACAAGGAGTGAGTTCAGACTACTATAAGTACAGAGAGAAGTAGATAAGGTAAATAAGTGACCATACATGAGTGCTGTTATATTCATTAAACTATATGGGAGAAGGGAAACACTAGTTTTTATCAGCATCTGGTATATATTACAGTTTAGATAGCTGAATGCATGGTCTCTTCATTTCTGGACTCAACCCCATGTAAAGGGTGCTTCTTCCATTCTGATATGTAGAACCAGCATCTATTAGATAATTATAGGACATACTTGCATTATGCAGTAAATGTCTCAGAAGTTAGGCCTCTTTCACACATCCATTTTTTAGTATCAGTCACAATCCATCGTTTTTAGAAAAAAACGGATCCAGTAACGGACATACTAATGTTTTTGTGTACGTCGAAAAGTCGGACAGCAACGGATCCTGCCGCGTCTGTCGTTGGCTGTAATGGAAGCCTATGGGTGCAGTATCCGTCGCTGTCCGTCAGAAGATGGAATCCAGTGACAGACTCCGGTTTTTGAAACCGAGCATGCCCGGAATCCATTTTACCTTTCAGGGATAAATCTCTCTCTCTCTCTCTCTCTCTCTCTCTCTTTATTTAAATTCCGGCTGCAGCTACTTCAAAGGATCCGTCAAAAAAAAACTGATCCAGTGCATCAGTTTTTTACAATCGGCACAGGATCTGTCTTTTCAAGACTTTGACGGAGTGTGACTGATTCTAAAAAACGGATGCATGAAAGAGGCCTTACATGAGCTAATACAAACCTTTAAAAAACTGTGAAATTCCAGGTTATGAGGTAGCAAAACATGAAAAATGCAAAGGGAGGTGAATACTTTCGCAAGTCACTGTAGCATGAAATACTGTGTACAATTTTGGGCTCTAGTGAACAAGAAAAACTAGAGCTGGTGCAGAGAAGAGTGACCAAAGTTATTAAGGGAATGGCAGAACTGCAGTACCAAGACAGGTTATCAAACTTGGGGTTATTCAGTTTGGAAAAAAACCCATAAAGAATATGCCTACAACTGTGAACATTTGGTTTTATTCTTATTGTGAAGCAAACAACAAAAATAAGTGAAAATTTCAGTGTACATAAGTATTTACACCCCCCCACCTTAAGTCAGTACTTTGCGGTTTACCTATTTTGTTACATTACTGTTAGGTCTCGAGTTCCCGCTTCTGCACAGGGGGAATCTCGAGCCATCTCCGCTGCGGTCTCCCATTCTTATCCAGCCGCAGTGGAGTCTGCTCAGCAGGGACGTCGGTCCCAGCGTCTTGCTCGGTCTCACTCTGTACAGAGAGTTACTGCTGCTTCTTCAGCTTCTGCCATTAAAGCCAGTGCTGGTCAGCAGCGAGCAGACTTCTCTGGGACTAAGTCCTTGTCTGCACACACTGAGCATGCCCAGGACAAGATCTCCCATTGGAGATCGAGGGTCATGTGCTCAGGCCCTGCAGCACATTCCATTGGTCCTCTTGGCAGGTCTTGGAAGGGCAAAGTGATTGGAAAGAATCACCAAACCAGGGATTCAAGCTTGAGGAGGCTAATTTGCATATTCCAGGTGCCTTCTGGGAAAGTGAAGAGTCTCCCTAAGCTAGAAGATCGTTGGGTACAGCTGGGACCAGCTGCTTGGAAAGAATCACCAAACGAATTTTTGCCTGTAGGACATTATTGCAAGAGAGCTTGGCTGAGTAGATTACACAAGAAGGAAAACACACAGCAAGTCAGCAGGATCTAGGAGCAACATGGCAGATGTGACAACCTACATGGTGAGCTGCAGCATGTGCTACATGTTCACAGATCGACCAGAAGAAGAATTAAATTTCACCTGTCAGAAGTGTAGACTAGTGGCCCTTTTAGAAGAAAAGGTGCGGGGTCTGGAAGAAAGAATAGCAACCTTGAAACTCATCAAAGAGAATGAAGACTTTCTAGACAGAACAGAAGCATCTCTACTGGTCACAGAAGGTGAAAAAAGTGTCAGAGAACCTCCAAAAGCAGATGAGTGGAAGCATGTGACCAAAAGAAGCAAGAAGACCATGGAGAAATCACCAACCACACAACTGAAGAACCGATATCAAATCTTTGTAGAGGATGAAGATGGCACACCTAAGGATGAAGCAATACCAGCAAGCAAAAAAGAAAAGGGCACACAGCAACAAGTGACAGCAAAAAGTACAGCCAAGAAGCAACGAAAAGTGGTGGTGGTGGGAGACTCACTACTGAGAGGCACAGAAGCAGCCATCTGCAGACCGGACATAACTGCAAGAGAAGTATGCTGCCTTCCAGGTGCTATGATCAAGGATGTGACCGATAGGATACCAAAGCTCTTCAACTCCAAGGACGTCCACCCATTTCTTCTGATACATGTTGGCACCAATGACACGGCAAGGAAGGACCTACCGACAATCTGCAAAGACTTTGAAGAGTTGGGGAAGAAAGTAATGGAACTGGATGCACAGGTAGTTTTTTCTTCTATCCTTCCAGTAGACGGGCATGGCACCAGGAGATGGAACAGGATCCTTGATGCAAACAACTGGCTAAGACGATGGTGCAGACAACAAGGATTCGGATTCCTGGACCACGGTGTGAATTACTTGTACGATGGACTCCTCGCCAGAGACGGACTACACCTCAACAAACCTGGGAAACACACATTCGCCAGAAGACTCGCTACACTCATCAGGAGGGCGTTAAACTAGAAGAAGAGGGGACGGGAAGAAAAACATTAGACTTGAACAAAGAAGATCCAGGAAAACATACTCAGAAGAGAGGTAAGAACATTTCTAAAACAATCCACAGCGAGGAGATTGGAACAAAACAAAATCCTCTAAACTGCATGCTTGCAAACGCCAGAAGCCTGACAAACAAGATGGAAGAACTAGAAGCAGAAATATCTACAGGTAACTTTGACATAGTGGGAATAACCGAGACATGGTTAGATGAAAGCTATGACTGGGCAGTTAACTTACAGGGTTACAGTCTGTTTAGAAAGGATCGTAAAAATCGGAGAGGAGGAGGGGTTTGTCTCTATGTAAAGTCTTGTCTAAAGTCCACTTTAAGGGAGGATATTAGCGAAGGAAATGAGGATGTCGAGTCCATATGGGTCGAAATTCATGGAGGGAAAAATGGTAACAAAATTCTCATTGGGGTCTGTTACAAACCCCCAAATATAACAGAAACCATGGAAAGTCTACTTCTAAAGCAGATAGATGAAGCTGCAACCCATAATGAGGTCCTGGTTATGGGGGACTTTAACTACCCGGATATTAACTGGGAAACAGAAACCTGTGAAACCCATAAAGGCAACAGGTTTCTGCTAATAACCAAGAAAAATTATCTTTCACAATTGGTGCAGAATCCAACCAGAGGTGCAGCACTTTTAGACCTAATACTATCTAATAGACCTGACAGAATAACAAATCTGCAGGTGGTCGGGCATCTAGGAAATAGCGACCACAATATTGTACAGTTTCACCTGTCTTTCACTAGGGGGACTTGTCAGGGAGTCACAAAAACACTGAACTTTAGGAAGGCAAAGTTTGACCAGCTTAGAGATGCCCTTAATCTGATAGACTGGGACAATATCCTCAGAACTAATAATACAGATAATAAATGGGAAATGTTTAAGAACATCCTAAATAGGCAGTGTAAGCGGTTTATACCTTGTGGGAATAAAAGGACTAGAAATAGGAAAAACCCAATGTGGCTAAACAAAGAAGTAAGACAGGCAATTAACAGTAAAAAGAAAGCATTTGCACTACTAAAGCAGGATGGCACCATTGAAGCTCTAAAAAACTATAGGGAGAAAAATACTTTATCTAAAAAACTAATTAAAGCTGCCAAAAAGGAAACAGAGAAGCACATTGCTAAGGAGAGTAAAACTAATCCCAAACTGTTCTTCAACTATATCAATAGTAAAAGAATAAAAACTGAAAATGTAGGCCCCTTAAAAAATAGTGAGGAAAGAATGGTTGTAGATGACGAGGAAAAAGCTAACATATTAAACACCTTCTTCTCCACGGTATTCACGGTGGAAAATGAAATGCTAGGTGAAATCCCAAGAAACAATGAAAACCCTATATTAAGGGTCACCAATCTAACCCAAGAAGAGGTGCGAAACCGGCTAAATAAGATTAAAATAGATAAATCTCCGGGTCCGGATGGCATACACCCACGAGTACTAAGAGAACTAAGTAATGTAATAGATAAACCATTATTTCTTATTTTTAGGGACTCTATAGCGACAGGGTCTGTTCCGCAGGATTGGCGCATAGCAAATGTGGTGCCAATATTCAAAAAGGGCTCTAAAAGTGAACCTGGAAATTATAGGCCAGTAAGTCTAACCTCTATTGTTGGTAAAATATTTGAAGGGTTTCTGAGGGATGTTATTCTGGATTATTTCAATGAGAATAACTGTTTAACTCCATATCAGCATGGGTTTATGAGAAATCGCTCCTGTCAAACCAATCTAATCAGTTTTTATGAAGAGGTAAGCTATAGGCTGGACCACGGTGAGTCATTGGACGTGGTATATCTCGATTTTTCCAAAGCGTTTGATACCGTGCCGCACAAGAGGTTGGTACACAAAATGAGAATGCTTGGTCTGGGGGAAATTGTGTGTAAATGGGTTAGTAACTGGCTTAGTGATAGAAAGCAGAGGGTGGTTATAAATGGTATAGTCTCTAACTGGGTCGCTGTGACCAGTGGGGTACCGCAGGGGTCAGTATTGGGACCTGTTCTCTTCAACATATTCATTAATGATCTGGTAGAAGGTTTACACAGTAAAATATCGATATTTGCAGATGATACAAAACTATGTAAAGCAGTTAATACAAGAGAAGATAGTATTCTGCTACAGATGGATCTGGATAAGTTGGAAACTTGGGCTGAAAGGTGGCAGATGAGGTTTAACAATGATAAATGTAAGGTTATACACATGGGAAGAAGGAATCAATGTCACCATTACACACTGAATGGGAAACCACTGGGTAAATCTGACAGGGAGAAGGACTTGGGGATCCTAGTTAATGATAAACTTACCTGGAGCAGCCAGTGCCAGGCAGCAGCTGCCAAGGCAAACAGGATCATGGGGTGCATTAAAAGAGGTCTGGATACACATGATGAGAGCATTATACTGCCTCTGTACAAATCCCTAGTTAGACCGCACATGGAGTACTGTGTCCAGTTTTGGGCACCGGTGCTCAGGAAGGATATAATGGAACTAGAGAGAGTACAAAGGAGGGCAACAAAATTAATAAAGGGGATGGGAGAACTACAATACCCAGATAGATTAGCGAAATTAGGATTATTTAGTCTAGAAAAAAGACGACTGAGGGGCGATCTAATAACCATGTATAAGTATATAAGGGGACAATACAAATATCTCGCTGAGGATCTGTTTATACCAAGGAAGGTGACGGGCACAAGGGGGCATTCTTTGCGTCTGGAGGAGAGAAGGTTTTTCCACCAACATAGAAGAGGATTCTTTACTGTTAGGGCAGTGAGAATCTGGAATTGCTTGCCTGAGGAGGTGGTGATGGCGAACTCAGTCGAGGGGTTCAAGAGAGGCCTGGATGTCTTCCTGGAGCAGAACAATATTGTATCATACAATTAGGTTCTGTAGAAGGACGTAGATCTGGGGATTTATTATGATGGAATATAGGCTGAACTGGATGGACAAATGTCTTTTTTCGGCCTTACTAACTATGTTACTATGTTAAAGTTTCTGTGGCCACTTCCTGTGCTGCAACTATATAAACTGTGCATGACCGCACGGCCATGCGCTAGTGTACATTTGCATACGTGTGTTTGTTGTGAGTGCAAGTCGTCCTTGGATACCCCTTCCCTATTGAATGTCTGTTCGCGGAAGGTGTATGGTTGCTTTCTAGTGCCCGACTTATCCTACAGCACAAATCACACATTAAAGCGTCCAGTTGCTGTGACCGCCAGTACGGCACCATGCACTTCCTCTGTGCTTTCCTTACCCAAGCCTGGGTGGTTAGTGGCGTTTGTCAGTGCGGCACCGCATGCACTCTTGTGCCCTAATATTGTTATTCAGCTTCCTTACACACCCAGTTGCGGTGTTGTGCCAGCAAGGGTCTAATCGGAGTTCAATCCTAGTTGGGGTTGAGTTCGCTGACTACTTGCTCGCGCTCTATGTGCGGTACCGCGATCCTGTGACGCAACAGGATCGCTTTCTTCACGCTGGGTGAAGTCTAACCCACGTGTGTATACTTATGAGTACCGCCATATAGTCCGTCATTACTTGGCAGCAGGTTCCATCTCTGCACGGTGGACCCCAGGCTGCGAACGCACCATACTCTATCTGTCTCATTATTTGGTGCGTTCCGCTAGCCCTAACACATTACAACCTGTGTTTATATATTTTTGTAATCCAATTTGGGTGTGAGGCATCAGCATTAAATATTGTAAGATGGTAAAGTGAAGTGAGAAAAATGTAGGCAAATAAATTAGTGATCGAATAGCTAAAAATTGGCATGTGCATATGTATTCACTCCTTTTGTGATGAAGCCCTTACAAATTTCTTGTGCAAGCAATTATCTTCATAAATCCCATGATTAGTGAAAGGAAGTCCACAAGAGTCACATGGTTTGTCAGTATATACTGTAGACAGCTTTTCTGAAAGGCCACAGAAGCTGCAACACCATTAAGCAAGAGGCACCACTAACCAAACAACACCATGAAGACCAAGGAGATCTCCAAACAAGTCAGGAACAAAGTTGTTGAGAAGTACAAGTTAGGGTTGGGTTATAAAAAAAAAAAAAATGGTCAGACTTGAAGATTGCTGCTCACCAGAAGAAACTAGTTAAATGCCGCTGTCAAACGCTGACAGTGGCATTTAACCGGCGCTTCCGGCCATTCGGCCGGAAATGAGCGCATCGCTGACCCCCGTCACATGATCGGGGGTCAGTGATTCATCAGAATGGTAACCATAGAGGTCCTTGAGACCTCTATGGTTACTGATCCCGGCCTGCTGTGAGCGCCACCCTGTGGTCAGCGCTCATAGCACACCTGCAATTCAGCTACATAGCAGCGATCTGATGATCGCTGCTATGTAGCTGACGCGATCGAGTTGTGCCAGCTGCTAGCCTCCCATGGAGGCTATTGAAGCATGGCAAAAGTAAAAAAAAAAGTTGAAAAAAATAAAAAAATATATAAAAGTTTAAATCACCCCCCTTTCACCCCATCCAAAATAAATTAAAAAAAATCAAACCTTCACATATTTGGTATCGCCGCGTTCAGAATCGCCCGATCTATCAATAAAAAAAGGATTAGCCTGATCACTAAACGGCGTAGCGAGAAAAAAAGTCAAAACACCAGAATTACGTTTTTTTGTTCGCCGCGACATTGCATTAAAATGCAATAACGAGCGATCAAAAGAACGTATCTGCACCAAAATTGTATCAATAAAAATGCCAGCTCGGCACACAAAGAATAAGCCCTCAACCGACCCCAGATCACGAAAAATGGAGACGCTGCGGGTATCGGAAAATGGTGCAATTTTTGTTTTCTTTAGCAAAGTTTGGAATTTTTTTTTCACCACTTAGATAAAAGAGAACCTAGACATGTTTGGTGTCTATGAGCTCTTAATGACCTGGAGAATCATAATGGCAGGTTAGTTTTAGCATTTAGTGAAGCTAGCAAAAAAGCCAATCAAAAAACAAGTGTGGGATTGCACTTTTTTTGCAATTTCACCGCACTTGGAATTATTTTCCCGTTTTCTAGTACACGACATGCTGAAACCAATGATGTCGTTCAAAAGTACAACTTGTTTCACAAAAAAATAAGCCCTCACATGGCCATATCGATGGAAAAATAAAAAGGTTATGGCTCTGAGAAGTAGGGGAGCGAAAAACGAACACCTAAAAATGCAAAATCCCAAGGTCATGAAGGGGTTAATTATGTAAACAGTTAGTTTTGTGTAATCTGGTGGCAGATCCACTTTAGTACTGTCCTAAACCAGAGTATAAATCCTGGAGTTGCAGCATCTTTTAAATGTATCTTTATCTTTAAATATGACATTATCCAAGGCTTGTTCTAACTTGTCAGTACTCCTATTAAAATACATTAGGTGTCACGAGACAAGCCATCATCTCAGAAAGACAAATCAAGAGCTTTTTATGTCAGGAATCTCACAAGGGTTGTTGAATGCTGAGAAATATGTTCCAGATAGTTTGTGTAAGATGAATGAAGCGCTTTGGAGTCCAGCAAATGACTTCATCTTTTCAAGCTAGTGAAGAACAAGCAGATAGTATCTCACACTTTGTGATGATAAAAGTGCTGCATTTAAGATGTCCACAGCTACATCCAGCTGTACATGACCCCTTTTCCTGGCAATTATTCATTGTCAGTTTTGAATTACAATTACCGTATATAAGGATTATTTTCAGCGACAGCCCGTTCACTGAAAAAAAAAAACCCTTTTTTCAGGCACTGATGTTTATGAAATATTAGAATATTTACCGTAATTATTGAATTTCATGATCAGTTCTCAAAGGCAGACAAAAGAATATATTACTGTTACCAGATACAGGTCCTTCTCAAAAAATTAGCATATAGTGTTAAATTTCATTATTTACCATAATGTAATGATTACAATTAAACTTTCATCTATTATAGATTCATTATCCACCAACTGAAATTTGTCAGGTCTTTTATTGTTTTAATACTGATGATTTTGGCATACAACTCCTGATAACCCAAAAAACCTGTCTCAATAAATTAGCATATTTCACCCATCCAATCAAATAAAAGTGTTTTTTAATAACAAACAAAAAAACCATCAAATAATAATGTTCAGTTATGCAGTCAATACTTGGTCGGGAATCCTTTGGCAGAAATGACTGCTTCAATGCGGCGTGGCATGGAGGCAATCAGCCTGTGACACTGCTGAGATGTTATGGAGGCCCAGGATGCTTCAATAGCGGACTTAAGCTCATCCAGAGTGTTGGGTCTTGCGTCTCTCAACTTTCTCTTCACAATATCCCACAGATTCTCTATGGGGTTCAGGTCAGGAGAGTTGGCAGGCCAATTGAGCACAGTAATACCATGGTCAGTAAACCATTTACCAATGGTTTTGGCACTGTGAGCAGGTGCCAGGTCGTGCTGAAAAATGAAATCTTCATCTCCATAAAGCATTTCAGCCGATGGAAGCATGAAGTGCTCCAAAATCTCCTGATAGCTAGCTGCATTGACCCTGCCCTTGATGAAACACAGTGGACCAACACCAGCAGCTGACATGGCACCCCACACCATCACTGACTGTGGGTACTTGACACTGGACTTCAGGCATTTTGGCATTTCCTTCTCCCCAGTCTTCCTCCAGACTCTGGCACCTTGATTTCCGAATGACATGCAAAATTTGCTTTCATCAGAAAAAAGTACTTGGGACCACTTAGCAACAGTCCAGTGCTGCTTCTCTGTAGCCCAGGTCAGGCGCCTCTGCCGCTGTTTATGGTTCAAAAGTGGCTTTACCTGGGGAATGCGGCACCTGTAGCCCATTTCCTGCACACGCCTGTGCACGGTGGCTCTGGATGTTTCCACACCAGACTCAGTCCACTGCTTCCTCAGGTTCCCCAAGGTCTGGAATCGGTCCTTCTCCACAATCTTCCTCAGGGTCCGGTCTCCTCTTCTCGTTGTACAGCATTTTCTGCCACATTGTTTCCTTCCAACAGACTTACCATTGAGGTGCCTTGATACAGCACTCTGGGAACAGCCTATTTGTTGAGAAATTTCTTTCTGGGTCTTACCCTCTTGCTTGAGGGTGTCAATGATGGCCTTCTTGACATCTGTCAGGTCGCTAGTCTTACCCATGATGGGGGTTTTGAGTAATGAACCAGGCAGGGAGTTTATAAAAGCCTCAGGTATCTTTTGCATGTGTTTAGAGTTAATTAGTTGATTCAGAAGATTAGGGTAATAGGTCGTTTAGAGAACCTTTTCTTGATATGCTAATTTATTGAGACAGGTTTTTTGGGTTATCAGGAGTTGTATGCCAAAATCATCAGTATTAAAACAATAAAAGACCTGACAAATTTCAGTTGGTGGATAATGAATCTATAATATATGAAAGTTTAATTGTAATCATTACATTATGGTAAATAATGAAATTTAACACTATATGCTAATTTTTTGAGAAGGACCTGTATAATGACACGTGTCAGATTTGAAAAAATTACATTGATGAAGAAGGTGAAAACTGTCTTTGCTGGGAATGTGTTAAAAAGTAATTTTGCAGCTCCCACTTTTCCCACTCCCTTCACAGTGATCTTTTTACATGCTCAATAGATTCTGAAAGGGATTGTTCACTACTGGGACAACCCATTCTTCATCTAAATGTATGGCCTCGATAAAATAAAAAGTTTATGCTCAGCTCCAGTTCCGGCGCTGTTCCAGCCGTGTCTGCACTCGCGTTCTCAAGGCTCATGTGCTGTTGTTATTACACGAGAACAGCGCCCAATCAGCCCTGGCGTCACTGTCTCCGCCTTCGTACAAATTAATAATTATAAGAATTTTTATATATATGGCGCCAACATATTCTGCAGCACTTTACAATCCACTGCAGCCCGGACTCCTAGTAGTGGACAAACCCTTTAATTACAAAAGATGAGTTTGGAGTCATTCTGCTAATGTACATGTGGATTTCCTGAAAGAACAGGAAGTCTAAAATAGCCCCAGTGACTAGTGTGAAAATTGCAAGATTTCCATTTTTTTAAACACAGATCATGATATGATAATATGATATGAAAAGAAAAATATCTTTAAAATTTGTTAAAAAAAATACAATATTTAAACCGTTTTTAAACAATTGTTAATTTTTCTGTTGCCGCTACTAGACCTCAATCATACAACTTAAAGTGAATCTGTCAGCAGGATTGTGCTCAGTAGTCTATAGACAGTGTCAGGTTGGTGCTGTTATGCTGATTACAATGATACATGGGTTGATGAAAGCCGTCTTGTGGTTGTTTGTTTAATATGTATTCGTAGTTTTCAGCAAATGAGATTCTCATGCTTTGGGGTTGCTTATGGGGGGTCTTTATGTGGTGCTCTGCTTAGATATTCATCTGTATGGGCTTATGACAGGTCACTGATCCTTCAATGACCTGCCTCCTATTTTACATACTGCATAGAATTATTTTTTATATGTTTATTATGCTTTGCTAATATAGCGCTATCTTATTCCGCAGCCTTACATACATTATCATCGCTGTCCCCGTTGGGGCTCACAATCTAAATTCCCTATCAGTATGTCTTTGGAGTGTGGGAGGAAGCCAGAGAACCCGGAGGAAACCCACGCAAACAGGGGGAGAACATACAAACTTCTTGCAGATGTTGTCCTTGGTGGGATTTGAACCCAGGACCCCAGCGCTGCAACGCTGCAGTGCTAACCACTGAGCCACCGTGCTGCCCCATTATGGAATTATGGTTTTAAAGGAAAAATTCACATTCATCAGGGAGGCGCCTGCGCTCCAGCATGATAAGATGGATAATATGCCTGTTTTCATGTTATTTAGACAAAAAAAAGGTCTTAATCAATATGGCATCTGCGACCATGCCTACTCTGTATTATGTATCACATTCTGATATCTGCTACTGCGCAGGCGCCGGCAACGGTTCCATTTTGCTAGAGAAAAAAAATTGGCTCCATTAAGATAGTGTAACGATTCTATTGCGCCAGCGCCATCTTGATCGAGCCTAATTATTTTTCCTCTACCAGAATGGTGCCGGCAGGGGTGCCTGCGCTGTAGCATCTATCACGTTCCGATAGATGCAACTGCAGAGGCGCAGCTGACCGCACCATTTTAGTTTAAGACATTTTTTTTTTACTATATGTCTAAATAACATGAAAACAGGCATATTATTCACCTTAGCATGCTGCAGCACAGACCCGATGCCTGCCTGATAAATGTGACCTTTTGAATGTGAATATTTTTTTTCAAACCATAAGACTGATTTTATCAACCCAGGTATAATCTTGAGTATAACAGCGCCGACCTGACAGTGTCTGTAGGTTACTGTGCACAATGCTGCTGACAGGTTCACTTTAATGTCTTCTCCAAAAACTATTGATGGATGACAACATCAAATCACATTTCTGTGATGTGAAGTCAGTCACATGATGTTTGGATTCTGAGAACTAATTGAAAATTATGAATGCCTATTACTTCAGTTTTCAGCTACTATAATAATGGCAATTAACAGTCAACTATTACACAGAGTATGCTGTGGCTATAATGTTTTCCCTGTAGATATATGATAGTAAAACGTACTATTATTTAAATTGGTCAATATCATTTCAACAAACTTTACAAAAATCAATAGTACAACTAATCTGCTTTCTCCACATTTGACCCACTTTTTCACCTGCTTTTTCCTGCCTCCTGAACTGATGATCTCTTCTCTGAAAAATTTCTCAAATCTGACTTGGCCAAAGCCAAACAGACTGTCAGGACAGTGAAGTGTCACGTTACATCCAGCTATTAAACTCTATGGAGAGTAGAGACAGAGGAGGAGTGAGCAGCACTCTGCACAGTGAGAGACCAGGCAGATCACGCTATCTCACTACAATGCTAGATTCACAGCCACACTGCTCAGTACTGTTGTATATTGTCTTATATGGTGCAGGTGCTTTTGTGCTACAGTGAAAGAAGAGCATGAATCCATCTTTATGTGTATATATTTATAGGAGACATGATAACAGCTAGTGTTAACCCATTAGCTCTGAGAGTACTAAAAATTAGAAATAGGTCCTGCATAGGGGAGAGCTGGCAAAAAAAACAGCCTAAAATGGTGTTCTAGTATTAAATCTACAGGAACAGCAATTGTAGAATAGGCTAGGAGCATATTTTTCTCAAAAATATATGGTCCCCCATATAATCATAATTGTAGTGAAATATGTACCATTAATAATCATAAATTCCTATGACATGTATACAAAAAAGAAAAAAAATGGAGTGCAAATTCATTAAGAAATTCAGTTTTAATATAGAAAATACATCACAAGATAAATCACAAAATTGAAAAAAGACGACCAAAATTTAACCCGATACTGTGCAAAAAATGAAAAGCATCCATTAACTGTGAAACACCATGAAAGATCATCTCAATGGAGCCCAAGGTATATCAATATAGTGGGCACTATATATAAGATCAATCGATTAATATGTACAGAAACATTTTTTGACATATTAATTGATCTTATATAATACCCACCATATTGATATACCTTGGGCTCCATTGAGATGATCTTTCATTTGATGTGGGCTCTGACGCTGAGCCTGCATCTTTCCCACACATGGCAGCTGCTCTGACCAGGTGTTATATGCTAACAGCCAAGGGTGGATCTGAGATCAACCAGTTAAATGTTGCTGTTAACCATAGACAGCTACGTGTAACATGCGCTGGACAGAAGCACGTCACAAGTCGCACCCATTGGTGCCCATCATGTGTTTGCGCGGCGCTGATAGGTTATCATGACAGCCGGGGGTGTAGCACAGGAGATCCAATTATTGCACCTTCAAGTCCCCAAGGAGACTATTGAAGTCAGTAAAAAGTTTTTTAAAAGTTTAAAAAAAAACAACAAAAGGTGAAGTCATCCCCCATTTGCCCCATTGAAATGAAAACAATAATAACAAATAAAAATACACATATTTGGTGTTGCAGCATTCAGAAATGTCTGATCTATCAAAATATCAAGTAAATAATCCAATCGGTAAATGGTGTAATGAGCAAATAAATCGAAATGCCAGAATTACATTTTTTTGGCCTCTGCAACATTTGCAATAAAATGCAATCAAAACATCTTATATCCCCCAAAATGGTATCAACAAAAATGTCAGCTTGGGATGCAAAAAATAAGCTCTTTCCCAGCCCCAGATCCCGAAAAATGGAGATGCTACATGTCTCAGAGATTGACGACATAAGCAATTGTTTTTTCCTTACAAATTTCGGAATTTTTTTTCACCACTTAAATAAAAAGGAACCTGAAGATATTTTGGTATTTGCGAATCATACTGACCTGAAGACTCATGGTAAATAAAATATCCAAAAAACAATTGTGGGATTGCGTTTTCTTTTCAATTTCACCACACTTGGAATTTCTTTCCTGTTTTCCAGTACACTATATGGTAAAATCAATTATGTCATTCAAAAGTACAACTCATTCTACAAAAAAACAAGCCCTCTTACAGCTATATTGACGGAAAATAAAAAAGCTATGGCTTTGAGAATAAGGCGAGCAAAAAGCGAAAGCGTAAAAATGGAAAATCCCAAAGTTGTGAAAGGGTTAAAACATGACATATCAAAAGAGGACAAAAACGCAGTGTCAAAAATGCAATAAAAACACATGTACAAAACTGCAATTAAAATGCAAGTAACCTAACTTAGCTAATAAGTAAAGAAATGGTGCAGAAAATCTGCAGTATAAAAATCATATTAAATACTTCGGAACTTAGCTTTAAAGTTTCAAATTGCTACTTGGTGTCTTACAGTTTCTGCCAAACATTGTGAAGTTGCAAAAAGACCATTATTGTAACATTTTCTTATATATGATGTGTGTATCTACCAAGTGCCTAGTCTGGTACGAGGAATCTGTAAATTTGGGGCCATTTTCAACTACTGTCCGCTACATATCTGTAGTATACACTTCTTAATAAGTGATGTGCATTTAATGAACGAAGTGCCAGTCACATCAAGTGACTACAAAGCTGCTGAAACTGGGTCAGAGCTGCTGGGTTATCTTACACCCAGATCATTTCTGATTGTTGTGACATGATTACAGTTTACCTAAAGGCAATTCAAACTTTTTTCAGTTCAACTTAAAGGAAAAATGAAAACAGTGTTCATTTCTAAATTTTCTAACTTGATCAGAGCTCAATTTTTCATAAACAAAGCTTCACATGCACTGTATTGGTGCAAGACTAAATTCTGTCTGTCTGCAGCCACCAATAGGGAAGGCTTACTGCATACCGTTTTATTACTCAGCTCATGGTATAAAATAAACTCTTAGTGATGGCTGAATTAGCTGTAATGGAGAGATTTATTAAGATAAAATCTGAGGTACCCTTGCTGCCCATCTGCTAATGAAACGCTGGTCATGAGAGAATCACAGCACAGGTGCCGAGAAGATGGAGAACTTAATTTCTTCGTCTTCTCCATTGTTTCTGTGCGGGTAGATCGGACCACCTTCGGATGACTTTCGAGTGCTGCCCGATGTTTCACACTCACTCATAGACTTGTACGGGTGCGTGTGATCTGATCATCTAATCCACTCGCAGCATGTTGCGATTATTTTCTCATTTCGAAATGGCATGAGAAAAAAATCACAAATCTGCACTGCCCCATAGTATAGCATTGGGCCGAGTGCAATCCGATAAACATCAGATAGCACTCGGCCTTGTTGTACGCCAGTCTGAGCGAGCCCTTAGGAAAAGTATGCTTTGATCATTATATAGAACTATTGGGGCTTTAAAGAAGGATTTTTTTTTGCTAAACATGTACAAATATGTGTGCTGCATATTGTAAAACCGATCACCGTCTTTCCTGGCTTCCAGTGCCAAATGTGACTGCAATTTTGAAAAGTCGGTGAAAAGAGGACAGGAATGGCGCTGAAAACAGGGAAGACAGCAATCAGTAGGTACATGTACATGACACACATAATTACACAGGATTAGTAAATTTAAAAAAATAATGGAATCCTTCTTTAAAAAGAAAATGTCAGCTTTTCTGACATATCTATATAGTGACCGGGCAAAATTTTTGAAATCTGACCAGTGTCTCTTTATGTGGTAATAACTCTGGAACACTTCAACAAATCCCAGTGATTTTGAGATTGTTTTTTTCAGGACTCATTTTACTTTATGATAATGGTAAATTTATATCGATATTTTCTGTATTTATTTATAAAAATATCAGAAATCTTACAAAAATGTTACAAAATTAGCAATTTTCAAACTTTAAATGGTTATCTCTTTAATCCAGATAGTCATAGCACACATAAACATTAATAAATAACATTTCCCTCATGTCTGCTTTAGATCAGCACCGTTTGTAACATGTTGTTTTATTTTGTTAGCATTTTAGAAGGTTTACTAATGTAGCAGCAATTTTTCATTGTTTCAAGGAAATTTACAAAACTTATTTTTTTTGGGACCTGTTCAGTTTTGAAGTGACTTTGGGGCTCCTATATATTGGAAACTCCCAAAAGCCCCCCTCAACCTTTTCAAAATTGCTTTCAGGTAGTTTATTAACCCTGCAGGTGCTGTTCAGGAATTAATGCATACTGGCATAACAGGAATGAAGAAATGTATTTTTACAATCAAAATGTTGATAACTTCTAAACAGGGAAGACTTTATGGCCATTATTTGGCCATGAATTGCCATGGCAAATATCGGAACCACACAATCAAGATCTCAGAGTGCCAATGGGGTTAAAGCGGAAGCCCCCATACTCTGTTAACCATTTATATGCTGTAGTCATTATTGACAGCAGCATGTAAGGAGTTGGTACCAACGTTGATCGTGGATGATGCAGCAAGTTGTCAGCTACAGTGTGCATCCGACAGCTGCAGGATTGTCACCCGTCGGGGATGCTAGTGTCTTATAACGCAGGTCAGTATATGTCAGTAGTGTATTAGTGGTCACTAAGGGGATAATAACACATATTCTTTATTAAATAAAACTGCTGGAGTATACTGTACATTAAAATCCATAAGAGGATTTTTGCAGAGCTTTGCAGTGGACTTTTTTCTTTTTTTTTTCCGCTTGCCTTGTCATTTTTCAAATTGTACCAGAACATAGTTAAAATTACAGTGAATTTCTAGGCCAGTTCCTAGCTGGCACACAGGCAGTCAAAGATGCAGCATACATATTAATAAAAGCATAAGTTGAGTAAATCCTACTTTACTACACTTTTAAGTTAAAGGCAACCTGTCACCAGAAAAACACTGTTAACTTGCAGATAGCTTTATTAACCTAACCTGCTGAATGCTGTCAGGAGAAAATGAACTTTATTCCCCCTGCAGCGTTCCGGTGTCAGTCACAGGGGCGGCACTAGCGTGGGTTCAGTCACTACCCTGAGTATACAGAGTGGTGGCTGTGACCTCGGCCCATACTGTTACTGGCTTTGTAATGCTTAGTTAGGCCAGGGTCACATTTGCGAGTGCAATACGAGAGACTCCCACGAGTCTTGCATCAATACCCGGTACTGCTGCCGGCACTCGGGACTGGAGCGTGTGGCTGCATGTATTTCTATGAGGCGAGAGACTCGGGCGAGTTTCTCGCATTGCACTTGCAAGTGTGACCCCGGCCTTACAGTTATAACGCTTTTAACCTGCAGATTAACCTCATATCTTCAGGGTAATAGGTTTTTGTTTCTGGTGACAGGTTCCCTTTGAGACTGTTATTCCATGTATTCTGTAAGAAAAGATGCTCTGGAGATGCTATTTCATGAGGAATTTAAGTTTTTACTAAAGCAGACATGTCAGTAGAGCCAACATGTCTTCTTTAATCATCGCAGCGTTTTGGATCCTTTTATAATAAAATAAACAAAAATTGCATTCATGGATAAACAATTCCTTTGAGGCAAGTCACAACTAAAGTAAAAAAAAATGAAACTAAAGGAACCATATATGTCGTGAAAAATGCAAGACATTGCCTTACAAATAAAAGAGTATATAGCTGCCAAACCAGCACGTACTAAAAATCTGTAAAGTATGCTCGATTATAAAGGCCAAGGATACCCTGGTCATTAAGGGTTAATATGTCTGTGGTTTTATTTTATGACCTGTCCTTGTTATATTGGAATTACCTGACTGTTCTGCGGAAAAAACTATGGCTTCAATTGGTTTAGCTCAATAAAAATATATCACCTTGACATTATGTGTGTGACATGGATGGTGTAAGTCGTCTGGCAGAATATGTGTCTAGGAGCATGTGTCTGGTTCTGATATAATTAAACTTCACTATGGAGTACTGGGACAAAGTACTACAGACATTCTGATGTTAATGGAATATTTTCTTCATGTACTTTCAGAAAACTACTCTAAGATGCAGTAGTAATAAAAAATAAAGAAATTGTGTGTTATTCACACTTCCTAAGTCCAGCACTGGCTTTCCACCATAAACTGGTCTTTGTTGTTTGTCTGCAGCACTGACCGCAAGTTCTCAGTGCTGCAGCTAATCATTGAGCTACTGCTTTGTATGTGCAAAATATAGCAGAAAGCTTTCTAAAAGGGGAAGACTTAAATGCTTGAAAAAAACACTTCATTGATGAAAATGTTGCATTAACCTCTGAATGTCTAAGGTTCTACAGTGCCGACAGTACCCCATGGTGAAGCTTAATTATACCAGATTTAGACACATTCTCTTAGCAGCCCATAGCAGAACGTTTTCTAAAAGTGAACAGCCCCTTTAAGCTGTAGATAAGGCTGACGTTTCAGATGGGCAGGTTTAATAAGGTAAGCAAGGATCAGTATGTTGCATGTCAACAAGCTCGATCCTTTCTTAGACAAGTGGCTTCTTTCATGTCCCCTGCCAAAATCTAAATTCTGTGTATGGCCAGGCTTAGTAGTTGACCAGTATCATGTGGAATACATGTATTGAGATCAGGGCCGGCTCCAGGTTTTCAAGGGCCCTGGGCGAAAGAGTCCCAGTGAGCCCTTTTAACACATACCACAATTCATAATGCACCGATGCGGCAGAGAAATAAAGGTATAGTACAATGCCAAAGATTTCACTTCTTACATTACATGAGTGATATCTATTGTACATTCTACATTAGCTCAGAAACTGGACAGTATAGTCCCCTATACAGAATAATGAGCCCCATATATTGCTCCAAACAGAATAATGAGCCCCATATATTGCCCCATACAGTATAATGGCCCCATATAGTGCTCCATACAGTATAATTGGCACACCATAGTCCTCTATACAGAATAATGAGCCCCATATATTGTTCCAAGCAGAATAATGAGCCTCATATAATGCTCCATACAGTATAATGAGCATCACAGAGTGCTCCATACAGAATGAGCCGCATATATTGCTCCATATGGAATTGACCCCATGTAATGCTCCATACAGTATAGTGACCCACATATAATTCTCCATACAGTATATGATAGGCCCCATCTATTGCTCCATATATAATGGGCCTCATAAAATGCTCCACACAGTATGATTGGCCCCATACAGTATACTGAGTCCCATGTATTGCTCCATAGAGAATGTGCCCCATATGATGCTTCATACAGAATGGGCCCATATAATACTCCTTACAGAATGGGTCCCATTTAATGCTCCAAAAATAATTGGCCCCATAAGATGCTCCATGTATAATGGGTCCCATATAATGCTCCATATATAATTAGTCCCATAAGATGCTTCATATATTATTGGCCCTATATACTGCTCCATATGTAATTGGCCCCATATACTGCTCCATATTGAATTGGCCCCATAAGATGCTCCATATTAAATTGGCCCCATATAATGCTCCCTATAGAATTGGCTTCATAAGATGCTTCCTATATTATTGGCCCCATAAGATGCTCCATATAGAATTAGCCCCATATAATGCTCCATATATGGGCCCCTTCTTATGGTCCCCATATATTGCTCCAAATATTAAAAAAAAAATAAAAAATACTCACCTCTTGTTGCTTGACGCTGCTCTGCTTCTTGACTCCTCAGCATCTTCCTGCTCTCTGTGCTGCGACTGCTCAGGCAGAGGGCGCACACTGGTGACGTCATCGCGCCCTCTGACCTGAACGTCACAGTCAGAAGATGGAAGACGCTGCAGTGCTGGAACCGAGAGAGGTAAGTATCGCAAGTGCCGGGGCCCGGAGCAGGCGGGGGGTCCACTCGTGGGGGTCGGCACTATAGCGCGCCAGTGTCCCCGACGGCGACTGGGCCCCCTGCCTGCTCAGGGCCCCGGCACTTGCCCAGGTGTGCCGGGTGCTGACGCCGGCCTGATTGAGACTGTTCTGAATTAAATGTGGTCTTTCATTTTCTAAAGCACAGTAGCTCAAGAGAAAAAAGCATAGCAAGATTGATCTATAATTTACCTGTCCAAGTAGCAGTGAATGATTAAAATAGTGTAAGTCAGTGGCCACAAAGATGTTGTACACATAGAGAAATGCATTATTATTAATTTAATAGTAATTACAGTCAATCTTCCTAAAAGCAAATAGACCTAAAAGGTGAGACAAGCCCAAGTTTTATAGTATTATTCTCAAGCACTCGTGCAGCGCCGGGTATTGTAGTGCAAAGAATTATTACCGTAACTGATTGCCACTTCAAAACGGCTCTGTGTCACTATACTGTACAGTAAATCGAGCAGCTGTTTCATCCAGGCTTTCCCCCTATTAGCTAGGGTCATTTTAGGTTGAAGAAAACAATATGTTTGGTGTAGATCCAAATTTGGACTTTTACCCAGTGTCAAAACCACTGGAATTTCACAGTCAGTCCATGTGGCATAAAGGATTTTCTCCTTTTCATCCTAATGGTCTTCAATCTAAACCATTTGAAATCAAACAACCAGTAAAAGTGATGAAGTGAGGTTTGGGAAAGTGATTAACTATGTGAAATAGTGAAATCCCTGAAGTAGCCATACAGGCAGCTGTCTTTAGCAGCTTGTACAGTACACATCAGGCCCGACAGCAGATGCGGAGTGTCGCTTTCAAGCTCAGCTAGAAATAGATCTAAAAAAAGTTTCCATTTAATAGGTGCTGCAAGACAAATCATGTGTAATACATCTTGCTAACACTTTGTATGGTGCCCATGTGAGGTGCCATAGTCTCTCCCAGAATCAGTTCTTTTTAGGATAGAATACATACATAACAGTACATCTTAATAAGCATCCAACAAAGAGTCTACATCAATCAGTAAATGAAAACCTCTGTGTGCTTCAATGTCTGAGATAATTTACTGGAAGTTTTTGTTTGTTTCTTGTAAATAATACTTGCCGTAATCAGAATCAAGGGCTCTATAATATGTATCCCTTGTTTCATCATTGTCAAGATCTTTGCAGCAGAGACAATTGTATCCAGTCCAGTTAATCATGTGTGGCATAAATTCACCAGCAGCAACACAAATTTGTTTGTTTACATTGTATCAGTGCTATTAAAATGTATGATATTTGGCACTGTTTTTATTACAAAGAAAGATACATTCTGTTTTTACTACGTAAAGTTTATTGCACTTTCCCCTACATCAGTCTCCTAGACATTAGATGGCGGAGTGGCAGGGCATATGTTCAACTATAGCTCCGTTCAAAATCCTCACTTCGATCAAGCAATGAGGACAAAAAGTGGCTTGGTTACCCCATTATATCACTGTCCGCTCCCCATGGGGGTGACCAATATGATAAGTGATACATTTCCATATTTGGAAAATTCCATCAAAGCCAAGATTATTAAGATTTTCAATAACCTCTGTATTTAATAACTTTATGTAGTAGTCAATGTTTTGCAACAAGCAGAAAAGATAGAGACTTGTCCTGTTAATGGAGTTTTTTAGTATTTACCATCATTACATACATGGTGGAAAATATTATGATGAGCAATTCTTCTCCAAAAGAAAAGAAAATAGAGACGGGATATAAAGTATTCACAATCTGATTACTTATATTATCTCACAAGTAAAACATAATCTGTTTAAAATAGGTGCGATTTATGCCCACATACAATATATTTTATACAGTACAACCTTACATGGTCCATGCTACTGAATTGGATCAAAGTTTCAGATTCATTAAAGCGTCTGGGGGCCGGACTGGCAATCTATGTGAACATTGTTCTAAACCTTTGGCAGAATACCATATGATCCATTGATATATGTTCTCTACCGTTGCCAGATCGAAATTGCTGTCTGCACTATTTTAATTTTAGTTTCTTTTTACCCATGTGGAAAGTGTGGTATACTATTTTTAATTGTCCTTACTATCAAAGCATTCACTCCGATAGAACTGTAGATATTACTTAATTGGCTAGATACATTTACCAAGTCCACTCCAATGGGAGTTGAGCCTTTTGCATACTGTCAGCTCGCATTGGAAAATAAATAAAACACTAAAAAACTACAACTACAACAGGTGTCTCGGTGTCCCCCGCGCTGGTCCGGACCCACTGCAGCAGGTAATATGCACAGTGGACTGTTGTGTCCACATGTCTTCTACCACATTTCTGTACATTACCTGTGATACTACTTAGCCTTGTATCTTGTATGGCAGCACTGCTGATAAGTTTATGAGCAGCGGGTGGTTGACATGTGGCGGTGTGTGTTCTGTTACGCCAGCTGGTTGGTTCTGGACCATTGCCGGGGTCACCATACCTTGGGTGACTGCTTTTTTATGTTGCCTGTGGCACTTGTTTTGTCATCTGCTAGTCCCATTTGCACTATTTGTTTGGCTTTTTTTGTATGTAATTTTAGATTGATTTGTAATAAAGATATTTTTATTGGATTCAGCGACTGCATTTTCTTCGGTTGTTCTACACACACAATACGCAGACATGCGCACACACACACACACAATACGCAGACATACACACACATACAGTACTCAGACATACACCCACAATACGCAGACATACACACACAATACGCAGACATGCACACACAATACGCAGACATACACACACATACAGTACTCAGACATGCGCACACACACACAATACGCAGACATGCGCACACACACAATATGCAGACATACACACAGATACAGTACTCAGACATGCACACATACAGTACTCAGACATGCGCACACATACACACACAATACGCAGACATGCACACATACACAATACGCAGACATGCACACACACACACACAATACGCAGACATGCACACACAATATGCAGACATACACATACAGTACGCAGACATGCACACACATACAGTACGCCGACATGCAGACACAGTACGCAGACATGTGCACACATACAGTACGCAGACATGCGCACACATACAGTATGCAGACATGCACACACATGCAATACGCAGACATGCACAGACACACATACAATATGCAGTCATGTACACACATACAGTACAATACACAGGCATGCACGCATACAATACGCAGATATTTACATACATATATTTGAAGACAAATTCACAAAAATGCATAAATATGTACAGTCAAACACACTGATATAGACAGATATGCACATCATACATGCATACACAGACATTCAGACAAACACAAGCCTCACTCACCTTCCCCAGGCTTGTCACCCATCAGGCTCCTCTGGCATGTGGCTATGGAGGGAGTGCTGCTTGATCGATGGCCGTCACTTACAGACATGGCCACCCACAGTGCACTCTGCAGCTGTGTCTGCTGTTAATGATGTAGTCAGGCAGACACTGTACCTTTAAATTTGCTTGTGTGTCCGCCCAGCCGTGTCATTACTAGCAGAAGCAGAGACATCACTGCACAGTGCAATGTGCGCGGCCATGTTTATTTAAGTGGGGCTGAGCTCAAGTAGCGCTGAAGCTGCTGGGGGAGCAGCCCGGGCCCCCTGGTATCCCAGCCATGAGTGGGCCCCCCATTTGTTCAGGACCCCGGCACTTGCCCCGGTACGCCGGGTGCTGACGCCGGCCCTGTCTCCAAGCACTAAAAAATACTCGGAGCATGCTCGGGAAATCTCGAGTAACGAGTATATTCGCTCATCACTAATAGGGATTCAAAAGGGGTTGTCCGAGTAATTTACAACCCCCTTTAAATATTCATAATCTTTTCATGTAAATATGTTTGACTTGCTCAGAATCTTCATCACTGTTCAGAAAAAATAACGAGAGGCTATATTCTGTGATGTCCTGTGTAATTCTTTTTCTTACAAAACATTGCAACCCATTGTATCATTACTCATCTGTCTGATTATACGATTTCATTAACCCCTTTGAGACCAAATCAAGTCCTATCAATTTAATTAAACACAACTGGACTCCAATGAAGGATTAGAACCATCTCACGGAGAATCACAAGGAAAGAGACAGCATATAACTTAAATATGAGTGTCTGAGCAAAGAGTCTGAATACTTATGACCATGTGATATTTCATTTTTTTTTACTTTTTTAATTTGCAAGAATTTCTACATTTCTGTTTTTTTCCAGTCAAGATGGGGTGCAGAGTGTACATTAATGAGGAAAAATGAACTTTTTAGAATTTACCAAATGGCTTCAATGAAACAAAAAATGAAAAATTTAGAGGGGTCTGAATACTTTTCATACCCACTGTACTTTACACCCTTACGGTACCTTCACACATAACGATATCGTTAACGAAATCGTTGCAATGTCACGCTTTTTGTGACGTAGCAACGATCCCGCTAACGATCTCGTTATGTGTGACAGCAACCAACGATCAGGCCCCTGCTGGGAGATCGTTGGTCGCTGGGGAATGATCAGGACCTTTTTTTGGTCGCTGATCACCCGCTGTCATCGCTGGATCGGCGTGTGTGACGCCAATCCAGCGATGTGTTCACCTGTAACCAGGGGAAATATCGGGTTACTAAGCGCAGGGCCGCGCTTAGTAACCCGATATTTACCCTGGTTACCATTGTAAAAGTTAAAAAAACAGTACATACTCACATTCCGATGTCTGTCACGTCCCCCGGCGTCCACAGGGTTAAAACTGCTTTCGGCAGGAGCGCTGCCAATGCACGTGCTCCGGCCGAGAGCTTCCGTGCACTGACTGTCAGCGCCGGCAGTAAAGCAGAGCACAGCGGTGACGTCACCGCTGTGCTCTGCTTTA
This sequence comes from Ranitomeya imitator, assembly GCF_032444005.1. Lineage (NCBI taxonomy): Eukaryota > Metazoa > Chordata > Amphibia > Anura > Dendrobatidae > Ranitomeya > Ranitomeya imitator. The sequence goes on along the minus strand of NC_091285.1, from coordinate 269,989,834 downwards.
CGGCCGGCGCTGACACAGTCAGTGCGGGAAGCTGACGGCGGGGGACGTGACAGACATCGGAATGTGAGTATGTAGTGTTTTTTTTTTTTTTACTTTTACAATGGTAACCAGGATAAATATCGGGTTACTAAGCGCGGCCCTGCACTTAGTAACCCGATGTTTACCCTGGTTACCCGGGGACTTCGGCATCGTTGAAGACAGTTTCAACGATGCCGAAGTCTTTCCCCTGATCGTTAGTCTCTGGAGAGAGCTGTCTGTGTGACAGCTCCCCAGCGACCACACAACGACTTACCAACGATCACGGCCAGGTCGCATCGCTGGTCGTGATCGTTGGGAAGTCATTTAGTGTAGCAGTACCTTTACTGATTGTTCACTGTGAACTCTAAGTAGCCAGATTAAGACAAAAGCTGAAAAACGTGAGGTGTATACAGTGGTGCTTGAATATCTATAAACCCTACAGAATTTTTCATATTTCTGCATAAATGTAACTAAAAACTACATCAGATTTTCACGCAAGTCCTAAAAGTAGATAAAGAAAAACAACAAATGAGTAAAACAAATTAGTGTTTGTCATATTTTAAATGAGGAAAATGATACCAATATCTCATGTCTGAGTGTCAAAAGTAAATGAACTCTGTATCTGGATTGACCCCTTGTGCAGCAATAAATTTTATCCCATTCATCCCTACAAAAAAAACCTTCAAGTTATGTTATACTGTTGGGTTTTCTCCCATGAACTGCTCTCTTCAGGTCCTTCCACAACATTTCTATTGAATGAAGGTCAGGACTTTGACTTGGCCATTCCAAAATTTTAACTATTCTTCTTGAACCATTCTTTGTAGAATGGCTTGTGTGCTTTGCATCATTGATTTGCTGCATGACCCAAATTATCTTGAGATTCAGCTCATGGTCAGATGTCCTGACATTTTCCTTTAGAATTTGCTGGTGTAATTCATAATTTATTGTTCCATCAATGATGGCAAGTCGTAAGTTATGCTGGTCCAGAAGCAGTAAAACAAGCCCAAATTATGATACTGCCACTACCATGTTTCACAGATGGTATGAGATTTTCATGTTTTTCTTTTTCCAAACCTAACATTTATCATTTAAAAAATAAAGCAATTTTTTGTCTCATCCATTTATAAAACATTGTTCCAAAAGCCTTCTGGCTTGTCCAGGTGATCTTTCACAAACTGCAGATGTGCAGCAATGTTGTGGCTTTCTCCTTGCAATTTTGCCATGCCCACCATTGTTGTTCAATGTTCTCCTGATGGTGGACTCATGAACATTAATACTAACTGATGTGAGCGAGACCATTGGTTGCATAGAGGTTACCTTGGATTACATTGTGACTTCAGGGAATATTATGCTTTGTTCTTTGTATGACCTTTGTTGGGGTCCACTCCTGGGGAGGGTAATAATTGCCTTGAATTTCCTCTGTTTGAGTAGGATCCAAGAAGTATTGTTTCTCCTTTTGGAGAGTGACATGTTAAGCATGCGGAGAGGAGACTTAAAGCCGCAATGCTCCTCTAGGAAATATTCAAATTGTCTCTTCAGAGAGGAAGAGGAACAGAACTCAGGTGCCACCTGGCTCGTTAAAGGATCGACATTGACTTTTAGGATTGCTACTTCCAATAGTTGGCACTAGAGTTCAAGTCCTCTTCCTCTCTGAAGAGACAATTTGCTCTGTTTGAACACAAACTGTCTGACAGTTTCTGTATGGATTCCAAACTCTGTAGAGATGGTTTTGTAACTTTTGCCAGCCCCATAAGCATCAACTACTTTTGTTTTGAGATTCTCAGAAATCACCATAGTTCACACCATGATACACTTCCACAAACTTGTAATGTGATGATCAAACTTTGATAGGTCCCTGTTCTTTAGATAAAAACACATTTCTCCCTCACATCTTTTAGCCATACAGGAAAGAAATATATCTTGGTACCGTGTTAGCCAGTACCTTGCAATTTGTTACCATCTTTTCAGTTAGCCATTAAAAGGTATCAACCACTGAGGACTCTCAATTCTAAATATTTTTCTATCTTTTAGCTATGTAATTTATTGGAAACGCTAGGCTTTAATTTCACTTTTAAATTATCAGATAATTTCACATACTTTTGCCACTCACAGACATGATGTTGGATCATCTTTCTCATTTAAAAAATTACAAAGTTTAATTTTTTAAATAATCTGTTTGATTTGGCTCTCTTCATCTTCTTTTATGACTTGTGTGTGTAAAAATCTGATATAGATTTAAATCAAATATGCAGAACTATGAAAAATTCTGAAGGGTTCACAAACTTTCAAGCACCACTTTATGTAAGTCAACAGAATTCAGTTTTATAGTTTGCCAATTTGTAGTAACTTGTTTGACAATCTTTGTATAATACCATAAGCATACACGTTCTCAGTAGAGTACTACATTAGAATCTTCTTTGGAGCTTTGTGGCAAGTGTTTGCCGTTCAGCCCAGTGAAATGTTTATTTGGCTTAAGTGGAAAGATCACCTGATGACCTCACGTATCTGCCAAAAAAGGTCATCCCCTGTCCAAATTTATATTGTCTTTCCACGTTCTGGTTTGGACTGTATGGTTATGTATGATGATTTGATTTCTTAACTGCAGTATACATTTTTTAACTAATGGGACAATGTTTTCCAGCTATTTTTCTGTAGTAGTTATGTTAACGCAACATTCCAGAGTTATCTCTTGCAGCTGCACATTTCATTTTTTTCTTTACTGATGTCATTGCAATTATTAGGTTACAAGTATCTCTAAATGAATAGAGTTAAGTTGTCATCACAAGGTTTGGCCTAAAACTGGAGGTTATCTCGCTTAACAAAAGCATGCTTAGAGCATTATCCAGTGCAATGCATACCGTAAAACTAGTCAAAATACGCGTAAAAAGCAGATTCTCTTTACTGCAAAAAATATGTAAATGACTAAATGATTGATTCGTTATTCTCTGAAATGATGAATGCATCTACAAACCAAATTGCTTACTGAGTTTATGGTCAAGAATTTCTTCAGAAAATCAGATACAAAGGCAGTGTTCAGATTAGCTTAAAGAACTCCCTAGTTAAATAGGACTTTTCACCAATTTTTTCATGTTTAACCGAACACACAATGTAATACTAGCTGCAGAGCAGAATAAATGTTTGTTTTTTTTAATATATTTTGCCTCTCCGTTGCAGTCATAGTATTTGGCACATAATGGTTTCCTTTTTAAAAGACCAAGTGGGTGATATTCGACAGTTTTTACTGGGGGGGTGTAGTTCTTACCCCTCCATGATGCTGACCAATCATAAGCAGACAGCAACATTCATAGGAAAGAAGAACACACCCTCGCCTTAGCTTAGAACAGATATTTCAGTGTTTTACATGTAATGATACTGGTCTGATCTCCTGGTCTATCCTCCTATAAGACTAGAAGGCACAGATGACTAATATCTTTAAAAAAAAAAAGGTCATTGCTGGGGGTGCATCAGCACAGATGAATTTAGCTGTGTCACATTACCAAAAGTTTTATCAGCTCTCCTCTTTTCCTGGATATAATGACAGCCCTGATCTCACTGCAGAGCGAGTATAAGTTGCCTGAGCACAAAAGTCATAACTGTGATTACTGACACACTCTGATAGAAAGATTTGTAATGTGATACAGCTAAACTCAGCTGCACTTCCCTGCCCCTCCCTCAGTGACTCAAGTAGGATGTTATACGAGGAAATCAGAGCTGTGTAATTACATCTCAGTTCCCAAGATACATGCTCTAAGCCAGTGTTCCCCAACTCCAGTCCTCAAGAGCCACCAACAGGTCTTGTTTTCAAGATTTCCTTAGTATTGCACAGGTGATAACTGCATCACCTGGACAGGCAAGCATTCAATCACCTGGGCAATACTAAGGAAATCCTACATGACCTGTTGGTGGCTCTTGAGGACTGGAGTTGGGGAACACCACTCTAAGCTATGGTGGGGATATATTCTTTCCTTTGAGTTTTGTTGCCTGCTTATGATTGATCAACATGATACAAGGAGATGAACACACTACCCAGTAAAAACTCTCTGATAACACCCACTTGGACTTAAAAAAAAGAAAACGTTTACCCATTAGGTGCCAAATACTTTGATTGCTAATATCACTGCAACAGAGAGGCAAAATAAAACAAAAATGTGTTATTCCATTCTGCAGCCACTATTACACCCTGTATTCACTTTAATATGAAAAATTTGGTGAAAGGTCCTCTTTAAAGGGAACCTGTAACCTCAAATTGGTGGGATATTAAAATGAATTTTTACCGGTCAGATGGGTGGCGTATCCTCGTCATTTCTCCACCTCGTCTATCCCTGTTTTCCGCAATATTTTAGTAAATAAAAGAATGCACGCTCTATAGTTGGCGCGTGCGCCATGCAGTCTTCAGTGGCGCACGCGTAGTATGCTTTGCCCTACTGTGGGCAAAGCCGAAAAGCATTACTGCACATGCGCCTGCGTACTATGTCCCGGAACACAGCAAAATACTTCCGGGACATAGTGCACGGACACCTGCGCAGTAATGCTTTTTGGCTTTGCCCGCAGTAGGGCAAAGCATACTGCGCGTGCGCCACTGAAGACTGCATGGTGCACGTGCCAACTATGTCGCACACATACTCTTATTCACTAAAATATTGCAGAAAACAGGGACGGATGGGGTGGAGAAATGACGAGGATACACCGCCCATCTGACCGGTAAAAACTCATCATAATATCCCGCCAATTTGAGGTGACAGGTTCCCTTTAAGTCTCTAAACAGCAAAAGCACAAAAAGAGGATTCAGAGATCCTCCAAAAATTTGAAAAAACAGCAAAACACGGCAGAGGCTTCCAAACAAATGCACTAACAGGATGCAGTGGACCTATGTGGTTAAAATAGAAACAACACAGCTGCAGCATAACCGATGAGGCAGCCACTCACCAGCTACCAAACTAATGGAGGGGGTGGCTGCTTGGCACACAAAAACTTGTATGTGGCGCTGTTCACACAATGGAGATGCACAGCATCCAGGCAGGCCTAGTAGTGACACCCTTCTATTAGATCAGGCGGGCCTGCCCAGCGCTATCCAAATGCACCCCATGTGCACAGACACCACAGTTTACAAGCAGAAAATGGGCCCAACTGCACCCCGAAAAAAGTGCAAAAAACACACAAAAAAATATTATGTGAGGTATTAGTTTATATTCTGGCCAAAATACGCAAGCTCATAACCGACATCAAGTTTGGTAGCTGGTGAGTGGCTGCCTCATCGGTTATGCTGCACCTGTGTTGTTTCTATTTTAACCACATGGGCCCACTGCATCCTGTTAGTGCATTTGTTTGGAGGCCTAGGCAGGTAGGTTCCCTTTAAGGAAAACAGAAACAACACCTGGAGACCTAAGTCCAAATGTAATGTGACCAAACCCTGAAGTAAGGCAACTGGTTTAGTGGCAATCACCACACAAGTGATGTGCCATAGCAAGGACCGGAAATTACACCAAGATATAATAAAAAAAACCTCAAATTTACTGATGAGTTGCAGCATAAGACCAATAAATACTGTCCACATAACAGTCCACATGAGGTACATAAGATTACTTATGTAATCTCTGTTACTTTTCACAGAGAGGCTTGAACTTGAATAGTCTCTATACAGGGAAAAAACTCATCTTCACGTGCACATGTCCAGACCACTGTGATGGCTGCTAGCTGGCACTTTTATATACTGCGCTATCCTCTTCATAGAAACCAATTGACAAAATGTGCGGGACCAAGGCACATACAAAGAAAAAAATGTTTTGAATGTCAATTTAACATAACATACAGTATATACACATTCCAATACATAAGCTGCAAAGTGATGGATGAGCCAAAAAAGGTTCCCTGTAAAAACAGACAGTTACAAAATGTGGTACAGGAGAAGAAAAAATCAATCTGAACTGGTAAATACAATAGATGTTCACTGCAAATATCAAATCTTGTAAAACTCAAAGTAGGGAAGTAAATGCTTCAAAAGTAGGATGTAGTGACTCACCCAAAAAGCAAACAGGACATGCATTTTTCAACAGCATAGTCCGGGGTCCACACTAAGATGTTGTGAAATGCGTGTTAGGTGTGATTGGTGGGTGAGCAATTACATCTGTATTTCGCAATAGCTTTGTTTGAGGCCCAGACAAAGCTATTGCCAAATGTGCGGCAGGTGTGCTTGATGGGTGAGCCATTACATCTTGATTTTGTTGCATTCACTTCCTTGCTTTAGGTTTTACAGGATTTAATATTTGTGGTGCACTTTCTCAGTATCCACGACTGTTCATCATGGGTTTATTATTACTATCTATGATTACATGTTTGCTTGTCCTATTTTATGTTCTTTATATTAGATTTTATGATTGACTCTATGGAGATTTGTTTTGGCTCTCCCAGCATTTTGTTTTGTGTCTTATGTGTTGGTATGATGTTTTTAATAGGCATTCAATAAAAGTTTTTCTACATTTGTATGTTCCTTGATCCTGCACATTTTGTTAAGTAGTTTTCTACAAATGGCCTCTGCTCACTGCTGTGGGCCACTTTATATAGTAGATTTCTCTCCTTATCATATTTACTGGATACTCAGTCTTGCATTCACATGTTCCTAGGGTCTGTTCCTTTACTAGCTGTAGGCCACCTAGAAACCAAACATTCCAAGCAGAAATTCTGCCGATGACGGCATGCTGTTATTATCATTATCAATTGACCATCCTAGCACAACTGATAGCCATCTACCCATATTAAGCAGCTTCTTGGGAGACCATATGGAGGAATTCTTTAGTATGACATCATCTTGGCATTGTTATAATTAATCTTTAAAGGACTATGTCCCATTTGTTACAGAAGTCCATCCACACCTTAGATGAGGTTGAATGTTTTTAAGCATTTCTACCATTTCATCATGGGACCATGGTTACAGAATGAAAGCAAGCCTTGACTATTGTTATATCTGGGTTAAGAGGTTTTGAATATTTGGTGATGTTTGACATGTACCATTACTTTCCCATTGTGTAAATATCACCTACTTCTTTCAGCACCATAGAATCAATGGTGCTATATAATTAATATGTGTCAGCGCTGCAGAAAGAGTAATCATTAGAGGGAACCTGTCATTAGATTTTTATATCCCAAACTAATATCATGCACGTAATGTCACTTGAATGCTGATTAAATCTATACCTTTCTTATAGAAATCCATGCTTCCATTTTAGAGATTCGCCCTTGAAATCTTATGCAAATGGGACACTGCATTTTCTGCAGTGTATGCCTGCTGTCAATTGCTGACAGGTCACTCTTCTTTCATTGACAGTCTTTCCCTTGCCAGATCTCTCACCAGCACCATCATTGCCTGGGGTGGTGTAAGGTCCCGATGACCTTATCAGAGCTGGCCATTGCACCAGATAATGACAGTGCTCCTGCTGTGTCCCACCACTGACGATGGTGAGAGATCTGGCTCGGGGAAAACAGGTCACTGAAAGAAGAACCACTTGTTAGTGGCTGACAAGGGGAAGGCAGTGGGTGGCGAATAGGGAAAAAGGACAGGAGAGCCGAAAATGCATTGCCCCACTCCCTGCTTCATTTGCTACTCATTTGCATAAGATTTCAACTAGGAATTTCTCTGGAATGGAAACACGGATTTGTAGAAGAATTATATAGATTTAAGCAGCAGTAAAGTAACATTACATTCATGTCATTAGTTTTGGGTATAACAACCTGATGACAAGTTTCCTTTAATATCATAATCTAATTTCCCTTTCTTAAAGAAAAGCAATTTTCATAGGAAGCTAATTAACCTAGCAGTATGTGTTTTAAAGTGTGGAAGAAATCTGGAAAACCCAAAGGAAATCCACAAAAACACGTGCAGGGCATACAAACTGTATGCAGATGTTACCCTTGGTCACATTCGACACCAGAACTACCATGCTGTCTAACCTGGTTTTCTTGAGAAAACAAATAAAGAGGTAAAGTGGAATTTCACTGTGACCACCATTCACATTACATTTGTCATTTTCATTCTTTAGTGCCAGGACACTTACCACAATGCTATAATATTTGCAACTGTAGAAGTGATTGTTGAATGGATACTTATGCAAAGTTTTGGCTGACGTTTATAGACTTTACAATTTTAGCTTTCAAACCATTAGCCAAGAATGTTTTTGAAGCATGACCAAAAGATTTTCATTTCCACTGGTCAGAACTGGGCTGTAGTGCTATAAACATAAAGGAAACTTATCCAAATAAACCTGTATTTACTAGCATCGGCAGTGAAAATCTTAAGGTAAAAATTGTTGTAAACATATGTGTTTAACTGGGTGTTCATCTGCAGGGAGGAAATGAAATTGTAGTCTTCCCGCAGCTGTCCACTTCCAGTCAAGTAGGTGTTGAACAGTTAGTGCTCTGTACCCAGCGAGTGCGCTGTAATCCCTCCCCCTGATACCTGACTGACATCCTGCTTAGGAGCAGGATTTCAGTCATGGAGCAGTGGGATTGATTGCAACACACTCACTGTATCCAGGCACCACGGTAGGAAAATGACAAATGTAATGTGAAGTGTGTTCAATTTTTCCTTTTTGTTGATTTTTACAACAAAATCATGTCAAACAGTGTGGTAGCACTGATGTTGAATGTGACTAAGGGAGTAATATCTGGATGGAGCTTATATGTTTTTTGTGCGTGGTTTGGTGGATTTATTTTGGGTTCACAGGTTTTTTCAACACTTTAAAATACATACTTGTATGGAAATGGCTTCCACATGTTTGTTTGAGATAGGAAAATAATATTATGGGTAGATAATATTAAAGACTCTGTAGAGGGCTGAGGAATGTGTAGGTGATATATAGGGCCTCTTTCACACTTCCGTCTTTCATTTTCCGTCATAATGCGTCGTTTAGAGAAAAAAGCGGATCCTGTGAATTTGCCTGAAGGATGCGTTTTTTCTCAGTCTTGTATTAGCGACGGATCGCGACGCATGGCCACACGTTTCGTCCGTCATGCACTGGATCCGTTGGAATTTGTTGACACGTCGTCTGGTAAAAACGTTCAATGAAACTTTTTTTGTCTGCGTCAGAAAAACGTGCCACGACGGATCCTGCGGCATACGTCGTTGGCTAGAATGGAAGCCTGTGGATGCAGGATCTGTCGTGGTACGTCACATGACGGAATCCAGTGCTGGATTCTGTTTTTTTACACTGAGCATGCTCCAAATCAGTATTTAGTAGCCAATTGGCCAGACAGCCCCAAATCTATATAAACCTGCCATGTGGCTTCATTCCTTAATGTGCCAGCAAGAAGCATACTAGCAAGAATCCTGCCAGCAACCTGCCTGATGGATAGATGCATAGATGGACACAATTATTGCTAGAACTCCTTCCATTTCTGCCATTTGCTCTAAACCCTCTCAAAGATGGGGTGTTAAAAACACTCAATATATAGGTTTCCATTATTTTGCAGTAGCCAATCACATTTGGGAGCCTCCCATTTGGAGGTATGGAATACTTATCCATCAAAAACGAATGGAAAAAACAGATAAGACGGATGTAACGGATCCAGTTTTTCGATGGAACCGTCTAGCGGATCCGTCGAAAAACTGGATCCGTTGCATCCGTTTTACACTATTTTTGACGCATCCGTCGATACGTTGCGCCGATGTATTGTGATGGCTGCCAGATGACGGAATTGTGAAAGAGGCCTAAGCAACAGGAAACTAACTGTTAATGATTGTCAGTCAAGGAGCAGGGGGAGTGATTACAGCGCACTTACCCTGTAGTGAGATCGGCGTGCTTGCTGCCTCACGTCCATCCACTTGACTGGAAGTTTATGGCTCTGGGAAAAATGTAAATTCAGTTTCTCCCTGTAGCCAGACATCTAGGGAAACTGCTGGATATGTTTAATATGGTAAGAAAACTGTGGGGGAAAAAAGCGCACAAGTCCATTGGTTGATACTCTTTTGGGTGTAAGGGGAGTAAAGGGAAGGTGCTCACCTGAGCAGGTTGTGTGCATGCACAACTCTTGTGAACACCTGAAAGTAAAAGCTGCTGCTGCTTCTTGGCTGGGATAATCTCCTCCAGGATAGTTGACCGATTAGCATCATGACATCATACCAGGCGGCATTGCTGTAATGAAGAATCCTAATGGTCAGGATGATTTGAACGGCTTTTATTTCCACAATGCGTTTCACCGATGGTCTTTTTCAAGGGAAAAAACAATTGCAACAATAGTTGTTTTTTTTTCACTTGAAAAAGACTCTAGTCCAGTATTAAAGCAACTCATGGAAATAAAAAGTGTTCAACTCCTCTTCTTCATCCTGAGGATTCTTCATTACAGCCTGATATCGTGTTGTCGTCCTAATCGGTCAAATATGCCTTTACCTGCAGATTAGCACTGTGGTTGCAGCTTAATAGTTTCTCTATGGGTAATAATATTTCCACCATAATTGCGGAATGACCAATAACTTGCCTATAAAGGCAATTTGAACTCTGGACTCCTCACAACAAAAATGAGCAGCATTGATGGTAAAGTGGATCAGTTCCTACTGTTTATTATACTCATAGCTGGCACTCTTCACAAACTGCAACTCAGCCCCATTTACATGACTGTTCTGTGTTGCAGTTCTCAAGACTTTAATGGGTCGAGAGCTTCGCTGTGCAGAGAAATGGCTAAAAGACAATATCCGCTTCTTTCTGTGTTCCAGGACACATAGACCTAGTGGCTGAACCTCCTCTTATTGGTAACTTGCCATAACCAATATGACATAACCTACTATGATGTGAAAATCTCTTGATGTGTAATCTGATGGCAAGTGCTACTTATCCGATTATACCAGAACAACTTTCTTTACAGACAGATTAATTGTTTTAAGCACCATGCATTTTATATTGCGGGAGGCTTACATTGTTTCTTCTACATTCCGTGCTGGCCCGCTTGGCACTTGTGCTATGCCAGGTCATGGTGAGTGACGCTGACCTCTCTCTTGGCAAACGCCATGAAAACATACATGAGGCCACATACAGGACTTACAAAACAGTAAACAGAAAACATTTACATTTCATTTTGCTGCTTTATTTAGGATTATTTGTTTACCTTGTTTTATCCTAACAAGACAAGATGGTAAGATAGTTCCGCCTGGCATGTCTGTTTACTGAATAGTTGTTATGCATTAAGATGACTCTTACTCAAATGAGTTCCACATGAAGAGAAATGGATTTACTTATGTTATTTTTTTTTTCCTCAAAATCTGTGCAGGCGTCTTGCAGGAAATGATTTGACATACATTCCCAAGGGAGCTTTTGCTGGACTCAGCAGTCTCAAAGTTCTGTAAGTAGATCAAGCACTTGTTATGTATATTTCCGATTACTGTTCCTAATTGCCCTGGGCCACTAATTATAGTCTTATTGCCGAAATTGCTTGAGCGTTTAAACCAATAAACCAGAACACTTGCTATAGCACATGAACTCTGTGCATAGTCCTATAGATAAAATGTAGAAATAGATACGTTCTGACTTGTAAATTAACTGTAAAAGGGAAAAGTACCGGAAAACAAAAAGATGATATGCATGTTAATAAGAAAATCTTGCGATGATGGCTAGCATCTGGCTAAAAACCAACATGAAAAGGTTTACAAGGAAGTCAGCCTGACAGCAGTTTATTATACATTATTCAGATGAGGTTTCCTCTGAGTAGAGCTGAACATACCTCTTCTTCATACCTATCCTATGAATGTGATAAGTCATGGGACTCATTTGCAATCAGCTGTTATAAGATGACCATTAAAATCATTAGGTTTCTGTTTAAAGAGAATTTGTCACAAGCTTTTCACTACCCCCATCTTAGAGCAGGAAATCTAGAGGCAGAGACCCAAATTGCAGTGATGTATCACTTACTGGGCTGTTTGCTGCAGTTTTGAATCACTGGTTTATGTGCTGCAGATATAGCAGTTCTCTGACTGCTGAGTTTTGTGTAACACCGCCCACACCACTGATTGGCAGCTTTCTGAGTACACTATGCATAGGCAGAAAGCTGCCAATCGGTGGGGGTGTGGTTATACAGAAATCAAGTATATGGAGGATTACATTGTAGCACGATTACTTATCCTCTAGTCATAATCTTTTACTGATGAAATAGTGATTTACATCAAAACTACAACAAGCAGACGAGCAGGTCACACATTACTAGAATCAGGGTCTCTGACTACATTATGCTGCTCTCACATTAGGTGGCACAAACCTGCTGACAGATTTCAGGAATGACAATGATATACCTGCATGAGAGTTGCACTTTGCAGTGGCAAATAGTGTGGGCTGTGAATGAATATCCCAGTTTTATATATATTGTATAAATGAATTGTATATGTGTCACACAAGCACCAGTACAAGTGATCCTCCAGACCAAAATGGCAGATTTCTGCACTAAATGTGTGATGTGGGATAGTGTGGAACTCATTTGATCCCTTCACTGTTTGCAGTGAGTTCTGAACTGTTTGTGAAATCTTTAGGCTATGTGAACATGTAAGAAAAGAGGTGCAGAATTTTCTGCACAAAATCCGCATCTCCTGGCAGAATCCGCAGCCGTGGATTTGCCGCGATTTTTGTGCGGTTTTTATGTGGAATTGATGCAGATTTTGTGCAGATTTTCTGTGGTTTTTGCCACTGCGGATTTTTAACATGGAGGGGTGCAGAAACGCTTCAGATCCGCACAAACGAAGTGACATGCACTTCTTTGAAATCCGCAGCAATTCTGCACTGATTTTTCCGCACCATCTGCACAGCTTTTTTTTTTTAACCCCATTGATTTACATTGTACTGTACATCACAGTGCAGATCTGCAGCGTTTCTGCGCGGAAAAATCTGCTGCGGATCCGCAGCAAATCCGCATCGTGTGCACATAGCCTAAAAATGTAATGTAAAAGGACAATATTTAATAGAGAAATAATATGAACCTAAAGCCTAGTTACATGAGTTGTCTGCATTACACAACCCATTTTTCATGTGCCTAGTTACTGTAGTTATTTATCAGCGTAATAGCGGACGTTTTTCCCCTGAAGAATCAGTCCATTAGTCAAAGTAGAGAACTGCTGCAAAGATCAGCTCTCCCTCCAGAGAACATGTCTCGTCCATACCTTACCCAGAGGAAGGGACACTCACTGGCCTCTTGATCCAGTGGTAACATTCAGCATCATGAGAATAACAGGTGAACAAAGGTTTTAAAATCCAGACACATTTTAAGTGTATAGCATCTTTAGATATTGTGTCATGTGACAGTAGTAGTACATTCAGAAGAAAATGTATCTGTTCCATTAAGTTAACACTGTATAATTCGCATTTTATACGCTGGCATTATATATGAATGCTAGCTGAAGAGCCTGGCGTAGTTATACCACCTCACTTCTCTTATTTTTCCATCACGCCTCTCATTTTCCCCCTCACATCTTTCATTTTCCCCTCACATCTCTCATTTTCTCCCTCACTCCTCTCATTCCCCCTTATACCTCTCATTCCCCCCCCACTTGTTATTTCGACCTCACATCTGTTATTTTCCGATCATTCCACTATTTTCCCTCACTCCTTTCATTTTGCACTCACACCTTTTCATTTTCACCTCACACCTCTCATTTTCCCCCTCAGTATATACATGTTTGTCACCTCCCTTATATATAGTATACACCTGTATGTCATCTCCTGTATATAGTATATACCTGTATGTCATCTCCCCTGTATATAGTATATACCTGCTGTATGTCATCTCCTCCTGTATATTGTACATACCTGTGTCATCTCCTCCTGTATATAGTATATACCTGTATGTCATCTCTTCTGTATATAGTATATACCTGTATGTCATCTCCTATATATAGTATATACCTGCTGTATGTCATCTCCTCCTCTATATACCTATGTGTCATCTCCTCTTTTATATAGTATATACCTATATGTCATCTCCTCCTGTATATAGTATATACTTGTGTCATCTCCTCCTGTATATAGTATATACCTGTGAGATCTTTTGGAACACCTGGAGTGGACCCACAGATCCACGACAACGAACCTCCCAAGGGTGAGCTGACCAGGTAGACCACCCCCTATACAGGGAGCGTTAGGGGCAGACCTAAGGGAGACTATTGCCACAGAAGCTGGAACCCCGGAGACAGGTAGTAGGAGGTACAAAATAGAGAAGCTGGGTGTAGGACGGACAGAGCGGAGTAAGATGAAGTACAGTTTGGTAAGAGCTGAGTACAGGCGAAACCAAAGGAGCACTGGGAAGGGGAAGACACAAAGGAAGCAGGACAGGACAGAGACACCAGACTAACAGAGTGCGGAGCGGACACTGGGAAGGTTGGACTGGACGAGGAGACAAGGAAGCCTGGGAAAGGCAGAGAAGCTGAACTGGCTGGACAGAGCGGAGACTCAGAACAGGCAGAGCAAAGACAAAGGTGGACCTGAGTCACAGAAGCACAAATGACAGACAGGCAAGGAGCAGAGGAAGGAATCGCCTTAAATACATGGAGTGCTGAAGGACTTCCGGGTCACGGTCCTCCAGGATCACAGAGATGAGATACAGACCGCCTGTAAATCAGAAAGAGGAGGTGCTGGAGTGGGCGGTGCGCACACGCACCCGACGAGAGCCAGGGAGCGGAGAAGAATGAAGGAGAGGACGCGTGCCACAGCGGGTAAGTATGAGCGGAGGGAGCTGCGGTGGTCCCGGCAGCAGGCACGGCCGCAGAAGGAGTGGCCGTAACAGTACCCCTCCCCTTACTCCCCTCCTTTCTATGACCAGACAGAAACCTGGATAAAATCTGAGGAGCTTGTATGTTCTCACGGGGCTCCCATGTCCTCTCTTCGGGACCAAAACCCTTCCAATCAACCAAAAAGAGTGTTTTACCTCCTGTATTAGACCTTGTTCACACATTATTTGGTCAGTTTTTTTAGCTCAGTATTTGTGAGCTAAATTGGCAGCCTGATAAATCCCCAGCCAACAGGAAGCCCTCCCTCCTGGCAGTATATATTAGCTCACATATACACATAGTAGACAGGTCATGTGACTGACAGCTGCCATATTTCCTATATGGTACATTTGTTGCTCTTGTAGTTTGTCTGCTTATTAATCAGATTTTTATTTTTGAAGGATAATACCAGACTTGTGTGTGCTTTAGGGCGAGTTTCATGTGTGTTGAGTTGCATGTGGTGACATGCATGTAGCGACTTTTGTGAGATGAGTTTTGTGTGGCGACGTGTGTAGCAACTTTTTGTGTGTCGAGTTGCATGTGACAGGTTAGTATAGCAAGTTTTGCGCATGGCGAGTTTTATGTGTGGTGCGTTTTGAGTATGTGCAAGTTTTGTGTGAGGCAACTTCTGCATGTGTTTCAACTTTTGTGCATGTGGCAATTTTTACGCATGTGCAAGTTTTGCATGTGGCGAGTTTTCCATGAGGTGAGTTTTGCACATGTGGCTAGTTTTGCGTGAGCCTAGTTTTGCATGTGGTGAATTTTACACGTGGCGAGTTTTGAGCGGCGACTTTTGTGTTTCGAGTTTTATGTGGCAAGGTTGGTGTATGTGTGAAATGTGTTCTGAGGGTGATATGTGTTTTAGCACGTGGTAGTGTGTGGCGCATTTTGTGTGTGTGTTCATATCCCCGTGTGTGGTGAGTATCCCATGTCGGGGCCCCACCTTAGCAACTTTATGGTATATACTCTTTGGCGCCATCGCTCTCATTCTTTAAATCCCCCTTGGTCACGTCTGGCAGCTGTCAATTTGCCTCCAACACTTTTTCTTTCACTTTCACTAGAAAGGGGCAAAATTGTTTGGTGAATTGGAAAGCGCAGGGTTAAAATTTCACCTCATAACATAGCCTATGACGCTCTCGGGGTCCAGACGTGTGACTGTGCAAAATTTTGTGGCTGTAGCTGCGACGGTGCAGATGCCAATCCCGGACATACACACATACACACACACACATACACACACACATTCAGCTTTATACATTAGATCTAGTTTACTTTGTGGCAGCCACCCCAGCTCCGGATCTTAATGTCAGACAGTCTAGCCTTCATTAAATAGTTTCTACAATGACTTTAAGGCCCTGAACCCACTGTCATTTTGTAGTGACTTATGCAGATTTTCACATGAGAATGCCTTCCTTTGAAATTGCAGCTGAGTAAATATGTCTGCATCGGTGTGTTGTTATTACCATTGTGTAACTAGCAACTCCTATTGAACTCATTTTGTTACTAGACAGGTGAATACCTGCCAGCGACCTACAGGAATCTGCTTGCTGATGCATCCTCCCGTAGTTTATCTTTAGGTCCCTGAATCCTTTGGAGAATACCCAGACGGGTGTTTAAATATGGAAGACTGAAACTGATTCCATTGTTTTTTATATATGTTTCGTGTTTTACTCTTACAAGGTTTCAAAAATTGCACATAAACATTATTGTTTCGTTTTTTAAAATCAATTTCTTCAATTATTATTGAATGTACTTCTTTCTGCCTTTTAATTAGGATGTTGCAGAACAACCAGTTAAAACAAGTTCCAAATGATGCTTTCCATAACCTTCGCAACCTGCAGTCTCTGTAAGTACAATGAAATGAAAATGACATCAATAATGTAAACCTTAATGGGGTTATCCCATAAATATCCAGTAAATGAGGGTCCCACTGCTGGGACTTGCACCTATCTCAAGATTAGGCCCTGTCTCTCCATACAAGTGAATGAACCTAAGGAGTCCGTTTATATGGACCAATTGGTGGCATTAAGCAAGCGCCAATCTGTGAATGTTTACAGATTGATGGCTACATAATAGTCACAGTAAACGATGCACACTGAGTGATCTGGCGTAGATCGCTCAGTGCACATACGCTGCCAGAGTTCTCGCCAGTAATGCGAGATACACAGGACAATGCACCGTAGAGAACAATCTATTGTGCTTCACGAAAAACGCTTATTCTTTGGGTGATTAGCCTGTTTACTCTAAAAGATTATCGTAAAGAAGTGTTATTAAGAATACATAGGCACGATAATCTTTCAGTGTAAATGCAGTCTAAATGTCCACTGCTGGGACCTCTAACTTAAGAGCAGGGCCAGGTGTCTCCAGACAAGTTAGTAGAGAATACATCTATGTGCAGCCATCTACAGTGGGGCAAATAGGTACCGTATTTTTCGGACTATAAGACGCATCGGACCATAAGGCGCACCCCAAATTTTCAGAAGGTGCGGTGGCCTCCCAAAAATCCCATCCCAGGCTGGTGTGGTGCTCTGTGCTGGGCCCGGGGCTCTGCTGGGACAGGGGCTCTGTGCTCCAGGGCAGGGGCTCTGCTATGGGTCAAGGGCTCTGTGTTCCGGGTCAGGGGCTCTGTGCTCCGGGTCAGAGGCTCTCTGCTCCGGGGCAGGGGCTCTGTGCTCAGGGGCTGGGCTCCGGGGTAGTAGCAGCGGCTCTCTGTGTTGCGTGGGGGGCTTTGACTTTTCGTCAAAGCCCGGAGGCCCCCTCTCATCCATTAATGCCATGTTGCGGTGGCCTCCAGGAACAAGGCCGCCGGGCCAGGGGCGGTGCATGTTCAGATTCAGATCTCGGCCACATGTCTTTTTGGTAATTTTCCTGATGAAGGGGTCACATAGACCTTGAAACGCATTGAATAAACCACCAGAGTTCTTCATTATATCTGAATTTGTATCATTGTGGCAGCGCGGATTTAATCCACAAATTATCCTTTACAAACGTCTCTAAAGATTTTTTTGGCATATCCAAAATATATGTCCTTCCAACATCCCATTATGACCTTTGGTGATACTTCAACCTATCAGCCATTAAAGGATTTGACCGGTCAAAAACTACAAGTCTGAAGTTACTCTGTATGACTGAAGACTCATGAATCCTCACATTAAGTGCACTGTGAGGATTCTCCATTGTGGAAGTGGGCAGTCATGTGACCGTAAGTATGTGATCTGCATACTTCCAGCCACATTCTGACTTGACTGTATCCAGTTTTGCTCAATTCACTTGCATTGAGCGAGGCTGGATATAGTCTAGTTGGCATGTATGCAAATTGCCCCTCCTCTCCAGGCATCGGAGCGTCCTTATAGAGCAGTGTGCGCTCTATGACTGCATTCACATAGTTACAGTAGACTTGTAGTTTTAGACTCGACGACTCCTTTAATGTGTGATAGGTTGAAGTATCACCTACGATCATAATAGGGGAGTAATCGGAGGCATTGGTCATCATTTGCTTATGCACAGCTCTTTCTTGTTGCATCAGTTTCAATGGAAATTGCTGTGTTTTTCTTAATCAAAATGGTAAAAGTGGTGAAACCATAATGGTTAAATCAGTGAATAAAGTTAGCAGGACTTCTGTTCTCCCAACAGATGGGGGTCTTAGAAGAGATGTAAATGTCTCACAACTCTTAATGTTTTTCGACTTCTGTCAGCTATATTTTTTGCTATAAAGGCAGCCCCATTAGCAGTGTTTAAATGACTTTTGTTTTGTGACCCCATTAGACGGAGTCACGGTAAGTAGTGGCATTTCTAATCAGCCATGTACCAGCCATGAGATGGGATGATAAGCCAATATAAAGAATATTGGTAAACCATCCATCGCTTTTTTCATTCAGGCCGGTCTTTGCCCCTCACATAAAGGTGGGCATTTTTAGTTTCCTGTTTCACACTGCTCACCAGGTGCCTCTTGCATTTTGGATTTGAACAAGGAATGCAATTTCTGGAACAAGTTAATCAATTAGGAGGACAGTGGATGGGGTTAAGAGCTTTAAGGCAACAAAGTAACCTTCACAGAAATTCCCCCCAAATGGAGGCTTTTGTTAGTATCAGCATTTGAAGTAGGTAATGTTTTGTGTCCATTGTGCAGCAGAATTCACATAGATCAGGTAACCCCTATTTAAAGGTAGGAGCAGCTGAGAAATGGTAAATGGTAGTTAACTCACTATCACAACTGCTATCTTGTCCTTTGTTCGGAAAGAAAATGACTTGTACTTGTCTATTATGGAAAAATTCCTGAGTGGAACTGAACTCCTAACTATTCAGAGAAGAGGAAGACTGATACATTGTATCTCGGGGAAACACTTAATGGTGGCCTAATACACTTATCAGTTGGACATAACACAATGTTTTCTCGTGTGTTACTATATATACCATGAAAGCCATATTTAGATTAATTCCCTTGTCACATGACTGTTCAGCAGATTACAAAAAGTGGTTTGAGTAATATAAGGAAAAATTACATTCTTTTCAGAAAATATGGATGAGCATATACCCCGTCTGGTAATACTGGAAATTTGTATGGCTTTTTTAATTCCAAAATAATATTTCACAGTCGGAAATCTGGTGTATTGATCAGAAAACTGATCAGTCTTCAAGGGGATGTGACACTGAGCGTGCAGCAGTGGGCCACACAGTACAGAGAAGCATGAGCTGAGCCAAATGATATATCGATTTCATGGAGAGATTGAGCATTTATTCATTGAAATACCTGCTCCTTCTGTTTTTATGAGACCACTGGGCTGTTCTGCACTCACTAATTGATAGGCTTTACTGTGTGAACTTAGATATTGCGAGCTAGCTTACAAAACTACCTTTGACATCAGAAGTGAAACCTTCCTGCATTTTTCTCTATAAAAGGATAGAACAATCCTGTCCTTGGTGCGCAGTTTGTTTTAAAATAATAAACTGCGTTTCATTCATCCTACCCAGGTCTAATGCTGAGTCTCCATCAATCTCCTGTGGTCTGTTATTGTCTGCAGCATTGACGTGATGTTGTCAGTGCTGGTGTCTTATCAGTGAGCCCTGAGTGGCTCATGCCATCTTCTCAGACCCACTGAGCTTACTGGTTGGATGTCAGCCCCACAGTCATTAACATAACATACATCATGAGCAGCGGCCGAGAGTCCGCTCTAGGCCTGAGGAAGGTGAGTAAATCAAAGTTTGTTTGCTGTGCCTAGAGACGGGGATTTTCTGAAACCGGAAAACCCCTTTGAGCCCCCATTAGTAGTATTGTCTATAACTACTATAGTTAGAATTAGACTGGTCTCTCCAATTATTATTATTATTTATTTATATAGCACCATTAATTCCATGGTGCTGTACATGAGAAAGGGGTTAAACCGATACAAAAATACTGCACTAGACAGGATCTTAATCAAAAAGACATCTTTATTGAATACATATATGATAATAAAAATATATTGCATAGACCAGATGGGAAATTCAAAGAGGTGACAACTACACCGGGGGCCGCAGGTAAGAGGAGAAACAATATTGCCTTAATAACAAACATGCATCCTATTGACTAACATGGTGTGCTGTATAATGCCATACATGGCGTAAATACTACAACCATGGGGTGTTGGTGCCGCAGGTCTGAGGTAACGTTGCTATTACCATTTATATCTCTTGTCCTGATAGTAGCTAGGTTGTGGTGCTGGATGAGTTTTTTTCGCCAGCGTTGTAGTATTTACGCCATGTATGGCATTATACAGCACACCATGTTCGTCAATAGGATGCATGTTTGTTATTAAAGCAATATTGTTTCTCCTCTTACCTGCGGCCCCTGGTGTAGTTGTCACCTCTTTGAATTTCCCATGTAAGAGGGTGAACTGTAGTCCCACTGAGAGGGCACTAGGACCCTGTGGTTTTTGCCTGTTGCAGCAGAGGACAGACCTCCCAGAGACAATGTGTGCTGCGGGGTGGGGTCTAGTGTCTCGAGTGTAAAGTGAAAGTAGGAAGTGAGAGCTGAGAGAGAAAAGGCGGGAAGAAAAGGAGAGGCTGCTGTGAGATCTTAAAAAGAGACTGTGTGGATTTACTGCAAGTGTTTTTGGAGGAAAAGAAGCTTTTGAGAGACTTTTTGTTGCTAACGTTCCCCTGGAGAAGAGCTAACCTTTTGTTTAACTCTGTGAGAGACTGGTGTTGCTAACGTTTCCTGGAGAGGAGCTAACCCTTTATCTAAGAAAAGACGGAGACTTTGCTAAGAACCCAGTACGAATTTGGAAGTCTGTGGATTCCCTGTGCATTGAGTGGAGAAACAAGTCTGGACAGACTGCTGATACAGAGACGGACGGATTGTCGTGGAAGCATTCCTAGGAGCTACAGAAGCAGAGACAACATCGTGAGACCACTAACTAAGTCCCCGGCGTTTGGGCTCGGCATCGGCCGACAAGACAAGAGGAGCTTGCTGTAACTTATTGGCGCTGAAGATATGAACTGGCTACAGCCTCTGCGGATTCCTGCCTGAGAGGAAATCCATCTCCGGATACGGTACCATAGTTATAGATACCCGGGTATCTCTTCTCAGAGTGTTAAATTGTTACTTTAGAGGTGTATCTTATATTAGAGTTGTGTAAGTTATACTCAATGTGCCATTCCAGGGGCTCCCTTAATAACACTACATTCAATTTACACTTGTTCCTGTTTTTAGTTGCCTGTTAGGTAAATTTCTTACTAGTCTGTTGTAGTACACAGTTCTCAGGAGACCTTTGAGTGGCACAGTGATTTCAGCTGCTGCTGAATTAGTGTATCTTTGGGGTGCATCTGCCTTAATATTCTCCATATTACCTTGATTATTTTGCCTCTGAGTAAATACCGTTGGAGATTTCTGCCTTGGTCTTGGTTTGTGACTCACTGGATCATATTCGGACCTCTGGTCATTACATTTTTGGCGTAGTCGGCAGGATCCAGTGTTTGTCATGGACGAGGGCGAGGGTGGAAATGACCCCGCTGTATCCGCATCCTCCTCGGGGGTTGGGGTTCCCCTGGCAGCCGCTGCGACTCCGGGAGGGTATGTGCCTGTAGGAGCTGTACTTCAGCACATGCCGAAATACGATGGGCGCAATATGGCGTTGCAAGATTGGGCTGAAAGAATCCGGAGTATTCTGCGCATGTGTAATTTGACCCCCGTGTTACGCGCTGAGCTGGCATTAAATGCACTGGAGGGTGATATTAGGCGTATGGTGATGGTGCGCCCAGAATCAGAGAGGGATACATTAGAAAAGATTTTGGAACTGTTAGAGGGGAGTTTGGGGGGCCGAGCGCGTGTGGCCCAGCTTCGGTCCCTATTCTTTAATCGTCCCCAGAGAGAGTGTGAGTCCCTGATGCAGTACTCTAATATTTTACAAGAGATGTTGAATGAGATGCAGCGACTAGACCCGGGGGCCATGGGGGCATTCCGGGAGGTAGACCGCTTGCTCCGGGACCAATTCATCACCGGTTTAGCCCATAGACTTCTCCGGGACAAGCTGTTGGAAATGGCCCGGGTTGCACCAGAGTTATCTTTCTGGCAGATTTACCGAGCTGCAGTGGAAAGGGAAGAGAAATCAGCCTATGTTCCCGAGGGGTCAGTGAACAGTGCCCAGCTGGAGGAAGGTGTGTCATCAGGGTCGGGGGGAGAGGGGCTTGTAAGCGTGGTACAAGCTTTGCGTGCTGAGGTGAAGGAGTTGAAGCTGAAATTGTCTCAACTGACAGTTGATCCCGCCTCTATCCCCTCACGGGAACCTCCTGCCCCACCCCCTGGAACGGTGACCCCGCAAATGGCCAGGTCGTCCTATCAGAATGAGTCAAGCCCTCGCCCACGAGGAACAATCACCTGCTGGAAGTGTGGCCGCCAGGGACACATCTCGCGCTACTGCCGGGCGCTTACAGCCCCAGAAACCCCGTCGCCGGCTTTAAACTTCCGGCCGCTGCCATGAGAGGGCAAGCAGCAGCGGCCCCACCCACACAAAGCCCTCGATGGAATGAACAAGATTTGTTTGCATGTAGTCCAGTGATAGAAGCAGAGTTTGAAGGGCGGAAGATGAGGTGCTTGGTTGACACGGGATCCGAATGTACTATAATGCCTCTAGAAGTATATGAGAGATACTTCAGTCGACTAGTGATTCCAGAGGATGGCCGAGTGATACGACTGACCGCCGCAAATAATGGTCAATTGTCAGTCAAAGGGATCGTGTGGATGCAACTAAAAATGTTTGGTCAAGAGCTGGGGCAGAAAGGGGTAGTACTGGTGGATCACCCCCCTAGAAGAGGGATGGAAGTGACGCTCGGAATGAACGTGCTGCGAGATTTGAATCACCAGATGTATGCCAGTGAAGGACCCCGATACTGGGCCCGTGCGACAAGACACCGACCCACACAGAGAATTCTACACCGTCTAGTGCTGAGTTGCGACTTGCTGAAAAGTGCGGTCCCAGGTGGCCGGGTGGGCCGGGTCGGAGTGACTTAGAGGGCCCCGATCCTGCTGGGACCCAGACAAGAGGAACTCTTAATGCTGCCTGTGGGAGCTGCACAGAGATTGAATGGGCTTGAAGTGCTACTTGAGCCCGCCCGAGAGGGTTCCTCATTTGCCAAGGTACATGTGGCCCGGTCCTTGGCGATTGTGAAGAATGGACGAGTGCCGGTCCGATGCATCAATGTTTTAGATGAAGCTGTTGCAATTCCCGCTGGGACCATACTGGCTGAACTGTTCGTGCCGGCAGAGAAGGTGCCAGAAAATGCAGGGTTCGAATTGCGACCAGACCAACAGTCATCCTGGACATTCGCGGTCGAGGTAGGCCGGACTGAACCTCCTACGGAGGAATGGAATGTTCATGTGATCATGGAGCAGATGGGAGTGGATCGGGAGAAGCTGACCCCTGTGCAGTTGGAGCAGTTGGAGAGAGTTTTGTGGGAACATCAAGAGACATTTTCCCGACATGGAGAGGACTTCGGGTGTACCCAGACGATTGAGCATGAGATTCCAACGGGGGATACTCCACCCATTAGAGAAAGATATCGTCAAATTCCTCCGGCGCTCTATCAAGAGGTGAAGAGCATGGTGGCCAGTATGCTGGACAACCAAGTGATCCGAGAGAGCCGGAGTCCCTGGGCGGCCCCTGTAGTCTTGGTCCGCAAGAAGGATGGGACACTCCGATTTTGTGTGGACTATCGGAAATTGAATGCCCACACCATACGGGACGCATATCCTTTACCCCGTATTGAAGAATCCCTGTCGGCCCTGGGTCGGGCCAAGTATTTCTCAATGTTGGATTTGGCAAGCGGGTACTGGCAGGTCCCAATGGCTGAAAAAGATCGGGCCAAGACGGCGTTTGTCTTGCCAATGGGGCTCTCTGAGTTCAACCGGATGCCCTTTGGCCTCGCTACCGCCCCAGGAACCTTCCAACGCCTGATGGAACATTGCTTGGGCGATCTAAATTTTGAATCAGTCCTGATATATCTAGACGACATTGTGGTGTTCGGAACCTCATTTGAAGATCATCTGGAGAAGCTGCGTCAAGTTCTCCGGCGGCTCAAGAGCTACGGCCTGAAAATAAAGCCAAAAAAATGTCATCTGTTACGAAACCAGATTGAATATTTGGGGCATCTGGTGACCCCGGACGGGGTACTACCTTTAGCCAGTAAGATTAAGGCGGTACAAGAGTGGCCACCTCCTTGTGACCTGCGAGAAGTGCGGGCCTTCCTGGGCCTAGCAGGATACTATCGGCGGTTTGTGCCTAAATTCTCACAAGTGGTGAGTCCCTTGAATGAACTTTTGAGAGGGACAGCGCTAGGTCCTCGAAATCGCCCCATTCCATGGGGGCCCCTACAGAAAAAGGCATTTGATGGAGTGAAAACCGCCCTAACGAGTGCCCCATTGCTGGCCTACGCCCGGTTTGACACCCCTTTTTTGTTGTATACCGATGGTAGTCTTCATGGGTTGGGGGCAGTACTAGCACAGGTGCAGGACGGCCGAGAACGAGTGATTTCTTATGGCAGCAGATCTTTAAGAGACTCCGAGCGAAATCCGGCTAACTACAGCTCATTCCGGCTGGAATTGCTGGCCCTGGTGTGGGCAATGACAGAACGCTTCGCCGAGTATCTAACAGGAGCTGAGGTGCTAGTCATGGCAGATAACAACCCACTAGCTCACTTAGAGAATGCAAAACTGGGGGCGTTGGAGCAGCGGTGGGTCGCCAGACTGGCCAAGTTCAATTACCGCATTAAATTTCGCTCTGGTCGAGAGAACGGCAATGCAGATGCATTGTCAAGGGTGCCCCTTGGGTCATCCGGGGAAGATGTTGACGAACAACTTGAGGATACTAAAACTCCAGCTTTGGGGCAGATACCTATCTTCCAAAGTGTGGTACACTCAAGTGGGGTGGCCACCGGGATGCCCTGTGTCCTGGGTAATACACCCTCAGATTGGACAAGAGTCCAGGATGAGTGTCCGGACATTGCACTTGTGCGCCGTTGGGTACAAAACAAGGCCTGGCCCAGTGCAGAGGACAAGGCTCAGTTGTCCATGGAAGGAATGAAACTCCTTCGACAATGGGATAAATTGTGTGTGGAGCAAAGTCTTTTGTATCGTAAGGTGTACCTGCCATCGGAGCTGCAGCATCGGTACCAACTGATAATTCCTGTGGGGATAGGGCCAGTGGTCGCTCGTGAGGCGCATGAGAAGGGGGCCCATTTTGGAAGTGAAAAGACACTTCAGTGGTTGCAGCGAGTCCTCTACTGCCCTGAGTTGGGAGGGATGGTGGCCGACGCGTGTCGGCAGTGCCGAATTTGTGGGCTCAACAAAAGCCCTGAGCAGCGGGCTCCCACACAGTCTATTAAGACTTCAGCTCCACTGGAGCTACTCATGATTGACTACGTGTTGATAGGGTACTCTACGTCAGGGTACTCCTATTGCCTGGTGATGACAGATCACTTTACCAAGTATGCTGTAGCAGTGCCGACAAGAGATCAGACGGCCAAGTCGGCGGCTGAGGCAGTGTGCCGACATTTCTTCCAAGTGTTCGGGTGTCCGCAGAGAATACATTCAGATCAAGGGGCCTGCTTTCAGGGGACGCTGATGAAAGAGTTGCACCAGCTCTATGGTATCGAGCAGTCGAGAACAACGCCTTACCACCCTCAGGGTAACGGGGCGTGTGAGCGTTTTAATCGGACCCTGTTGCAAATGTTGAGGTCCTTAGAGAGTCAGCAACAGACATGCTGGCCTGAGTATCTCCCCGAATTGATGTGGGCTTACAATAACAGGGTGCACAGTACTACTGGTTACTCACCACACATGTTGATGTTTGGTAGACCTGGCCGAGACATTGAGGATTTGAATATGCCAGATCCCTCCTCTGCCCCCCTTCGGACTGCATCCGAGTGGGTACGAGAGCATCGGCGGCGGTTGAGGGTGGTGCATCAGGTGGTGGGCGACCGCCTTCGACAGGTGGTCCATAAGGACACGCGACCTGTACAAACAGAGCTGTTCTCTCCGGGGGACAGAGTGTTGGTGAGGACAAAACGACGGTCAGGAAAGCTGAGTGACCGATGGGAGGCGATACCGTATCTGATAAAAAAACAGGTGAACCCTGAGATTCCAGTGTACGAGGTCGAACCGGTGGGGACAGGGGGGCCAACCCGTAATTTGCATTGTAACATGTTACAACGGTGCTGGTTTGAAGATTCGGCGCCTACCCCCCTAGAGCCAGAGGCCATGTTCCAAGGGGCGGAAGCTCTGAATGATCTTGAGTTTGATGGTGTGCTTACTCCTGCGCCTGCTTATTTGCCCCCTGTGACCGATCTGGCCTCGGGTGATGAGAATGTTGGGGATATGGAGGATGTTGTTGAGGAGAGTGCATCAGGTCAACTGCTTGGTCCTGACGCTGTATCACAGGACATCGAGCCGCAGGAGGAGACAACTCCACTTACGCCCACTAACACGACCACGGAAGAGACTCTAGCTCCCTCTAAGGTCGCACCTGTTGATGTAGGACTCAGGAGAACTACACGATCTACGGCAGGAATACCGCCTCAGCGATATGCTCAAGATGAATTTGAGTGGGAAGGTATGTCGAGGACGCCAACCTCTAGTGGGGTGGCATGTAAGAGGGTGAACTGTAGTCCCACTGAGAGGGCACTAGGACCCTGTGGTTTTTGCCTGTTGCAGCAGAGGACAGACCTCCCAGAGACAATGTGTGCTGCGGGGTGGGGTCTAGTGTCTCGAGTGTAAAGTGAAAGTAGGAAGTGAGAGCTGAGAGAGAAAAGGCGGGAAGAAAAGGAGAGGCTGCTGTGAGATCTTAAAAAGAGACTGTGTGGATTTACTGCAAGTGTTTTTGGAGGAAAAGAAGCTTTTGAGAGACTTTTTGTTGCTAACGTTCCCCTGGAGAAGAGCTAACCTTTTGTTTAACTCTGTGAGAGACTGGTGTTGCTAACGTTTCCTGGAGAGGAGCTAACCCTTTATCTAAGAAAAGACGGAGACTTTGCTAAGAACCCAGTACGAATTTGGAAGTCTGTGGATTCCCTGTGCATTGAGTGGAGAAACAAGTCTGGACAGACTGCTGATACAGAGACGGACGGATTGTCGTGGAAGCATTCCTAGGAGCTACAGAAGCAGAGACAACATCGTGAGACCACTAACTAAGTCCCCGGCGTTTGGGCTCGGCATCGGCCGACAAGACAAGAGGAGCTTGCTGTAACTTATTGGCGCTGAAGATATGAACTGGCTACAGCCTCTGCGGATTCCTGCCTGAGAGGAAATCCATCTCAGGATACGGTACCATAGTTATAGATACCCGGGTATCTCTGCTCAGTGTTAAATTGTTACTTTAGAGGTGTATCTTATATTAGAGTTGTGTAAGTTATACTCAATGTGCCATTCCAGGGGCTCCCTTAATAACACTACATTCAATTTACACTTGTTCCTGTTTTTAGTTGCCTGTTAGGTAAATTTCTTACTAGTCTGTTGTAGTACACAGTTCTCAGGAGACCTTTGAGTGGCACAGTGATTTCAGCTGCTGCTGAATTAGTGTATCTTTGGGGTGCATCTGCCTTAATATTCTCCATATTACCTTGATTATTTTGCCTCTGAGTAAATACCGTTGGAGATTTCTGCCTTGGTCTTGGTTTGTGACTCACTGGATCATATTCGGACCTCTGGTCATTACACCCATCTGGTCTATGCAATATATTTTTATTATCATATATGTATTCAATAAAGATGTCTTTTTGATTAAGATCCTGTCTAGTGCAGTATTTTTGTATCGGTTTATCTATTATAACTGCATGGGATTTCTGTTTCAGTAATTCCCTGTATGGGCACAGTTGTACTAGTTTGACACGCTGTGTATTGTGATCTGTATTGGTTTATGAGAAAGGGGTTGCATACAGGGTTATAGATAGTTTACAGTAAACAGGTTTACAATGACAGACTGGTACAGAGGGGAGAGGACCCTGTCCTTGCGGACTTACATTCCAATTGAATGGCTGTTGCAAGTAGCCAGGCGTCATTTGGAGTAAAACGGGAAAATAGCAAATTACATTTATTACATACAATCTAATATCACTGAACTCTAATTTTTTTGTGTGAAAACTTTAATTTATGTAAATTGCAGTCTGTAAATACATTCTTATGAGGGTAATGCAGATGTTTTCTTTCCAGAGAGGAAAATCCTGACATTTAGACCACACATTTACCTAATTTTTTCTAGTAACGTTAGAAGTGTTAGTTAGGCACTATTCTCATGTGTTGTAGCTTCTATTGGAAACGATAACACCATACAGAGCCTGTTACTAACCACCAAGCATACTGTGCCACTCTTGCCATTAGTTGTTGCAAAATTGCCCACGGAGGCTCCAAATGGAAAGTCTAGTCTGCTGGCAAGAAAATCATTTAGGTTTGCTAATTCATAAAAGCTGAGTGCCCAGAAATCAAAAAGAAGACCATATTATAGGATTTTAACCCCTTAGCCAATTTGCGGCTTAATGACCAGGCCAATTTTTACGATTCTGACCACTGTCACTTTATGAGGTTATAACTCTGGAACATTTTACCGGATCCCACTGAGTCTGAGACTGTTTCTTCGTGACATATTGTACTTCATGATAGTGGTAACATTTCTTCGATTTTTCCTGTGTTTATGAAAAAACTTAAATATGTCGAAAAATGTTACAATTTTGCAATTTTCAAATTTTGAATTTTTATGACCTTAAAGCAGAGAGAGATGTCACACAAAATAGTTAATAAATAACATTTCCCAAATGCCAACTTTACATCAGCACAATTTTGGAAACAACATTTTTTTTTTTGTTAGGAAGTTATAAGGGTTAAAAGTTGACCTGCGATTTCTCATTTGTACAAAAAAATTTACAGGGCAATCAGCTACAGTGTGGAATGACCAACACTGTTGTAAGGCTACTTTCACACATCAGGTTTTCAGTGTCAGGCTAAATCCGGCTAATTTTCAAAAAAACGGATCAGGCGAATGTTGCCGCCGGATCAGGTTTTTTCCCATAGACTTGTATTAGTGCTGCATTGCAGCGGATGACATTGCGTTTTGTCCGGTTTTCGCCGGATCCGGCAAATCCGCCGCTTACGGTTTCTTGAAAAAATGTCCATAGCAATGTTTTTTGTCTCCGGCGAAAAAACCTGAAGCGCCGGATCCGACGCTTCCGGCTGTTTGCTAGAATGGAAGTCTATAGGAGCCGTAAGGTGCCGGATCCACAAAAAGGCGGATCTGGTGGCCTGATCTGTTTTTTTAACCCCTTTCTGCCATCAGACGTACTATTCCGTCCATGTGGGGTGGGCTTTACTTCCCAAGGACGGAATAGTACGTCATAGGCGATCAGCCGCGCTCACGGGGGGAGCGCGGCCGATCGCGGCCGGGTGTCAGCTGCTAATCGCAGCTGCGGGCTTCCCTGAGACCCCCGCAGCAACGCGATGTGATCGCGTTTCTCCGGGGGTCTCCGTACCTCCCTCCTGCAGCAAGTGCCGGATCCAAGATGGCCGCGGATCCGGGTCCTGCACGGAGGGAGGTGGCTTACCAAGTGCCTGCTCAGAGCAGGCACTTGGTAACGCTGCAGCGCTGTTTGACAGATCGGTGATCTCTCAGAGTGCTGTGCAAACTGGCAGATCACCGATCTGTATTGTCCCCCCCTGGGACAAAGTAAAAAAGTTAAAAACATTTTTTTACAAGTGTGTAAAAAAAAATAAAAAATCCTAAATAATGAAACAAAAAAAAAATATTATTCCCATAAATACATTTCTTTATCTAAATAAAAAAATCAAAACAATAAAAGTACACATATTTAGTATCGCCGCGTCTGCAACAACCCGACCTATAAAACTGGCCCACTAGTTAACCCCTTCAGTAAACACTGTAGGAAAAAAAAAAAAAAAAAACGAGGCAAAAAACAACGCTTTATTATCATACCGCCGAACAAAAAGTGGAACAACATGCGATCAAAAAGACAGATATAAATAACCATGGTACCGCTGAAAGCGTCATCTTGTCCCGCAAAAAACGAGCCGCCATACAGCAACATCAGCAAAAAAATAAAAAAGTTATAGTCCTCAGAATAAAGCGATGCAAAAATAATTATTTTTTTCTATAAAATAGTTTTTATCGTATAAAAGCGCCAAAACATAAAAAAATGATATAAATGAGGTATCGCTGTAATCGTACTGACCCGAAGAATAAAACTGCTTTATCAATTTTACCAAACGCGGAACGGTATAAACGCCTCCCCCAAAAGAAATTCATGAATAGCTGGTTTTTGCTAATTCTGCCTCACAAAAATCGGAATAAAAAGCGATCAAAAAATGTCACGTGCCCGAAAGTGTTACCAATAAAAACGTCAACTCGTCCCGCAAAAAACAAGACCTCACATGACTCTGTGGACTCAAATATGGAAAAATTATAGCTCTCAAAATGTGGTAACGCAAAAAATATTTTTTGCAATAAAAAGCGTCTTTCAGTGAGTGACGGCTGCCAATCATAAAAATCCGCTAAAAAACCCACTATAAAAGTAAATCAAACCCCCCTTCATCACCCCCTTAGTTAGGGAAAAATAAAAAAAATTTAAAAAATGTATTTATTTCCATTTTCCCATTAGGGTTAGGGCTAGGGTTAGGGCTAGGGTTAGGGCTAGGGTTAGGGTTAGGGCTAGGGCTAGGGTTAGGGCTAGGGTTAGGACTAGGGCTAGGGTTAGGGCTAGGGCTAGGGTTAGGGCTAGGGTTAGGACTAGGGCTAGGGTTATGGTTAGGGTTAGGGCTAGGGTTAAGGCTACAGTTAGGGTTAAGGCTACAGTTAGGGTTTAGGCTACAGTTAGGGTTAAGGCTACAGTTAGGGTTGGGGCTAAAGTTAGGGTTTGGATTACATTTGCGGTTGGGAATAGGGTTGGGATTAGGGTTAGGGGTGTGTCTGGGTTAGAGGTGTGGTTAGGGTTACCGTTGGAATTAGGGTTAGGGGTGTGTTTGGATTAGGGTTTCAGTTATAATTGGGGGGTTTCCACTGTTTAGACACATCAGGGGCTCTCCAAACGCGACATGGCGTCCGATCTCAATTCCAGCCAATTCTGCATTGAAAAAGTAAAACAGTGCTCCTTCCCTTCCGAGCTCTCCCGTGTGCCCAAACAGGAGTTTACCCCAACATATGGGGTATCAGCGTACTCAGGACGAATTGGACAACAACTCTTGGGGTCCAATTTCTCCTGTTAACCTTGGGAAAATACAAAACTGGGGGGCTAAAAAATAAGTTTTGTGGGAAAAAAAAAGATTTTTTAATTTTCACGGCTCTGCGTTATAAACTGTAGTGAAACACTTGGGGGCTCTAAGTTCTCACAACACATCTAGATAAGTTCGTGGGGGGTCTAGTTTCCAATATGGGGTCACTTGTGGGGGGTTTCTACTGTTTAGGTACATTAGGGGCTCTGCAAACGCAATGTGACGCCCGCAGACCATTCCATCTAAGTCTGCATTCCAAATGGCGCTCCTTCCCTTCCGAGCCCTCCCATGCGCCCAAACGGTGGTTACCCCCCACATATGGGGCATCAGCGCACTCAGGACAAATTGGACAACAAATTTTGGGGTCCAATTTCTCCTGTTACCCTCGAGAAAATACAAAATTGGGGGCTAAAAAATAATTTTCGGATTTTTTTTTTTTATTTTCACGGCTCTGCGTTATAAACTGTAGTGAAACACTTGGGGGCTCTAAGTTCTCACAACACATCTAGATAAGTTCGTGGGGGGTCTAGTTTCCAATATGGGGTCACTTGTGGGGGGTTTCTACTGTTTAGGTACATTAGGGGCTCTGCAAACGCAATGTGACGCCCGCAGACCATTCCATCTAAGTCTGCATTCCAAATGGCGCTCCTTCCCTTCCGAGCCCTCCCATGCGCCCAAACGGTGGTTACCCCCCACATATGGGGCATCAGCGCACTCAGGACAAATTGGACAACAAATTTTGGGGTCCAATTTCTCCTGTTACCCTCGAGAAAATACAAAACTGGGGGCTAAAAAATAATTTTGGGATTTTTTTTTTTTATTTTCACGGCTCTGCGTTAGAAACTGTAGTGAAACACTTGGGGGCTCAAAGTTCTCACAACACATCTAGATAAGTTCCTTGGGGGGTCTAGTTTCCAATATGGGGTCACTTGTGGGGGGTTTCTACTGTTTAGGTACATTAGGGGCTCTGCAAACGCAATGTGACGCCTGCAGACCATTCCATCTAAGTCTGTATTTCAAATGGCGCTCCTTCCCTTCCGAGCCTTCCCATGCGCTCAAACTGTGGTTCCCCCCCCACATATGGGGTATCAGCGCACTCAGGACAAAATGCACAACAAATTTTGGTGTCCAATTTCTCCTGTTACCCTCGGGAAAATACAAAACTCGGGGCTAAAAAATAATATTTGTGGGAAAAAATTTTTGTTTTATTTTTACGGCTCTGCATTATAAACTTCTGTGAAGCTCTTGGTGGGTCAAAGTGCTCAACACACATCTAAATAAGTTCCTTAGGGGGTCTACTTTCCAAAATGGTGTCACTTGTGGGGGGTTTCAATTTTTAGGCACATCAGTGGCTCTCCAAACGCAACATGGCGTCTCATCTCAATTCCTGTGAATTTTGCTTTGAAAAGTCAAACAGCGCTCCTTCCCTTCCGAGCTCTCCCATGCGCTCAAACAGTGGTTTACCCCCACATATGGGGTATCAGCGTACTCAGGACTAATTGTACAACAACTTTTTGGTTCCAATTTCTTCTCTTACCATTGGGAAAATAAAAAATTGGGGGCGAAAAGATCATTTTTTTTTCACAAAAATTATTTTTTATTTTTACGGTTCTGCATTATAAACTTCTGTGAAGCACTTGGTGGGTCAAAGTGCTCACCACACCTCTAGATAAGTTCCTTATGGGGTCTACTTTCCAAAATGGTGTCACTTGTGGGGGGTTTCAATGTTTAGGCACATCAGTGGCTCTCCAAACGCAACATGGCGTCCCATCTCAATTCCAGTCAATTTTGCATTAAAAAGTCAAATGGCGCTCCTTCGCTTCCAAGCTCTGTCATGCGCCCAAACAGTGGTTTACCTCCACTTATGGGGTATCGGCGTACTCAGGACAAATTGTACAACAAGATTTTGGGTCCATTTTCTCCTGTGACCCTTGGTAAAATAAAACAAATTGGAGCTGAAGTAATTTTTTTGTGAAAAAAAGTTAAATGTTAATTTTTATTTAAACATTCCAAAAATTCCTGTGAAACACCTGAAGGGTTAATAAACTTCTTGAATGTGGTTTTCAGAACCTTGAGGGGTGCAGCTTTTAGAATGGTGTCACACTTGGGTATTTTCTATCATATAGACCCCTCAAAATGACTTCAAATGAGATGTGGTCCATAAAATAAAATGGTGTTGTAAAAATGAGAAATTGCTGGTCAACTTTTAACCCTTATAACTCCCTAACAAAAAAAAATTTTGGTTCCAAAATTGTGCTGATGTAAAGTAGACATGTGGGAAATGTTACTTATTAAGTATTTTGTGTGACATATCTCTGTGATTTAATTGCATAAAAATTCAAAGTTGGAAAATTGCGAAATTGTCAAAATTTTCGCCATGTTTCCGTTTTTTTCACAAATAAACGCAGGTAATATCAAAGAAATTTTACCACTATCATGAAGTACAATATGTCACGAGAAAACAATGTCAGAATCACCGGGATCCGTTGAAGCGTTCCAGAGTTATAACCTCATAAAGGGACAGTGGTCAGAATTGTAAAAATTGGCCTGGTCCATAACGTGCAAACCACCCTTGGGGGTAAAGGGGTTAAACTGAGCATGCTCCAAATGTTTTTTATCCAATAATCTAGATAGGCTAGCCGGATCCATCAAAAAACGGATCCGTCGCATCAGTTTCTCACAATCTGCGCCGGATCCAGTTTTTCCAACATTCGCCGGATTTAGCCTGACACTGAAAACCTGATGTGTGAAAGTAGCCTAACACCCTCAGGGTTGTAAATATATTTCAGCTTGGAGAGTTTCCCAATAAATTAAAATATAACTTTTAATCGAGATATTAAAATTGGACAAATATAACACACATAAAAAAGATATATAAGGTGCTCATGCCAACCAGTGCTCAAGAATAAAAACTCAAGAAGTGCTCAAGAAGGAAACACGTAGGGAGGTATATGACCCTATTGTAGGTTGGTGGGTGTCCATAGCAGGGCTTACTTGGGGCCTGTCCTTGTGAGGACAGGAGTACTACAGGGGCACGACAGGGGTTTAGGGAAGCGACCCCATATCCCCTACCTCACCCTGCTGTTTGGACCACCTCTGGGCCCCATCGAATGTTGTGGGGAACCTGCTTTGAATTTCCGTCTGCTTCTATTTGGTGAGACCAAGCCAATTTTTTATTCTTGAGCACTGGTTGGCACGAACACCTTATATATGTTTTTTTGTGTGTTATGTTTTAATATCTCGAGTAAAAGTTATATTTTAATTTATTGGGAAACTCTCCAAGCTGCAATATATAAACAACCAAATTTACAAAACCAGTTTTTTAGGGACCATATCACATTTAATATCACTTTGAGGGGTGTACATGACAGAAAATATCAAAAAGTGACACCATTCTAAAAACTACACCCCTCAAGGTGCTCAAAACCACATTAAAGAAGTTTATTAACCCTTTATGTGCTTCACAGAAACTGAAGCAATGTGGAATAAAAAAAAATTAACATTTTACTTTTTTTTACAAACATTTTACGTCAGAACCAATTTTTTTTTATTTTCACAAGTGTAAAAAAGAAAATGAATTGTGCAATTTCTCCTGAATACGCCGATACCCCATATGTGGGGTAAACCACTGTTTGGGCGCACGGCAGAGCTTGGAAGGGAAGGAGTGCCGTTTGACTTTTTCAATGCAGAATTGACTGGAATTGAGATCGGATGCCATGTCACGTTTGGAGAGCCCCTGAGCCTAAACAGTGGAAACCCCCCACAGGTGACACCATTTTGGAAACTAGACCCCTTAAGGAACTTATCTAGATATTGAACTCCCAAGTGCTTCACAGAAGTTTATAATGCAGAGCCGTGAAAATAAGAAATCTTTTTTTTTCCTCAAAAATAATTTTTTAGCCCACAATTTTTTATTTTCCCAAGGGTAACAGGAGAAAGTGGACCCCAAAAGTTGTTGTCCAGTTTTTCCTGAGTGCGATCACATCAGAGGAAAGAGAAATTAAATGGCACATCAGACTTTATTTTTTTGCGGTCGCTGTTATACGGTTAATAACGGCGATCACAAAACGGGGATTGGTTAATACCGACCCGAATCATGTCTGCCGAGGGTAGCTGAGACCCCGGAGAAAATCTGACTCTGGGGGGCACTATACACTTTTTCCACAGCGTGATTTAAGTACCATTAACTATCGCCGTTAAAATGTGTATTGGTGGTCGTTAAGGGGTTAAAAGCCTGGGTCATATTTGATTGACTGATATCTAATGATCTAGAGTATTCCTTGTGAGTTAAATTACATCTTTGTCACTTTTACTACCTTTATTAATGTCCATGAAGAATATAGTTGATTGGCACATCCCAAAAAATAGATACAATCTTCAAAATTTATTCCATACACCGTATGTCAAACAATTAAAATCCATATGCTGGTAATAGAAAATCACTTGTGTGCGCCTTTAGTCATTCTCAATATTTGGATTTTAATTGTTTGACATAAATGGAATAAAATTTGAAAATTATATCTATTGTTTGGGATCTGCTAATCAACTTTATTTTTCTGGCGGTCAGCAGTATTTTAAATGGCCCCGTCTCACATGAAGGACAGATTTCATCATCCATTGCACGTTGAGCAATTTATTCAATGTTTTCGGTGTTTTACCTTTATTAATATGTATGTACAGTTCGAGGGTCCATACTTGTGAACACATAGCTGCTGAACACTCCAACATCATGAATAGTGTTCCAACAAGTGAAATAAAACAATTCTTCCAGATATGTCTGGATGAAGCATGTAAACATTTCAACTTTGTCCATTTGTTGACCAAAGTTTGACTTGTTTAGATTTATAATCTACATTTTCTTTGCAAACACTTGTCAGAATTTTGACATCTTGAGTATAACCGTTTTAAAATCCTTGTCTGGTTTTCAGCAGAAAGGCATTAGATGAGTACAGAGGCCAACTGTGTCTCCTACATATGTTGTGTACACTTTGCTGAAAAGTATAGTTATTTTATGGTTATAGTCAAAGTACCTTCATGCAGTTGCGGGCAAATACTTGATTTATGATCAATTTTAAAGGGTTATTCTCATGTGTTCTCTTTGGGGGTGCATGTCTCCCCTGCCCTCCGCCTTCCTGTTTATCAAGGGCGGTGAACTTCTGAGGATTGAGCGTTCGGACCAGCTACATAGTTGCACCACTGGTGTGAACTATGTATTCCACTCAGAATTATTAAAGCTGGCCAGATTGTCTTTTCCAGCAGTTAGATCCGTACTTAAGGTACCTTCACACTAAACGATATCGCTAGCAATCCGTGACGTTGCAGCGTCGTCGCTAGCGATATCGTTTAGTTTGACACACAGCAGCGATCAGAATCCTGCTGTGATGTCGTTGGTCGGGGCTAGAGGGCCAGACCTTTCTTTGGTCGCTGGCTCTCCCGCTGACATCGCTGAATCGGCGTGTGTGACACCGATTCAGCGATGTCTTCGCTGGTAACTAGGGTAAACATCGGGTAACCAAGCGCAGGGCCGCGCTTAGTAACCCGATGTTTACCCTGGTTACCATCCTAAAAGTAAAAGTACTCCTCCTGTACTGGCTGTGAGCGTCGGTCAGCCGGAAAGCAGAGCGGTGACGTCACCGCTCTGCTTTCCGGCCGCTGTGCTCACAGTCAGTACAGGAGGAGTGCAGAGCACAGCGCTGGAGGACAGACAGCGGTAGGTAAGTATGTAGTGTTTGTTTTTTTTTACTTTTAGGATGGTAACCAGGGTAAACATCGGGTTACTAAGCACGGCCCTGCGCTTAGTTACCCGATGTTTACCCTGGTTACCTGCATCGTTGGTCGCTGGAGAGCTGTCTGTGTGACAGCTCTCTAGCGACCAAACAGCGACGCTGCAGCGATCCGGATCGTTGTCGGTATCGCTGCAGCGTCGCTTAATGTGAAGGGGCCTTATCAGTGCTCTTTTGAAAAGAGCTTGTAAACACTGTGAATGTTTGGCCATGCTGCTAGAATGCAGCAATGGCTAGTAATCTAGATAACAAGTATTAAACAATAAAATTAAATATCCCTCTGTTCTTATGAACTGAGAAGATTTTAATAAGATAATTGCTAAGTTGTTTGTATTTACAAACAGGTTACAATTTTAACCATTATTGATGTTGAGGCAACCCCTTTAAAGGGAGCCCGTCGTGTGAAAAAATGCTAACCTAAGGTACCATCACACTCAGCAACTTTGCAACGAGAACGACAATGATCCGTGACGTTGCAGCGTCCTGGATAGCGATCTTGTTGTGTTTGACACGCAGCAGCGATCAGGATCCCGCTGTGCCATCGCTGGTCGGAGCTAGAAGTCCAGAACTTTATTTTGTCGTCAGGTCGGCATGTATCGTCATGTTTGACATCAAAAGCAACGATGCCAGCAATGTTTTACATGGAGCTAACAACCAGCGAGAACGAGAAGTGAGTCGCCGTTACGTCACTGGATCGCTCCTGCATCGTTCTGGGGTTGCTGTGTTTGACGTCTCTACAGCGACCTAAACAGCGACGCTCCAGCGATCGGCTCGTTGTCTATATCGCTGCAGCGTCGCTGAGTGTGACGGTACCTCTACAGAGAATGGGGTTAATCTGCAGATTAATATTGTTCTCTCCTGGCAGACCTCATAGACGTGCAGAAACAGTCACTGCTCTGTAACTATTCTCCGGCACTGACTGACAGTCGGCTCTGTGCTGCTGACCTGTCTGTCAGCCAGTACTGGGGTGTGGTTACAGCCACTGCTCACTATATACTGAGCAGTGACTGAAGCCGTGCCCTATGACTGAAAGTCAAAGGCTCCCGGGAGGAGTTCAAAACGCTATTAACCTGCAGATTAACCCTATATCTGCAGGGTAAGAGCATTTTTTCACAAAATGGGTTCCCTTTAACACTATAGATGGATACTTACAAGAATTGTATTCTGAGAGCTGCAATGAGCACAATCTTCAGATCATTATTTACTTTCAAACTTTAACCAGTTGTAATGCACAGTACCAGAACAATGCCAACGATTACTAGAAATTTAAAAAAAAATTAAAACTTGAAGAGGACCTGTCCGCTTCTTTGACTGCTTTGTTAAAAAATTATATTCTATATAATATATCAGTTCCTATTACACTGTGTTACACTGTTCCTCTGTTGTCCCCCGGAAATTGACATCTGAGTGTTACCAGTTGGGGTTGTGTCCCTACAACCTCTGACACCGTTCATTCCGTGCTGATAACATCAGACTATGTAGGTAAACACCTCTGTACAAAAGGAATGAGAACACTCAGATGCTAATGTAATCATCAATGTCTAGTAGACACAGAAGAGGGGTACAATATAGATTTTCTTTTTGTTGTTTCATGGGGGAAATATTTACTAAAACAGATGTGGTAGGAGACGTGGTGGCGGCCTCTATAAGAAATCATTGTGTTCAGTCAAATTTACTAACTTATATAGTTAACATTTTCCGTTATGATGAAAAGAAATAAACTCCATTAATATTTCCATTGAAAGTCTTATTATTATTCACTATAAAGGGGTGGACCAATTAACACTGGAGAGGAAGCTGTCACAGATTGTCATTGCGGGTCCTATGCAGCATCCACTAGCTGACAAAGCTGCTGAGACCCTGTTATGTCATACAGAACACTGGAAGTCACACAGTTCATCAAAAAGAATCATGTAAGAGTAAGAAGTTATAAAACGAAAATGTCAGGATTTATTGGAATTCCCCCACATTGTGTTCCCCTTATACAGCATACATCTCTAATGTTCCAGTAACTGGTTCATTTCAGCTAGCTCGGGAAGACAAGTATTGGCTAATTAGCCACTTTTGTTTGAAAGGTCTAGAGTCCAGGTCAGAAGTCAATAGTGCTGTGCTTTGTGAAAAAAGGCCATGTAGAAAGGTCTCATGGAAACAAATTGCTGCATGAAAAACTGAATAGGAGGGCAGTAAAATATCTGAAAATGACCTTTCTGACTAATATGTGTGAAGGATCAGAACTTCTATTATATACTATATAAGAATATAGCCACGCTACAGTGATAGTTACAACTCTACTAAAGTATTAGGCCGGCGTCACACTAGCAGTATTTGGTCAGTATTTTACATCAGTATTTGTAGCCAAAACCAGGAGTGGGAAAATTAGAGGAAAATATAATAGAAACATATGCACCACTTCTGTATTTATCACCCACTCCTGGTTTTGGCTTACAAATACTGATGTAAAATACTGACCAAAT
Organism: Ranitomeya imitator; assembly: GCF_032444005.1. Classification (NCBI taxonomy): domain Eukaryota; kingdom Metazoa; phylum Chordata; class Amphibia; order Anura; family Dendrobatidae; genus Ranitomeya; species Ranitomeya imitator. The sequence goes on along the minus strand of NC_091285.1, from coordinate 269,950,093 downwards.
ACTGATAGTGTGACGGCAGCCTTAAAGTCATGTTGTCTGCATTCAGAAAGAGCACCCTAAAAGAAAGTGGCTGATTTTGAATTTTGCAATGTCGTAGCTGTTTTTCGTTCTGACCCAAATGTCAGCTGACAGATCACCAGTGAGGGCCAAATTGTGGAGTTACGCCCATCATTTTACAAGCGCGCTTGGAGACAAAAAGACACCTCACACATATCCTGTGAGCAAGTCACTTTTATCTGAAGTAATAGAGCAAGAAGCAATATTTTATACCATTTACACATAATGCATTTCAATGTAACTCATGTAGCCTCCACCGTCACCCAGGGTCATACTTTATTTACCATAACCCAGAATATGTTGTACTGAATATTGAGAACATACATGATAAGAAGTACAGTCTCCTTGAAGAGGAGACCGTCAGACTACTGAGTCAACAGATTCTAATAATTCTAACACTTAAAAAGGCAAAAGGCACTTAAAGGCAAGGTAGTTAAAGGCAAACTATTAACCCTTCTATATCAATTTCCCCCTTTTGTAAATGGTATAATCTCTGTCACGGGGTCAGCTGATATCCACAAAGGAGCTCCTGTCTCATGGGTCTAATACCCACAAGGGGACTTCCTACCTGCTTCACCCATCCACCCTCAGTGTGGACACTCACCTCCCCCGTCAACAGTGGCCATACGGGGCCTATGATATACTACAGAAGGTTCAGCCTTAGGGTTTTTTTTCTACACATACATTATTCCATAGCTTAGGTAATACATATATTATCGCTTTTACGGCTACATAAAAGAATAAGCAAAGCAACAAAATTTGCATACAAGTCTGTAAAACACCAAAAATAATCCAACCCGCTAGGCCGCTAAGCCAATTGGCTGGAAAAAAAAAAAAGGAGTCTATATATTGTATTAGTCTCATTAACCCCTTCCCGACCCATGACGCCACGTAGGCGTCATGAAAGTTGGTGCCAATCCGACCCATGACGCCTATGTGGCGTCATGGAAAGATCGCGTCCCTGCAGATCGGGTGAAAGGGTTAACTCCCATTTCACGCGATCTGCAGGGACAGGGGGAGTGGTAGTACAGCCCAGGGGGGTGGCTTCACCCCCTCGTGGCTACGATCGCTCTGATTGGCTGTTGAAAGTGAAACTGCCAATCAGAGCGATTTGTAATATTTCACCTATTATAACTGGTGAAATATTACAATCCAGCCATGGCCGATGCTGAAATATCATCGGCCATGGCTGGAAATACTAATGTGCCCCCACCCCACCCCACCGATCGCCCCCCGATCTGGCCGGTACACTGCTCCGGCTCCCCTCCGTCCAGTGCTCCGCCCCCCCCCCCGTGCTCTTGTCCGCTCCCCCCGTGCTCCAATCACCCCCCCGTGCTCCAATCACCCCCCCTGCACTCCGATCCACACCCCCCGGTGCTCCGTTCCACCCCCCGTGCTCCATTCCAGCCCCCTGTGCTCCGTTCCACGCCCCCGTGCTCCGTTCCACCCCTCCCGCTCTCCGATTCCCCCCCCCGTGCTCCGATCCCCCCCCCCCCGTGGTCCCCCCCCCACCCCATCATACTTACCGATCCAGCCGGGGTCCCGTCCGTCTTCTCCCTGGGCGCCGCCATCTTCCAAAATGGCGGGCGCATGCGCAGTGCGCCCGCCGAATCTGCCGGCCGGCAGATTCGTTCCAAAGTGCATTTTGATCACTGAGATAGATTATATCTCAGTGATCAAAATAAAAAAAATAATAAATGACCCCCCCCCTTTGTCACCCCCATAGGTAGGGACAATAAAAAAATAAAGAAATTTTTTTTTTCCACTAATGTTAGAATAGGGGTAGGGCTAGGGGTAGGGGTAGGGTTAGGGTTAGGGGTAGGGTTAGGGGTAGGGTTAGGGGTAGGGTTAGGGGTAGGGTTAGGTTTAGGGCTAGGGTTAGGGTTTCGGTATGTGCACACGTATTCTGGTCCTCTGCGGATTTTTCCGCTGCGGATTTGATAAATCCGCAGTGCTAAACCGCTGCGGATTTATGGCGGATTTACCGCGTTTTTTTCTGCGCATTTCACTGCGGTTTTACAACTGCGATTTTCTATTGGAGCAGTTGTAAAACCGCTGCGGAATCCGCACAAAGAAATGACATGCTGCGGAATGTAAACCGCTGCGTTTCCGTGCAGTTTTTCCGCAGCATGTGTACAGCGATTTTTGTTTCCCGTAGGTTTACATTGAACTGTAAGCTCATGGGAAACTGCTGCGGATCCGCAGCGTTTTCCGCAGCGTGTGCACATACCTTTAGAATTAGGCTATGTGCACACTGTGCGGATTTGGCTGCGGATTGGCCGCTGCGGATTCGCAGCAGTGTTCCATCAGGTTTACAGTACCATGTAAACATATGAAAAACCAAATCCGCTGTGCCCATGGTGCGGAAAATACCGCGCGGAAACGCTGCGTTGTATTTTCCGCAGCATGTCAATTCTTTGTGCGGATTCCGCAGCGTTTTACACCTGTTCCTCAATAGGAATCCGCAGGTGAAATCCGCACAAAAAACACTGGAAATCTGCGGAAAATCCGCAGGTAAACCGCAGTGCCTTTTACCCGCGCATTTTTCAAAAATGGTGCGGAAATATCTCACACAAATCCGCAACGTGGGCACATAGCCTTAGGGTTAGGGTTGGAATTAGGGTTGTGGTTAGGGGTGTGTTGGGGTTAGGGTTGTGGTTAGGGGTGTGTTGCGGTTAGGGTTGTGATTAGGGTTATGGCTACAGTTGGGATTAGGGTTAGGGGTGTGTTGGGGTTAGTGTTGGAGGTAGAATTGAGGGGTTACCACTGTTTAGGCACATCAGGGGTCTCCAAACGCAACATGGCGCCACCATTGATTCCAGCCAATCTCGTATTCAAAAAGTGAAATGGTGCTCCCTGACTTCCGAGCCCTGACGTGTGCCCAAACAGTGGTTTACCCCCACATATGGGGTACCAGCATACTCAGGACAAACTGCGCAACAATTACTGGGGTCCAATTTCTCCTATTACCCTTGTGAATCTAAAAAAATGCTTGCTAAAACATAATTTTTGAGGAAAGAAAAATGATTTTTTATTTTCACGGCTCTGCGTTGTAAACGTCTGTGAAGCATTTGGGGGTTCAAAGTGCTCACCACATATCTAGATAAGTTCCTTGGGGGGTCTAGTTTCTAAAATGGGGTCACTTGTGGGGGTTTCTACTGTTTAGGCACACCAGGGGCTCTGCAAACGCAACATGACACCCGCAGACCATTCCATCAAAGTCTGCATTTCAAAAGTCACTACTTCCCTTCTGAGCCCCGACGTGTGCCCAAACAGTGGTTTACCCCCACTCATGGGGTATCATCGTACTCAGGAGAAACTGGACAACAACTTTTGGGGTCCAATTTCTCCTGTAACCCTTGGGAAAATAAAAAATTCTGGGCTAAATAATTATTTTTGAGGAAAGAAAACGTATTTATTATTTTCACGGCTCTGCATTATAAACTTCTATGAAGCACTTGGGGGTTCAAAGTGCTCACCACACATCTAGATAAGTTCCTTTGGGGGTCTAGTTTCCAAAATGGGGTCACTTGTGGGGGGTTTCTACTGTTAAGCCACATCAGGGGCTCTGCAAACGCAACGTGACGCCCACAGAGCATTCCATCAAAGTCTGCATTTCAAAACGTCACTACTTCACTTCCGAGCCCCGGCATGTGCCCAAACAGTGATTTACCCCCACATATGGGGTATCAGCGTACTCAGGAGAAACTGGACAACAACTTTTGGGGTCAAATTTCTCCTGTTACCCTTGGGAAAATAAAAAATTGCAGGCTAAAAGATCATTTTTGAGAAAATAATTTTTATTTTTTATTTTCATGGCTCTGCGTTATAAACTTCTGTGAAGCACTTGGGGGTTCAAAGTCCTCACCACACATCTAGATTAGTTCCTTTGGGGGTCTAGTTTCCAAAATGGTGTCATTTCTGGGGGATCTCCAATGTTTAGGCACACAGGGGCTCTCCAAACGTGACATGGTGTCCGCTAATGATTGGAGCTAATTTTCCATTTAAAAAGCCAAATGGCGTGCCATCCTTTCCGAGCCCTGCCGTGCGCCCAAACAGTGGTTTACCCCCACATATGGGGTATCAGCGTACTCAGGACAAACTGGCCAACAATACTTGGGGTCCAATTTCTCTTATTATCCTTGGCAAAATAGGAAATTCCAGGCTAAAAAATCATTTTTGAGGAAAGAAAAATTATTTTTTATTTCCATGGCTCTGCGTTATAAACTTCTGTGAAGCACCTGGGGGTTTAAAGTGCTCAATATGCATCTAGATAAGTTCCTTGGGGGGGTCTAGTTTCCAAAATGGGGTCACTTGTGGGGGAGCTCCAATGTTTAGGCACACAGGGGCTCTCCAAACGCGACATGGTGTCCGCTAACAATTGGAGCTAATTTTCCATTCAAAAAGTCAAATGGCGCGCCTTCCCTTCCGAGCCCTGCCGAGTGCCCAAACAGTGGTTTACCCCCACATATGAGGTATCGACGTACTCGGGAGAAGTTGCCCAACAAATTTTATGATCCATTTTATCCTACTGCCCATGTGAAAATGAAAAAATTGAGGCGAAAAGAATTTTTTTGTGAAAAAAAGTACTTTTTCATTTTTACAGATCAATTTGTGAAGCACCTGAGGGTTTAAAGTGCTCACTAGGCATCTAAATAAGTTCCTTGGGGGGTCTAGTTTACCAAAATGGGGTCACTTGTGGGGGAGCGCCAATGTTTAGGCACACAGGAGCTATCCAAACGCGACATGGTGTCCGCTAACGATGGAAATAATTTTTCAGTCAAATGGCGCTCCTTCCCTTCCGAGCCTTACCATGTGCCCAAACAGTGGTTTACCCCCACATGTGAGGTATTGGTGTACTCAGGAGAAATTGCCCAACACATTTTAGGATCCATTTTATCCTGTTGCCCATGTGAAAATGAAAAAATTGAGGCTAAAAGATTTTTTTTGTGAAAAAAAAGTACTTTTTCATTTTTACGGATCAATTTGTGAAGCACCTGGGGGTTCAAAGTGCTCACTATGCATCTAGATAAGTTCCTTGGGGCGTCTAGTTTCCAAAATAAGGTCACTTGTGGGGGAGCTCCAATTTTTAGGCACACGGGGGCTCTCCAAACGTGAAATGGTGTCCGCTAAAGAGTGGAGCCAATTTTTGATTAAAAAAGTCAAATGGCGCTCCTTCCCTTCCAAGCCCTGCCGTGCGCCCAAACAGTGGTTTACCCCCACATATGAGGTATCAGCGTACTCAGGACAAATTGGACAACAACTTTCGTGGTTCAGTTTCTCCTTTTACCATTGGGAAAATCAAAAAATTATTGCTAAAAGATCATTTTTGTGACTAAAAAGTTAAATGTTCATTTTTTCCTTCCATGTTGCTTCTGCTGCTGTGAAGCACCTGAAGGGTTAATAAACTTCTTGAATGTGGTTTTGAGTACCTTGAGGGGTGCAGTTTTTAGAATGGTGTCACTTTTGGGTATTTTCAGCCATATAGACCCCTCAAACTGACTTCAAATGTGAGGTGTAAATTTCGTTGTAAAAATGACAAATCGCTGGTCAAATTTTAACCCTTATAACTTCCTAACAAAAAAAAATGTTGTTTCCAAAATTGTGCTGATGTAAAGTAAACATGTGGGAAATGTTATTTATTAACTATTTTGTGTCACATATCTCTCTGGTTTAACAGAATAAAAATTCAAAATGTGAAAATTGCGAAATTTTCAAAATTTTCGCCAAATTTCCGTTTTTATCACAAATAAACGCAGAATTTATTGACCTAAATTTAACACTAACATGAAGCCCAATATGTCACGAAAAAACAGTCTCAGAACCGCTAGGATCCGTTGAAGCGTTCCTGAGTTATTACCTCATAAAGGGACACTGGTAAGAATTGCAAAAAACGGCAAGGTCTTTAAGGTCAAAATAGGCTGGGTCATGAAGGGGTTAAGAGCCTTAAGGAACCACGAAAATCTGAGTCCAAGTCTCACCTGTGCATGCAGCATGGTTTTAATACCTTCCTTGGGTCCTGGGGTAAGGCTAAGTACAGCATAGTCCTTGCAGATACTGGGCTGTGTGCACAGATCCAACAGTCCAGCAGTTTTTGTCCTTCCGCGTCTTTTATAAGAAAAGCAAGATGTTGAATAAGTTTGTTTGTTTAACCTATGAGAACAAATGGACATGCCAGACATATCAGCCACCCATTTTTTTCTTTAAAGTACCGCACATTGAATAATTGTTTTTATGTATTTTTAAGATATGCCGTAGATGTTTTGACATGTTTATGTGGGTCCAAAAATATTTATTTAATTATTTTACTCAATAATTTCGCAGCGCTTTAGATATAATCTTGGCACTGTCCCCATTGGGGCTCACAATCTAATTTCCCTATCGGTATATCTTTGGAGTGTAGAAGGACACTGAAGAACCCGGAGGAAACTCACGCAAACACAATGAGAACAGACAAACTCCTTGCAGATGTTGTCCTTGGTTGGATTTGAACCCAGAACCCAGCACTGCAAGGCTGCAGTGCTAGCCACTGCGCAAATATGCTGCCAAAAATATGACTTGCATTTGACCTTTAACATTTTAAGATTGATTCACAGCTCACATGCACATGAGCACATCTTTCCCTTTCTTACAAAATATTAAAGAGAACCTGTCACCTCCAAAATCGCGGGTGAGGTAAGCCCACTGGCATCAGGGGCTTATCTACAGCATGCTGGAATTCTGGCGCCTTTCCTGGCGCCTGCGCACTGCAGTACTTTGCTCTGCCCTCAACAGGGCAGACAAAGTACGCCAGCGCCGGAGCCGCAGCGTGAAGACCAGAAGAGGACGTCATCTGATGAAGATGGGAGGCGCCGGACCCGGACCAACAGCGGGAACGCCCCTGGGTGAGTATAATCTAACGTCTTTTTCTCATCTTTTAGGAGACATCAGGTGCTTATCTACGGCATTCCAGAATGCTGTAGATAAGCCCCTGATGCCGGTGGGCTTACCTCACCCGTGATTTTGGGGGTGACAGGTTCCCTTTAATACCTATCAACATAATGGTGCAAGTATTTTCACTGGCTCTACTCCTTTAGTGGTGAGACCATGGAGATGGCTATGCTTGCTAGCCTTAAAGCATTGCAAATAGTTCTGCCAGCTGTCTCCCATTCATTGAATATGTACAGAACTGTGCCACTTCCAGTGAACTGCAACAACTTCAATCAGTTAATTGGTGTTAATGCTAAAGTCAGGTTTCCACCGATCTGAGATTAATTAACTATAGATATATTATCAATATGAAATACGGAAAACCCCTTTAAGACCCAATTCATACACTGCAGACTTGGTCAGTTTATTATATCATCATTTTGAAGAAAAAAACATAAGTATAAATCGTTCCATTATATTACCTGAATGGAAAAGGAAAGGATCCAATTTTGGATTTGGCTTCAAAACACTGACCAATCTGCAATGTGTGAATAAGACTTAGAAGTAACAGAGTTGTCAAATGAATTATAACCATAGACAGTCGTGACCTAAAGCATTGGTACCCTTGAAATTGTTCCAGAACATGAAGTATTTCTCCCAAAAAATTATTGCAATTATATATGTTTTGTTATACACATGTTTATTTCCTATATGTGTATTGGAACACATTAAAATAACAGAAAAGAAGGGCAAATTAGACACAATGTTACACAAAAACCCAGAAGTGGGCTGGACAAAATTGTTGGCACTGTTCCAAAATTGTAGGTAAATAACTTTTGTTTCAAGCATGTGATGATCATTCAAACTCACCTGTGGCAAGTAACAGGTGTGGGAAATATGAAAATCATACTTGAAACCAGATAAAAAGGGGAGAAGTTGACTCAATCTTTGCAATATGTGTCTGTGTGTGCCATACTAAGCATTGGAGAACAGAAAGAGAAGAAGGGAACTATCTGAGGACTTGAGAAGCAAAATTGTTGAAAAATATAAATAATCTCAAGGTTACAAGTCCATCTCCAGAGCTCTTGATGTTCCTTTGTCCACATTGCGCATCTTAGGAATATTACAACCTATGTTACTGTAGATAATTTCCCTTAGATAATTTCCCTGGATGTGAACGGTTAGAAAAATTGAAAGGTTAAAGTGCAGGATAGTCTGGATGGTGGATAAGCAGCCCCAATCAAGTTCTAAAGAAATTCAAGCTGTCCTCCAGGCTCCGGGTGCATCAGTGTCAGCGCAGACTATCCGTTAACATTTGAATAAAATGAAACGCTATGATAGGAGACCCAGGAAGACCCAACTGCTGATACAGAAACTTAAAAATGCTAGACTGCAGTTTACCAAAATGTATGTGAGTAAGCCAAAATCCTTCTGGGAAAGCATCTTGTAGACAGATGAGACCAAGATAGAGCTTTTTGGTAAGGTCCATCATTCTATTGTTTACTGAAAACTGAATGAGACCTACAAAGAAAAATACACAGTCCCCAAATTCAAATATGGTGGTGGTTCAAAGATGTTTTGAGCTTGTTTTGCTGCCTCTTGCACTGTTGGCCTTGACTGTGTGCAAGGCATAAAGAAATCTGAAGATTACCAAAGGAGTTTGGGTTGCAGTGTAGTGCCCAGTGTCAGAAAGCTGAGGCTGAGGCTATTGATCTCCTGGCAGGACAATGACCCCAAACATACTTCAAGAAGCAACAAAAAATGGATAGAAACAAAGTACTGGAGAGTTCTGAAGTAGCCAGCAATGAGTCCAGATCTAAATCCCTTTGAACACCTTTGGAGAGATCTTAGAATTGCTGATGGCAGAAGGCACTCTTCAAATATGAGACACCTGGAGCAGTTTGCAAAAGTGGAGCTGTCCAGAATTCCATTTGAGAGGTATATGAAGCTTGTTGAGAGTTATAGGAAGCAATTGATTGCAGTTATTTATTCCAAAGGGTGTGCAAGTAAATATTAAGTTGAGGGTGCCAACAATTTTGTCCAGACCATTTTTGAGGCTTAGTGTGACATTATGTTCAATTTGCCTTTTTTCTCTGTTTTTGTGCATTTTTCCAATACACAAATAGGAAATAAACATGTGTGTAACAAAACATGCGTAATTGCAATAATTTTCTGGGAGAAATACTTTATTTTCTGGAACAATTTCAAGGGTGCCAACATTTTAGGCCATGACTGATTCTCAACTAATAAAAGGTTTTTTTTTTGTTTCTCTCTCTAGGCGATTGGATGCCAACCATATCAGCTATGTGCCACCAAACTGCTTTAATGGTCTAAATTCACTTCGTCACTTGTGGCTTGATGATAATTCCTTGAGTGAGATTCCAGTTAGGGCACTGGAAAGTTTGTCAGCTCTACAGGCCATGACATTGGCATTGAACAAGATTCACCATATACCAGATCATGCATTCAAGAACCTCTCCAGCCTTGTGGTCTTGTAAGTTTGTCTATATTTACATTGGATAATGTGGCACAAATAGACTCTGCAACTATTTGAAGATATTCATGGGATGATTAAGAGGTATCTTACTATTTTACTCTGAATAGATCGCTAGGTTGAAGCTGCAGGCTTTGATCAATCACATTGACTGTTGTGTGGAATTGAAAAAGCTCTCACATGGTAGGACAGTTAGCTGTCGTTAGGTTGGAAGGGAAGCTTACAAATGTTATAGTTCAAAGAGTGAATAAGAAATATTTAAAAGTAGAGATAATGAATATTCATTAACAGCAATTTTGATTAAAGCGTTTTTCCAAGTGTTAACTGATGACCCCTGCTCTAGCCCTGGCTCTGCTCCCCACTAGTCTTTTATAGACTACTGTGGTGACATCACAACGATAACTCAAATTACCACAGCAGCCGATAACTGTGCTCAGTGATCTTTTGTAGACTACCTTGGTATCACTGTTAAACCTAGTGATTGACTGTAGCGGTCATGTGTGTTGTAGTCATGTCTAGATTTGTACAAATTTTTCAAAGTTCGGTTCAGAATTTGATCAGCAACGAATATTGTTTTTGCAATATTCTTTGAACACAGCCAAATGTCATTAAAGTCAATGGGAGTAGAAATTACTGAATATGTTAGGAACCGATGATCACACATAAATTCGGTGCGAATAGGGTACAAAAATAAGGTGAGTATGGCAAATTCAGATTCGACGACTGAATCCGAACAAATTCGCTCAACTCTAGTCATCTCATCACCATTGCTGCCTGTCATTAAACACTAAAGGCAGCAGCAGAGAGCGGCACTGCACTGGAGGTCTTGAGTAAAGTTCTATATATTTTATTTTTAAACTGTGACATCCAACGTTGTAAAACAAAGTGACCCCTTTTAAAATTTGTCGATAAAAATTAGAAACATCACAGTATTTGTATGAAAACAGGAAAACATGTTACAGACAGATATTCATTCACTTGGTCATTAGCAGTGTTCCATAAGACATCCAGTAGGTGAGTCTCATAAATATTCCTAATCCGTTCATCTTCATCAGTGTGTGGACAACACGTCTTAAAAAAAACATTATTCTGTCCAGCAGTTAAGTATGACAGATGTGTACTACAATGAACCATCTTGTTTGAAACTTGTAGGTTTGCACATTATACTGCTGCATTTTAATTCACCTTTCAGGAAATTGTATGCCAGCAGGAATTTCCATTTCTCTTTGGCGGAAATATTTCCCCAAGTAAAATGTGCCGCAGGCAGACATTACATTGCTTTTTTTTAGAGCCTCATGAGACACATAAGAACATTTTGCTTATTAACATTGAGTTACAAAGTTTCTTCTACAGGTCTAAGAAGTTATTGAGGGTTTGTGGGGGGGGGGGGGGGGGGGTTTACGCCAGAGTGTAATAAGTTTCTAATAATATAAGAATTTAAAAAACAGACCCAAATTTTATTGGTTTATGATACATTTTATATTGAAGGAAAGCTAATGTTGACATAGTAATGCATCTGACATACTTTTCTGTCAAAGTTTATTCACTCGTGAATTGCACCTTATCAGGCTATTGTCCATTATGTCACAATTTGAATTCATGACAAGACCTATGGATTATGCAGTGTTATATTATACAGGATGCGGTCTACATATTTATATGGCAAAAAACGGAGGTGTATAGAAGAAGCAGCACAGCACATCTTCAACTTATTCTTTACAACAGCTGCCAATCTTTTTGAAGGAGGAAAGTGAAAGCCTGAGGAGCATGCCCTCCAATAAATTCTTTGGCAGTGCTTGACTTGTATACAATAAGTGCATGGTTGAAAACACGTTTCTTTAGAAGCATCAATTGAAGACGTTTGCATAGGTTCACTGTGCGCAGCGTGCTATCCTGACTGTGCTTTTAATGTTCCCCTTCAGACATCTCCATAACAATCGAATCGACTCCCTGGGAAAGAAATGCTTTGACGGGCTCCACAGTCTGGAGACTTTGTGAGTTGACCTCTTATTTGTTTCAGTCCTTTCACTGTTTTCATTGATATTCTAAAAGGAATAAAAATAGCTCAAAAGCCAAACATGCTTTTTGGCTTGCCTAATTGCCAAGTGTTTAGCGCAATTGTTCATATGATGACTGTATAAAACAAATTCTGTATCTATTAACAATGACTCTGAACCATTTCTGTGCTCATGCTAAAGGAGACTTGTGAGAAGCTCAAGTAGAGGATCTGCTATATTTCTGTACCTTTATGCTTATTCTATGTTTTCTTTACTCATAAACTGGCTGTATATATTAGAATAATTAGTTAAAGGAGTTGCCCAAAATTAGAAAGAAGGCTCTGCCATGACAATACTTCGTTGGCTTTCCCCCATACACATTAAACTACCTCCCATAGGCAAAAATGGGAGGCAACAACTTTTCATACAGCAGTAAACAAACATGTATTCTTGCTTGACCAGCATGTCAATGCTCATTTGAAAAAAAAAGGAATGCTATACTCACTCCCTTTGAACTAGTTCACAATGCCCGTGATGAAGCGGAAGGCTTTGGTTCATGACACCTAGTATGAATGCTAATAACACATAGTCTGAGAAACACACTACCCACGTCCTCACAACAGCTATGTGTGCTGCCTCTGTTATACCTAAACTTTTCATGCTTTGCCAGGTTTGGCATATATCCTATAGGGTAGTGTAACATGGGTGTACACAACTCTTTTAGTTTTGATTGTCTGCATGTTGAAATTGTTTTATGCAGTCACTCAGCACTTCCTCTCTAAATACTACTTTACTACCTTTATAGAAAAACAAAGTAGTAGATGTTTAACTTATCTCCAGTGCCACCCCAAGAAAAATGAACCTGTTAAAGGGAATCTGCCAGAATGATCAAACCTCTTACGCAACCTACGTAGGCACGCAGGTCATAGGAAGTAGAATAAAATTATACCTTGATATCTTTGATCTGATGTCTTATTATAGAGACATCTACCTGTTTCTTATGTGTATGTGCTTTTCAGGGCTATGGGCCGAACATAGGTCTCCCTGAGAATCTTCCTTCAGAGGTAATTTTAAATGAAATGGGGTTCTTTACATATTTACCCCTTCACGACCGTTGACGTATATTTAAGTCAAAGTTCGGGTCCCTGCCTTTGATGTGGACTCGTATGCCAAATGCAAATCTTTCCCCGCATATGACCACTGATTCAACCCCTTCCCAACATTAGGCGTAATAGTACGCTGATGTCAGACTCCCCGTTTGGTGTGGACTCCGGCGCTGAGCCCGCACTTTTCCGGACAATTAAAATATTGTATATACCTCAAATAATAAAAACATTTCGGTTTGGTAAATAAAACAAAAACAAGCTTTCACAAAGGTCCATTGATGGAAAAAAAAATGGGAACACAGGCCAATTTTCTTTCTACGAATTTCAGAATTTTTTTTTAATTAGCAAACTATAAAAAGAAACCTTTAAAGTTTTGAATCGCTGTAGTCGTAATTACCTTAAGAATCATTTTGCCAGGTCACTCTTACCACACTTTGATTGCCGTCCACCCATTTTTCAGTACATTAAAATTGTAAACTATATGATGTCATTCAAAACTACATCTCATCCTGGAAAAATCAAGGGACCAAACAGCTTTGTTGACCAAAAAATTAAAAAAAGTTATGGCTGATGGAAAAAGCCAAAAAATGAAAGTTGTCCAGTCATGAAGGATTGATTCCTTCCACAATGTATTGAAAAACTCATTAAGTTCTTGGGAGGAAGAAAATAAAATAACACATCAGTTCTACATTTTATACATTTATGTATTTTTTGGGTTTCATTTTCACAATGTTTATTCGGCAGAATAAATGACATGGTATGCTATGGGTCAATATGATTATGAGGATATCAAATTTCAATTTTTTTTGCTACAACTTAAAAAGTTTTACAACTTTTGCACAGTACTCGTTCTTAATTAAAAAAAAAAGAATAATTTGTTATGTTGCCATGTTCTAAGAGCCATAGGTGAACTAAGATGGCAGACCTGGAGATCATTGGTAGGCTTCTGGCTCTCTATCAGCAAAGCGGGCACATTGAGGAAAAAATTGGTTTCAGAGGGCGCTCAGTTTGTCTATTGAGATACTGTATTTGCTATTGATTGTGACCTCTCATCTGTTAAACTGTCTGGATTAGAGTTATATCTGATCCCAACCGTTGAGGCAGAAGGATGGCTGTGCAATACATCTTCTGGGTGCCCTAGCAGCACCCACCAGACCACCATGACAAAATGTACATCTTAGAGTGAGAACGGGAGAAACATTCTATTGCAAGAAGACAATGAACTTTCCAAAAAATATCCCCTTTTTGTGTTAACCGTCACATGTAATATGTAGAATCTTCTCCTTTGTATAGAATGTAAAATGCTCACTCAGGTATTCACTGTTCACAGTAGTGTTCTGTTCTCCGAAAGGTATTTATAGGGTTATCAAACATTGTTCTGTTCTAATCTGAACTAGGTAAGGTGGAAGTGGAAATGACTTTGTCTCCTGAAATAATTGGACTGTCTTTAACTCTAAAGTGGCACCAGCCAGCTTAGAAAGGCTTAAACAAAGTACATATTTTTTGTTTTTTTGGCAGCATGTTCCCAGCAGTAGCGCTTTCTTTTACAAGGATTATGCACATAAAAGCCTCCTACAGACTCTGAAAAGAGATTTTTTTTAACTGTGTTTATAATAACATAGCTCTTAAATCCAGAGGTGAAGTGTAGTTTCCTCCCTAGTAAATAATATAGTGATAAAAAGAAGATTGCAGATTCTGGGGAAAGGCCTTTCATTTAGCTATAGACGGGTCTGTGCTCTCTGTACCACACAAGCTCAAAATGTGCACATCAAAAACATCAGAACTAAAAAATACACCCAGGCAGAGAGGGGGACCTCACGCGTATTGTGCCATACATATAATTAACTCCTTACTACTTATATTTTGTGTTATTACAATTTACAGACATACTGTGCATATTGTGTTCTAAAAATGAATACAGTACATGTTTTTTTCCATTCAAACTATAAAAGTCTTAATGCTATGAATTTCCTTAAGGAAACAGAAAATATTATGTAGAAGATCCTCATAAAATGCTAAAGATGAGAAATATTACTACTGTACCCCTGTATGGATATGCACTGTCATTGAATTCAGTTACTAGTTTGTAGTGTGTAGATCCACAACTCTAATAACAGCACGGTAACATTTCCTGTCCTGTCATCTGGCAGTTCACTTCACCCTTGTGGCAAGGACATTAAGAGGATTAACATCAGAGTCCTCATCCTAAGTACACTGCCACTATTCATGATAGTGTGTGGGCAATGATTTGTATGGCGATACGGTAAGGGAAACTGCCAGATGTCATAAAGGGACGTGTTGTCATCAGCCCAGTGTGGCAGTGGAATGGCAGGTTTCGCATTTGTAATATCAATCAGTTTTTAGTTTTCTTTGTTAGGTTCTAGCTATGGTACAAGTCAGAATATGTATTCACAGTTTACTCACTGGCTGAAGATGAGTGTATGGTAAAGCGCTCAGGCTCCTGATCGGGATGGTTCCTTATGAGAATGTGTAAGCACTGGTTGTGTTCTGTTGTGGAATTGTTGGCATTGATGCGCCCTCTGCCGGGATTACGTGTGTCAGTGTTCTTTCTCTTGAATTTTAGAGATCTGAACTACAACAATCTAGAAGAGTTTCCTACTGCTATCAAAACCCTCAGGAATCTTAAAGAGCTGTAAGTAATGGTGCTGTATTTACAGGACATGTGCCAACTAAATGCCGTCAGAACACTGATAAGTCATAACATCTTCACAAGTGACATTACATGTATTGTGTAGCTTTCATCAAACAAATGTAAAGGCCTATATATCAACCACTGCAAATGCTGTAGTGGCCCTGTAGAGAAGGATCAGATGACCTGTTGATAATGTGGTAAGTGTTGCAGTGTTGGCATACAAAATACAATAAAGGCAACCAAGTGGAGGTTTTAAGCTTCACCTAAAATGGGGCTTAATTTTAGTATTGATTAAGAGACCATGTTCTCTATTATATGATATCTGATGCTGTATTAGGAAGAAACTCTTTCAGATCATTGTTTCTAGCTGAATATGACTTATGTAGATGAATATTAACCAAATAACCATGAAGGAGGACAAAAACCAGACTGGTGTTTCAGAAGACCAAGAGATCTGTTAGTGTATACAAAATGTGCTAGTGTATTATCACGATGTTGCTGTGTCTTTTATTACCCAGCCACATGAATCTGTATTAAGCCCATTATTTAATAGCATATAACATTCATTGCATCTCATACCTTTATAATAATAATAATATAATAATTTTATTTATATAGCGCCAACATATTCCGCAGCGCTTTACAAATTATAGAGGGGACTTGTACAGACAATAGACATTACAGCATAACAGAAATACAGTTCAAAACAGATACCAGGAGGAGTGAGGGCCCTGCTCGCAAGCTTACAAACTATGGGGAAAAGGGGAGACACGAGAGGTGGATGGTAACAATTGCTTTAGTTATTTTATTTGTTCTGTCTTCCTATCGCATATTCCTATTGTGTCCTGTAGTATAAGCAGTCTTGCTGTACAATTCATTTTAGAGCCTGTGCACATGACCATAAAACTCGGATGAGTACTCTCCGTTGTTTTGACAGATAGCACTCGTCCCCTTGTTATTTGGTGAAGCTGTTAACATGTCCAATTTTTTCCGACAGAATAAGTGGTCGAAAAAAAAAAAAACCTGCAGCTTACCCAATTTGCCTCCGAATACACTTGGCCATTAGTGATGAGTGAATATACTCGTTACTCGAGATTTCTCGAGCATACTCGGGTTCCTCCGAGTATTTTTTTAGTGCTCGGAGATTTCGTTTTTCTTGCCGCAGCTGAATGATTTATATCTTTTAGCCAGCATAAGTACATGTGGGGATTCCCTAGCAACCAGGCAACCCCCACATATACTTATGCAGGCTAACAGATGTAAATCATTCAGCTGCGGCAAGAAAAACTAAATCTCCAAGCACTAAAAAATACTCGGAGGACCCCCCGAGCATGCTCGAGAAATCTCGAGTAACAAGTATATTCGTTCATCACTACTGGCCATTCAAGTCTATGGTAGTGTTCAGCCACCTCCCTAGTGTTCGGGTTCGGTTCGTCGAACAGGGACGTGTTCGACAAATGTTCGTCCAACGTTCGACGAACACCGTCGAACCCCATTGAAACCAATGGCAGGCAAACACAAACGCATACAAACACATAGAAAACACCTTAAAAGGTGTCCAAAAGCTGACAAACTGCTCACAAGACACAACAAACACATGGAAAAGTCACAACTACATATAGTCATGCGAAAAGAAAAGAGGTGGAGGAGTAAAAGGAGGAGGAGACACAGATATAGGCATGTCATGCCCTTCTAAAATCAAGAAAGGCTGGAGTAAAAATCTAAAATCACTCTACCAACACCCAGTTGTCTTGACAAAAAAAGTAAAAAAAGAAATATCTTTAGGTAGAATGGTGGTGGGTCCATTCAGAACACTTTCCTTAGAAGACGTAGTGGTACCCCCATTGGCAGTTGTGTCAAAAAACGAACCCAATACATTCAGACTAATCCACCATTTGTCATATCCAAGGGGCAGGTCAGTAAACGACAACATCGACGTGGAACCATCGACGTGGTACTATGTACTGTACCTCCTTTGACGAGGCAATCAGGCGGGTCAAGAAGTTGGTAAGGGGCACCCTAATAGCCAAAACAGACATTGAGGGGGCGTTCCAGTTACTACCTGTGCCTCCGAAGAGTGTACTCCAATTGGGCTGCTTCTGTGAAGGAGCATACTACATAGATCGCTGTTTGCCCATGAGGTGCTCCATATCCTGCTCACTATTTCAGGCGTTTAGTTGCTTCCTCGAATGTGTCGTCATGGACATTTGTAAGGCGGCACATATTATCCATTACCTCAACGACTTCTTATGCCTGGGCCCAAAAGATTCGCCACAGTGTGAAAACGCGCTGTAGTCCACCCGTGAGAAGGAGAGAGCTGGAGGGAGAGTGGACACCCCAGAGCCGAGGGGTTAGATTGAGAAAGAAAGAAGGCGGTGTAGCTTGCTTCATAGGTGAGGTACTCTGCTGAGTAGCAGAAATTGCTACTAGGCCCAAAAGGATTTCCTGGGCTAGATGCCGTTACAAAATAGTAGTTAGGTAAACAGGCGGTGTAGCTTGCTTCATGGGTGGGGTACGCTGCTGAGTAGCACTAAATTCTACTAGGCCCAAAAGGATTTCCTGGGCTTGATGCCGTTACAAAATAGTACTTGGGTAAACAGGCGGTGTAGCTTGCTTCATGGGTGGGGTACTCTGCTGAGTAGCACAAAATGCAATTAGGTACAAAACGATTTCCTGGGCTAGATGCAGTTAAAAATTAGTAATTAGATCAACAGGCGGTGTTGGTTGCTTCATGGGTTGGGTACGCTGCTGAAGAGCACTAAATTATACTAGGCCCAAAAGGATTTCCTGGGCTAGATGCTGTTACAAAATAGTAGTTAGGTAAACAGGCGGTGTAGCTTGCTTCATGGGTGAAGTACGCTGCTGAGTAGCACCAAATTCTACTAGGCCCAAAAGGATTTCCTGGGCCAGATGCCGTTAAAAATAGTACTTAGGTAAACAGACGGTGGGTGGCTGGGCTACTCTGCTGACTAGCAGACACTGAAGCTTTGAAGCAGACCTCTGAATCCCAGGCCATAGTATGAGTAAACAACTCTGCAGACGACCCCACCCACCTGGAATTAACGATGACAGCGTCATGTAAAACTCAGCAAGGGGACTACCTAAAGAGTCTCCATTTTTTCCAAAAAATCGGCCACAAACACCACTTAAGTGGCATCAATTTCGCCAGAGTTTTTTTAAAACGGTTGGTGAGGTGATTTTCAAAAATCATCAAGCTTTTAGTCTCCCCAAGATGACACAGGGGTAGAAAAGTCCTTGCGGATCCAGGATTTGTTCATCTTGATGAACGTTAGTCTGTCTACATTGTCACTGGCCATCCGTTATCTGTCAGCACACCACCAGCAGCGCTGAACACACGTTCAGAGAGAACGCTGGCTGCGGGGCACGACAAGATCTCCAAGGCGTGAGTTGCTAGCTCAGGCCATTTTTCAAGATTGGAAGCCCAAAATGAGCAAGGGTCAAGTTCCACAGTCATAGCATCGATGTTAACTTGGAGATACTCTTGTACCATCCTCTCTAGGCGTTGGCTGTGCGTCAGACTTCTTGTCTCCTGTGGCCTTGCAAAGGATGGTCTAAAAAAATCTTGAAACGATTGGAAAAAATTGCTGTTACCACCAGATAAGATGTTACTGTTACGGTTTGAGTGATGACTCGATAGTCCCACGGTTGGCAAGTTAGAACTCAGAGATTGACTACGTGCACCACTGGTGTTTTGTGGAAAAGCAGATGTTAGATTCTGTAACAGTCTCTGCTGATACTCCTGCATGCGTGAATCCCTTTCTATGGCAGGAATTATTTCCCCAAATTTGCTTTTGTACCGGGGATCTAAGAGTGTGGCAACCCAGTAGTCGGCATTACTTCGGATTCTGACAATCCGAGGGTTATGTTGCAGGTAGTGCAGCAAGAAGGCACTCGTGTGTCTTGCGCATCCAGGAGGACCAAGTCCTTGTTGTCTTGGTGGTGGTGAGGTGAGAATCATGCTTTCTTTGTCTGCCCTCTCCCCGCAACCTCGCACAACAGAAATTTGATCAAGGTCTCCCTCATCTGATGAGTCTTCCATGCCCAGCGCCAGTTCGTCCTCCACTTCTTCCTCGCCTCCTGCACCTTCCTCAACAGTTTGGCTGCTACCATGCGCCATCGGTAATCCCTCTCCCCCAGCCTCAAATGCCAGCCGCCTTGGTGCTGACAACCTTCTTGACCTTGGAGATATTATCCTTTCCGCATACGACTCCTCCTGTTCCTCCTCCTCCTCCTGTTCCACCACCTGACTCCGAACACTGTGTAAGGTGTGCTCCAGCATGTAAATCACCAGAATGGTCATGCTGATAATGGCATCGTCAGCACTAAACATCTTCGTTGCTATTTCAAAACTGTGCAGAAGGGTGCATAGGTCCCTGATCTGAGATCACTCCTGCAGCGTGATTTGCCCCACCTTTTGATCTCGTTGGCCCAGGCTATACGTCATAACGTATTGCACCAGGGCTTGTCTGTGCTGCCACAGTCGCTGCAACATGTGCAGAGTTGAATTCCACCGTGTGGGCACATCGCATTTCAGCCGGTGAACTGGCAGGCCCAATGACTTCTGTAGAGATGTCTTTGAGCTGCGGGATGCGAACAACAGAAGTGAGCACACAGCAACCATGCCCTCTGCAGAAGCCCATCTACTACGGGATAGTGGGATAAAAATTGCTGGACAACCAGGTTCAAAACATGAGCCATACAAGGCACGTGTGTGACATTGCCCCGGCGAAGGGCCGCACGCAGGTTTGCAGCATTGTTGCACACAGCCTTCACTGGCGGCTGCAGGTTGAGTGGAAGCAACCATTGATGGAACTCGGTCTCCAGAGCTGACCACAACTCCTCATCTGTGTGACTCACATTTCCCAGACATTTCAATCTGAACACTGCCTGATGCCGTTGAGCCCTGGTGACAGCATAGTGAGGAGGTGTGCAGGATTCCTTCTGCGCAGTTACAACACGGGTGGCATTACCAGACAGGCTTTGGGTGCAGGTGGAGGACCGAGAGGAGGTTGAGGAGGCAGAAGCAGTGGAGGAACTTCTAGATACGGAGGATCGACGAACAACTCGTGGGGATGGCAAGACATAAACAGCAGCCCTTTCTCCTGATGTCACCGTAGTTACCCAGTGCCCAGTCACCGACATGTAACGCCCCTGTAAATGTCTACTCGTCAAGTGTCTGTGGTGAAATGCACCCTGTCACGCACAGAGTTTCTCAAGGAAGCGGTGATGTTGTGTGTGACATGCTGTTGTAGCGCAGGCACAGCTTTCTTTGAGAAGTAGTGGCGACTGGGCATCTGGTACTGGGGCTCTGCGACGGACATAAGGTCTCAAAAATCCTCTGTGTCCACAGATGAAAAGGCAGCATTTCTGTAGCCAACAGCTTGCAGATGGAGAAATTCAACCTCTTAGCTTTGTTATGGCTAGGAGGAAATGGTCTTTTACTTCTCCACATCTGAGGGCTGGCTGCCGTGCTTAGACGGAGTTGAGTAGGGTGTCCCCGGCAAACTGTTGGTCTGTGAGGAAGTTGCAGGCGGAGATGTTATGTTGCCTTGATCAAAATGTGGTGTCGATGTCGGAGAGCACTCAGCAACAGCAGGTGTTTCCACTTGCAAATGTCCTGATGACCTGCCAATCACACTGGCTGTTGCGGGTAAAAAGGTGTAAGGTCTGCGTCCAAAACCATGTACGACTGCTTTCCCCACAGTCACAGAGGATGAAGAGGACGCAGATGCACTTGATGGGGCAGACGGTGGTTGAGCCGGCCCACTAGGCCGCATTGTAGCACAGTGAGCTTCCCACTGCAACTTATGCCTCATCCATGTGACGGTTCATGCATGAAGTACTCAAGCTAGTCATTTTTTGTCCTCTACTGAGATTTTGTTGACAAATCTTACAGACAACATGAGTTGAGTCATCCTTTGCAATGGCAAAAAATGCCCAGGCTATGCAAGGCTTAGAGCCCGTGCGAACTGAAGAGCCACCACAACTTCTGGTCTGAGGCACAGTTGGGGTTGAGGATGCAGTTGTTGACGTGCTTCCAGTACTCCGTCTCTGTCCAGGAAGTCGCAACGTAACCTCGTCTTTAGACTCGTCACTAGCATCCTCCTCCACCTCCTCTGCTGACCTCATGGACTGGCAGACTGGGGATTGACAATAAGTGGGGTCTACAACCTTGTCATAATCATCCTGTGTGTTCTCACCCCCGTCGTCCTCAGAGCCAACCTCTTCCTGCCCTGACCGAAAAGTCAAGTTTTCATTCCAATCCGGTATCTCCGTCTCATCATCATCTTCCTCATTGTCTCCACCAACAGGAGTTACAGTTTGGGAACGAGGGTCTACATTATGCTCAGAACCTTCTTCATCTGGGCCTGGATCCAACTCACAAAGATTCTGGGCATCAGTGCAGATCATTTCCTCGTCTGGATTCACAGAAGCTCTGGAGCAGACCTCTGATTCCCAAGCTATAGTATGCCTAAACAGCTCTACAGACTCAACCATGTGTGTTACCCCATGCTCAGACGGGCGGCTGGAGACTTGGGAGCTGTGAGGAAACAAGTGCGATTGGGGTGACAACTCTGAGGACTGGAGTAGTTGTGATGTTGAAGTTGACATGGAGGAGAGCCCACTTTAACGAGCACTTGATATCCGTTCAAGCACTTGCTGTTTTTGTGCCTCATCTGGAATTTTTGGCGATGCTTGTAGCGATGGTCGTATGAAAGGGATCATATCAGATTGTCCACAAAAAGAAGTAGACATCTTACTTACTTGGCTGGAAGATGGTCTTTCTTCTGCAGATGTTACTGTTGCTTTACCCACCTACCCCACGGTTACAACCTTTTTTTCCCTTTCCAACACGCCTATTCCCCTTTCACCAGCAGCAGGCCTTTTGCCCCTCATTTTAGTGCTTAACTAATTGGCAACGCTGTATCTGTAGTTGTTGGCACAACAACCGATAAATGAAAACCGAGCAGAACTGAGTGGCCAAACTGTGGTAATAGGCCCAGAACTATTAACTGGATTAGGTGCAGTAAAAATTTAGATACACTGGCGTTATAGTTAGTTTCACAGGCGGGCTACTCTGCTGACGTGCAGACACTGCTCCTATGCCCAAAACTATTAACTGGATTAGATGCAGTAAAAATAGAGATACACAGGCGGTGTAGTTAGTTTCACAGGTGGGCTACTCTGCTGACGTGCTGACACTGCTCCTAGGCCCAAAACTATTAACTGGGTTAGATGCAGTAAAAATTGAGATACACAGGCAGTGTAGTTAGTTTCACAGGCGGGCTACTCTGCTGGCTTGCAGACACTGCTCCTAGGCCCAAAACTATTAACTGGGTTAGGTGCAGTAAAAATTGAGATACACAGGTGGTGTAGCTAGCTTCACAGGCGGGCTACTCAGATGACTATCAGACAATGCTACTAGCCCAAAAGGATTGGCTGAGCTAGTTTACACCAAATGCTGTGACAAACACTTGCACAGTACTGCCACAGACCTGCCTGGCAAGCAGTGCTATGAACTGCTGTAACCTACCCTGAAAAGGGCTGATACTACAACTAGTCCCGACTCCCTAAACCTATCTCTCTGAAAATTCGCTCCAAAAAAACACTCTTAGGCCTCTTTCACACGTCCAGATAATTCCGGTACCGGAGAAATCGGTACCGGAATTATCCGTGTCCGTGTGCTCACGTAGCACATCAGTGTGGCACACGTGTGGCAGCCGTGTGCCGACTGATTACCACACGGACCGTGCAGGAGACAGCGCTACAGTTAAGCGTTGTCCCCTGCGTGCGGTGCTGAAGCCGGTATTCATCCCTTCTCCCCAGCAGTTTTCTCTGAAAAATAAAGTTTGTCCGTCCCCTCCCGCCTCCCATCCCCTGTGCGCGCTCCCCGCAGTCACATGGTCCCGCTCATTACAGTGAGGAAACAGGGGATGGGAGGCGGGAGGGGACGCACAAACTTTATTTTTAAGGGAAAGTAAATAAAAAAAATATGGATTTTTCATTCCTTCTCTCCAGCGAACTGCTGGGAAGAAGGGATGAATACCGGCTTCAGCACCACACGCAGGGGGGACGGCGCTTACTGTAGCGCTGTCTCTCCTGCGGGCAGTACGTGCACACGGAGGAGAGTGTACACTGTTCTCCGTGTGCATGTGTGCTGTCCGTATTGTGGTCCGTGCTGCTGGTAAAAAACGGACATGTCTACGTGTTTTGCACACGGACACACGGTCCATGTGAAAACACGCACATGTGCAGAAACACATAGATCCTAATGGGTCTACATGTGTCAGTGTCTCCGGTACGTGAGAAAACTGACACTACACGTACCGGAGACACTGACGTGTGAAAGAGGCTTTAGACTGTATAGCGCCCACAGCAGCAGCGGTGCCGCCTAACACTAAGCTGCAGCAGTGAGGAAATGGTAGTGACGGGGCAAATGGCTGGTTCTTATAGGGCAAGGACATGTGACATACACAGCCATTGACGCATGCCCTTGCTTGTGTGCATCACATGCACATTGCTGTGTGTGTGTGCACAGCAGATAGGCTGAGAGACTGCACCGCCCCACTGTAAATGCGGGAAAGAAAATAAAAATGGAGATCGGCGTTATTTCAGCACAGATCTATCCCCCACCCCCCCACCCACTATACACTGAAACAGTCTATTAACAATGATAAAAAGTTTTAATGTGCAAATTAAGTTAGGCTTTTGGTGAATGAACAGTTATCGAACAGAAACTTGAACAGCCGAATTTTAAGCAAATTGTTTGAGGTCATCAAACGACTCAAACATCGCCCAAAACAGCTCGAATTTGAAATTGGCGAACAGTTCGACTCGAACACCGTTCATATCTAGTCTATGGGTTCACTGAAAAAATCAGACTGTACTCGGATGACATCCAAGTGCAGTCTGATTTTCACAAACAGACAGACTGAATGGAGAGGACGGAGAAACTTTTTTTTTTTTTTTATTCTCCACATCTGAGAAAATATCTCAAAAAATATCTCTGATCAACATATGGGTAACATAATATAACCAATTTTTCTTGGATAAGAGAAAAACTGTTGTGCGGCCTTAACGTGACATTGCATATTTGATCCAATTATCAAAAACAGAAGTTCCTCGCTTAAGTTGAAGAGATTTGCGACTTTGGAGAATTACTTTTGGCAGCTGGTGTCCTATACACCTGCAGCTGTATCACAGAGGAAATGAAACAATACACTGAGCTTATAATGCATGGACATGCAAAACCCCCCAGATCAAGAGACACTCACCCTGTTAGCCTAAAGATCAAGGGGAATTTAAAGTTTACTCATTTAAAGAAAAAGCTATTCCAAGGGCAGGACATATATTTAGATAAATGATTGAAAGAATTGCTTGGCATGCAGCAGTAATGTCTTTGGAGACCGGTGTCACAATAGTAGTGTGGACTTGTGCTTTTACCATGTATACTAGTAGTTCTATTGGCATGCTGGGAAGAGAGCGAAGGCATAAAATGTGATCCTTCCTGAATACCTTTGTGAAACCTGTGGTCTAGCCTTTGCTAATATCATTGATTATGATTATACCTTATACGACCTTTTCTTATGTTTCCTGTTCTAGGGCATTCCATAGCAACAATATCAGATCTATTCCTGAGCATGCATTTATTGGGAACCCTTCTCTTATTACAATGTAAGTGTTTTAATGTAATCCTTAGCATTACAAGTTTCTAAAAGTGTAATACAACAATGGAAACAAACAAACATGGACAAATAGAAAAAGTAAAACATAAAAAGTATTGTACTTAGTGTAAGTCGATGAAACAATAAAAAACACATGCCAGTGTAACTTTTAAGGTGTGCCATACATTTAGTATACTTTCATAAATGAGAAATGCTGGTATTGTTCATATCATTGGCAAATAGTTAATAGAAATGAAGAGTATATGGCAAGATAGTGAAATATCGATTGAGCTCTAATTTCAGTATCCAAGTTCAGAAATCTCTTAGGTCCTTAGTATATATGCCATACCATTACCAGGATAACCTGCGTATATAAGCGTGACCCAAGTACTTTATGGCCAGGAACCACATGTAAAGGATGCAAAGGAGGATGTAGAACATGAAGTCATTTAGATAGCTGTCATTTCCACACAGGGCTAAAAAAAAATGTCAATATTGGACACATAGGAAACAAAATTGATATATTCCAGCTCAACGTAATCACATTAGATACAGGCTTTCTACTACACATGGATTGCACTGAGACGATTGTTTCAGAACGCAAGGGCCGTTTAAAGAAAAAACAAGATTCACCACAGTGTGGCTGTATAATCCTATAACCAAAACCACATTCCACACTGGAATGATTAGGCAATTGAGCAAGACATAAAACAGTTCACAATGCTGGTAAATCAAAGAAGACAATTGTAATTCAGATGCAGAGCAGCACACAATGTTGAAAAGCACAACCCCAAGGGTCAGAAACCTCAGAACACCCAAATTATATCACTTAACTCTTGCCAGTACAGAAAAATAAATGAAGAAATGATATGGGCTACATGAGTATGTGTATTACAGTTTGTTTTTGCATATGTCACTTATGTGCTACCCCACCTTCCGGAGTGATCATTCTGTGGTACACTCACATCACTGTATCATTCATATTTGTTCTGTGAATTGTATGATGATTTTTTATTCTGTTTCTGGCAGCCACTTCTTCGACAACCCTATTCAGCATGTTGGGAGATCTGCATTTCAGCACTTGCCGGAGCTCCGGACTCTGTGAGTTGTTAGGAGGTTTAATTATGTAGAATAGCTGACATTTGAGTCCTTTCCCCATAATCAGGGTGACTGTGTGGAGAACTATAGAATAATTATTTTCTACTGGTCTACCCACAAAAAAATCCTATTTTCTCCGGAATGTCAAACTCACTCATTCGCATTGATAGAATATTATGAAAGATACTTCATAGTGTTTATATTTTGGCCACGACATACTTTTATGTTTCTGCAAGTCTGTTATGTGTCTAAACGCACGGACTTGCCACAATGCATGACAGAAGGCAAAACAGCCATGTTCCTTACTTTTCTTCACTTGTTTAATAATTTCTAGGAGCTGAACAAATGTAATAGAGAGGATTCAAACTTTATCTGTCATCCCTGTTATGTATATGTTATGGATCAACATGTGAAGTATAAGATGCAGAAAGGGAATTTGTTCAAGCCCAAAATACATTATTCTGCGGTGTAAATTGGAAATATGCAATTTTTCTATAAGAGAGATCGTTTTTATAAATGTGTCTTCCATCATTCATTTTATCTTTAAAGGTATACCATCTGTCACATTATTCATGCAATCCAATCTGTGAACACCATGGTTTACAGTAGAGAATGAGAAGCCCGGCATATAGGTTTGTGGGAAAATATTCAGTATAAATTGTGTTTTATTCACTAATATTCCTCGTGTTTCCATATCTCTGTATGCGCAGTCATACAGAGAGGACTGTCAATCACTGAATAGGACCGCCCACCTGACTCATACACACAAGCAACAAGGATTTCACCGTATAAAATACAAATTTTACTGAAACTTTTCCCACAAAATGTATATCAATCTGATCAGCTCCTCGTAACCTATAGCATCCTGCCTATATATCATAGGCATAGCATACTATTTTCAATATTGCATGCTTTCCTTAACACCTCATTAAGATAAATGCCTACAGTTTAATTGCTTATATTCTTCCAACAGAATGACCTGAACTTGTAATACATACAGACCAACAAAAACGTCATCTGTTTAGACCCAGCTTATTTAATATGTTACTTTATGTATTATATTTGTAAATGTACAGGTGCATCTCACAAAATTAGAATATCATCAAAAAGTTAATGTATTTCAGTTCTTCAATACAAAAAGTGAAACTCATATGATATAGAGTCATTACAAACAGAGTGATCTATTTCAAGAGCCTTCAGCTGACTAAGGGATCTTTTTAAATCTATGCAAGTGTTTTTTTGTTAATTATTCTAATTTACTGAGATAATGTCTTTTGGGTTTTAATTGGCTGTAAGCCATAATCATCAAGATTAACAGAAATAAACACTTGAAATAGATCACTCTATCTGTAATGACTCTATGTAATATACGAGTTTAAATTTTTGTGTTGAAGAACTGAAATAAATTAACTTTTTGATGATATTCTAATTGTGTGAGAAGCACCTGTATATTTTATATTGTTCTTTTAAAGAGTACCTATCGTTTAATTTGTATTTACTTTTATTAAATAGGTACTATAGCAGATTGGTTTGCTAAGCTTCTGGCTGAGTGCATTATACAGGCTCAGTGGAAAAGTTATGTGCCCGTACATCACTCCGTGTACAGGCTCTTACAGTGTGCATTTACCTTGTACTTCTCTATGTGCATGCAGTCAGCCAGAAGCTCTGTGCTCTGAGCAGGACACTGCAGAGCATCCTTTCAGCAATCATTGACCCTACCCATCTGCCACATTCATGTGGTACCTATCTGTTATAAATCTATGTTCACCAAAAGCCATCCCTATCATTTACTTAAAGGATCCTCAATGGGGCGTCACAAATTACAGAGTTTCCTGACCTAACTGGAACCACAAGCCTGGAAAGTCTGTAAGTTATTTATTATTGACCTCACAGTTATTATATGATGACAGTATAATTAATATCCCAGTACTTATTCACATATAATGGTGTTTTCGCAGAACCTTGACAGGGGCACAACTAGTCAGTCTTCCAAATATCATCTGTGACCAGTTGCCTAACCTTCAGATGCTGTAAGTACCACCGAAGTCTGTATTATTTCCTAGATATCTGTATGAATTATTCCTTGACCACAGTTAAAGTATGCGCCCTCCCCTTCTCAAGTAACTGTTGTTTTATTCAGGGGAAAAGGTGCCTGAAGCTGAGATAAAAGTAATGTAAGCATGATTTCAGTGATTATTAAAATATATGCAGTAACCAGCTATTAGAGGAGAATTATTTGCTACCAATAAAAACAGTATATCATAGGAATCAAAGTGTAGTGTGCCATGAATGTGACACTTGGTTTGATCACAGTGCTGCATTTGGCAGTTCATGCTGGGAGTGCAGTATTCTTATGGGAGAGGGAGATTCAGATTTCAGTGCAGATTATCTGTGTGCTTTAGAAAGGAATTTAACCGTTTTTAGCGTACTGGAATAGCTGCCCTACATTAAATCCTTAGCCCTGCTCGGTGCATGCAATGTCTTAGTGGAGGGAGGGGGTTGTTTTATGGAATTTGTCTCTGCTTGTTAAGATACGGTTCAAAGGTAGTGAATGGTCCAAGAAATATTGAGAGCAGCCATGAAAGAACATAGTTTGTTCTATCTTTCCAGCAATTAAAAGAGGGGAAAAAAATAGTAGCACTGAACTGCTCATTTACTCGACTCATATTGTGTGCGAGCAAAGTTCTTTGTGTATGAGAATCAGTGACTGCTACAGTGTTCTGTGCACACCATAAAGGGTCTCTTCTGTACACCATGCCATCCTGAGCTCTGCTATTCACCATTGGCAATTAAAATTCACTCAAGACAAAGCTTCCCAGCTGCGGACTGCCGAGGAATCTGGACACCCCCTGTCACCCAATATGTTCTCCCAGGCTGATGACATGAAACTTGGCTGGCACCGCAACCTGTCTCCATAGCTAAACTCCATTCTTGGATACTATCTACTCAACATCAATGGCTATCGCATAAATCCTGTTCGTATCTACGTGAGGATATAAACTTGAAGGATCAGTCAAAGCACTGTACAGTCTGGAACCTTTCTATATAAAGTGCCCGAGCACAATTGGCACATATATCATTATGTGCAAATAGCATTTGATAAGGATTAGACATGCATGCCTTAGCTGCAGACTCCCAGAGTGCCGATTTATTTTGTCTGAAACCTACACAGAAAAAAAAATGATAATTTATGACAGCAGCTATTAGATCACTTTGAATACATGTGGTGTTCTTTCACTTGGCATTTGGTGTATTAACACTGATTACAATTTATTGCTTTATTACCAGTGTGTGTGTTGTAAAACTTTCCACAAATATGCCATACACATTTATGCTTTAAAGAGGGGAAATTATATTTATAGACGTGTTGTGTTTTTGGTCTGTAACGCCCATATGTGTGCAAAGAATAAGATCCAGTTCAGTCTTCCAAAAACCAAACACTGCCTTACAGAAACATTCAGCACTTTGTGATGTCCGGAAAGCCAAAAATGTGGAACATTTTCAAGTATAAATGATTATTAGGCACAGATCTTTATTATAATTATAACATTCATTATTTTACGCTCTCTATTATTAGGCTGGAGACACTATTACACTGTTGATGGAAGTTTGTTTGTTTTGCGCTAGTTTACGTCCATAAACACTTGGGTACATTTGTACAAGAATGTGTGCCTGGATAAATGTGCATCAAGGGTTCCTCCTTCTTATGCTCATCCAGCACTCAGATGTCAAGTTTTATGGAAATAGCTTTAAGTGTTGATCTTTTCTGTAACAAGATAAAAGAAGACACAAAGCTGTATTCTCCACATATGAATACGGTTCATTAGCTTTAAAAATTGAGTTTATTATTATTATTTTCATGGAGACATTCCATGCTATGTGTGTGTATATACACTCTTCATCATTGAAATTGCAATGCTAAGTAGGAAAAGTAGTGGCATTATAGAAATTAGAGGATTGCTAGAAATGTTTATGATATCCAAATGAGGACTTATTGGGAACAACATTTTTAAAACCTCTCAATTTCTTCAGTATTGAGTATGAGCACCACCTGCAGAATTACACACACTTGCACTCAATGGCATGTTATCAGTGAGGTTATTAATGGTTGTCTGATGAATCTTCTGTCATGCTGAATGCACGAGGCAAGCAAATCATCAAGCTCCATTACTGGCAGCTGCCTTTGCAATTGCCGACAATTGGCATCTCAGATGTACTAGATGAGAGACAAGTCCGGAGACATGGCAGATTATAGTAGATTTATATGTGTGTGTGTGTGTATATATATATATATATATATATATATATATATATATATATATATATATATATATATATATATATATATATATATATATATATATATATTAGAGTACGCCTGGTGTTGAGCCTCCTGCTCAAGTTGACTCTAAACCCTTTAAGTCTTTAAGTTGAACACACAGCCTCCCTTGGCACTTCAAAGATATTAAAAAAGTGAGTGAGAGTAGGAACATCAAGAATTTTTTGAGTAAGTATGTCTCTCGTAAGGGTATTGACCACCACAGGGAAGAAGTATGATTTGCAGTCTAATAAGTTACATAATCCCTGACCTTGTCAGATAGATGATAGAGAATACTACTACTCAATCCTCTAATCCATGAAGGGTGCCTAGTTTGAATATCTAACAAAGTAAACCATAGATCCTGTTAGGGCTGGCGGAACGCACCAAGTAAATATTGAGATAATATAGGTGCATTCGCAGCCCAGGGTCCACCGTGCAGGAGTGGAACCTGCTGCTAGTATATGACGGCACTATATGGTGGTACAACGCCTGAATAGACACGGGTTCAGTCACCCGGTCTATATAGGAGCGAGCTCTGTTGCTTCACAGAGTCGCCGGGATTAGGATAACGCTGTGCTCTGTTAACCTCACAGAGGATCACAGCTAACTAACAGAGCAGGTAGCATACAGTGGTCATACAGTCAGCATAGCACACAAACAACTCCTCTCTGAAGGTGCCGGAATTCTAGTGGCTATACGCCAGCCCTAAATTCACATACACAAACTCTTCTCCGGAGGTGCCGGAATTCTAGTGGCTATACAGCCAACCCTGAACACATGCAGACACAGACCACAAGGTAGCTAAGCTCATAAACATAGGTTGATAATAGCGCATGGCCGTGAGGCCATGCAAACCTTTTATAGAGAGAGCTCTCCAGGACCTTCCTAGTGGTCCAATAGGAACCGCTTCAGGACCTGAGCATGTGACCCTGACCTCCAATGAGATGTCGTCTCCTGGGCATGCTCAGTAGCGGAAAAGCAGGACTTAGTCCCAGGGGCATCTGCTCGTCGCAGAACCGTGCTGGCTACAATGGCTGAGCCTGGAAGATTAGCAGCAACCAAGCGCACAGTATCTGCCTGAGCCAGACGCTGGGACCGACTGAGCAGGCTCCACTGCGTCTGAAGAAGAATGGGAGACCGCAGCGGAGGTGGCTCGAGATTCCCCCTATGCAGCGGGGGGAACTCGACACCTAACAGATCCCTTATTCAAATTGGATTCTAAAGCCAGGTGCCCATAATCTAGAACTAGCAACGCTTTGGATGCAAGCGTATGTTCGCTCTGTCCAAAGCGCTGCCGTCTATTGAACGCAGGTAAATCCGTATGTGATCACTGAATCATGCGGATTAACCACGTTCAATACATTCAATTGAAGTAATTTCTTTTGCAGAGATAAGCATCTCCGCAAGAGAAATTGACATTCTGCGGTCTGGAATCTCCATTTCTGCGGGGTCTGTAGACGCATTGTGGACATGGGATTTTCTTGAAAGTACGAAGTAGGGGTGGCAAGCCAGTACTAGGAACTATTTTCTGCATGATGGGGGAAAAAATGGACAGTGGAACTTCGTTTTAATTGGCTTTGGTCCCCCCATCCTTTATGTACAACTCTAGCTACATTCTTTGTAAATTAATCTGTTGATAATGTTGGTTATCTGTCATTGGCCTCTGGATGTTTGGCTTAATCAGTTCTCAAACCTTAGTGGAAAATTGAACAATGTGTAGATGGATGGATATTTGCCTAAATAATATCTGTTTGAGCTTTTACATTTATATTAGCCACAATTATTTGTGTTCATGATGTTTTAGTCTGCTTTGCCATGCATGGTAGACATACTGTAATAGCGTATAAAAATTAATTTAGTCGTATTGAAGATGTATTCATTGAGGAGGATATTGTGTCTTAAATTAGCCAAGATAAAATAATAAAATACTCAATCCCAAGGTATGTGCTTGAGCTCATCCAATAAAGTAATAAGTACAACTCCAACAATGTGATCACCAAACATGTCCATTATAAAGCAGTCCAGATGTGTCTGACATGCATTCAGTTATATCTGGCTCATGTCCAGTCCTCCATAACTGTGATTAATTGGCAATACTGATATTTATTTACGTGCTATAGTAAATTTCTATGATGCAAGGTAGCATTAAAGCACTTAAAAGGTAATTTAATTTGCTTTGAAGCAGCCGAAAAAAACACAGAAAGCTCTTATTCATGGAGAAGCTTCATCTGTATGTAATTTGATTGCCTTTCATGGATGTGCCTGTATTGGATTTCAGTCCTAAACTTTTGTGCAGTGCTTCCCGGGCCAGCCTGTGTGGAAACATGTATGTAAGGTCCCATTCTCACATCCGAGTTTCTAGTACATGTACTCATAATCTTAAAAGCCTTTTCACATGCCAATTTTTTTGGAGTTTCCCCTAAAAAATGTAGACGTGTCTGATTTTGGTCTCATTTTCTGAACAAAATTTCCATTCAAGTGAATGTGACCTCAGAAAGAATAAGCAGCACATAGAGTTGTATTCGTCTGTGTTTTACTGACTAATGTCAGTAGACGTTCATACAAGGAAAATGGATGATACTCACATGGTTAAAAAGTAACAGACAAAAAACAGTTTTTGTTTTATTTTTTGTATAGGAGACAAAAACCGATTAACGGTTAATTTGACCTACATGTGTTTAATTGGCCTGATTATTTTTTTTTTGGGGGGGGTTTCTGTCTTTATTAGTCACTGTCTTTCAATCTCACATGTAGGCATAACTCTGGGGCTAAATCACATCATTTTTTCTATCCTTTTTTTTTCAACAGAGATTTATCATATAATCTTATCAAGGATTTGCCCAGCTTCTCAGCATGTCAACGGCTTCAAAAGATGTGAGTATTTATTACAAGTGCAGGTGTTTTACAGTTAATTCTTTCTACTTAAGCCTTCCAAGGCATATCACTTCAATCGTGAAATGCTTAATACCATTAGTCCCGTCATGTTTGGGTTAAAGGTGATATGATTGTGCCGAAAGGTTTGTTATGAAATTTCACGCTTAAACACTGCACTTATAATTTGTCTGTCATTTCAGAGATTTGCGCCATAATGAAATCTATGAAATTAGATCCAGCACCTTTCAGCAGCTGACTGTCCTAAGATCCTTGTAAGTGCTTTCAAAATCTTTTACTTGTTTGATCCTATTTTGTTTAAGGATATTAAGGGCTTTATTTAATATAAACCATGAAATTAACATTGTATTAAAAATGGACACATTCCTGTTAACAAGTAGTAATCTCTAGTGACTGGTCATTGGCTACATAACATATACATGACTAAAATAATCATTGTATCAGTTCTTGATTTACTTTGTTATATTTTCTGTTTTAATTTTTAGCTAGTTAAATTATTAACTCCTTAACCACAAAGCCTGTTTTCACCTTCCTGACAAAGCCAATTTTTTTCAATTCTGACCACTGTCATTTTATGAGGTTATAACTCTGGAACGCTGCAACGGATCCCACTGAATCTGACATTCTTTTTTTTTGTGACATATTGTAATTCATGATGTAATTTGCGTTTATTTCTGAAAATATCGGAAATAACATGTTCAAAAATGTTTCCAATTTCAAACTTATTTTATGCCCTCAAACCAAAGGGTCAAATCACACAAAGTAGTTAATAAATAACATTTCCCACATGTCTTCTTTACATCAGCACAATTTTTGAAACATAATTTTTTAGTTATGACGTTATAAGGTTTAAAACCATTTTTTAGGGATCATATCACATTTGTAGTGACTTTGAGGGGTCCATATGACAGAAAATACCACAAAATGACACTATTCTAAAAACTACACCCCTCAAGGTGCTCAAAACCACATTCAAGAAGTTTATTAACCCTTCTGGTGCGTCACAGGAACTGAAGCAATCTGGAAGGAAAAAAATGAACATTTAACTTTTTTTTTTCACAAAAATTTTACTTTAGACCCAATTGTTTTTATTTTCACAAGGGTAACAGGAGAAAATGGACCCAAAAAATTGTTGTGCAATTTCTCCTGAGTACACCGATTCCCCATATGTCGTAGAAACCTACTTTTTAAGCACAGTGCAAAACTCAGAAGGGAAGAAGCCATCATATTGGAGCTCAGATTTTGCTGAACTGGTTTGAGGGTGCCATGTCATATTGGCAGAGCCCCTGAGGTGCCAGAACAACAGAACTCCAAATAAGTGACCCCATTTTAAAACCTACACCTCTCAATTAATTAATCTAGGGATGCAGTGATAATATCGACACCACACGTGTGTCAGAATTTTATACCATTTGTCAGTGGGAAAAAAAAATTACATTTTATAAATGACCATCGGTTGAGTTGATGGCTTACCAAGATTGCCTAATAATTGGTTTAGCCAAATGGCCTCTTGACTTGTGTAGGCTGCAGACATATATTCTGCTTCTGTGGATGACAAGACTACAGATACCTTTTTCATGCTAGACCAAGAAATTAAACTTTCTTGAAAATGTTAATAGCGCTTGTTGATTTATGATACAGAAAAGAAATATATCTTGGTACCGTGTTAGCCAGTAGATAGAAAAATATTTAGAATTGAGAGTCCTCAGTGGTTGATACCTTTTAATGGCCAACTGATTTATTACCATCTTTTCAGTTGGCCATTAAAAGGTATCAACCACTGAGGACTCTCAATTCTAAATGTTGATTTATGATCACTTAAGTCATCAGCCCAGTCTGCATCAACATAGCCTGTGAGTTTTAGATCTCCTGTTGCAGATATCCTTAAATTTATGTCTTGAGATTCTTTCAAATATCGAAAAACTGTTTTAACTGCATTCCAGTCTTTTTTGGCGCGGTTTTTCCACATATCTGCAGAGCATTTAAATTTTTGCAGCAATGTCCAGTTGAGCCATAGTTGCTATGTGTAGAAGTGCCCTCACTGCCTGTCTGTATTTCTCATTGTTAAGTAACAAATTGTCTTCTCCAACTTTAAGTAGGATGGTTTCATTGGGGTTGATATACCTTAGCTTCTGACATTTCAGACTGATTCATAATTCAGTTGATTTTTGTTCTGTGGTTTTGAAGAAAGCTTCCATCTTCTTCTCTTTGGACCTGGATAATATGTCATATTTCCAAGTTATTTTGTTTCAAAAGGCTGATTCAGAATTTTAGTCAACATTTCTATTTCCTCTTGATGAATCATAATCCTTTAGTCCACATACAAGAAAATATAAATACATTTTCCATTTGAGCATTTTGTGTATAAACACAAATATGCTTGGCCTCTTTTAAATCCTTTGTCCAATAAGACTTTGTTCATTTTGGTTTTCCACGCTTTCCGATTGCTTAAGACCATAGAAAGATTTTTGCCGTTTGCAATCAAGATTCTCTTCACCCTCAGGTTGAGTCATGTACGAATTGTCTTCAATGTCACCATTTAAAAAGGCAGTTTTGCTGTCCAAATGTCTGAGAAACATCTTTTGTACAGCAGCTATAGCCATTAGAGTCCTGAATGTGGTCTGCTTAGCAACTGGAGAAAATGTGGCATCATAATCTTTGCCATATTTCTGAGAATATTCTTTTGCAACTAATCTTGATGTAAATCTGTGAATCTTGCTTTCTGCATCATACTTGGTCTTAAAAAGAATTTACATTTGATTGCTTTCTTGTATTGTGGTAGTTTTGTGAGTTTCCAAGTTTGAAGTTGATGAATGGACTTCATTTCCTCAATAGCAACATTAAGCCACTTAAGTTTTTTATGGACAGGTAGTTGTTGCATCTTATCCCATGACTGCGGCTCTGACTCAGGTAGTGATTTGATAAAGTAGGTTAGACACTTAGCTGGTATACGCTGGTTTGATCTCGACGATCTCCTGATTGCAGCTTCACCTGATTATTCTGTTGCTTCTTCAGTGGTTGAAAAATGTAACCAAACTTCTGCATCCTTTTTCTTGTTATTTTGAAATTTTGACTTACATTGTTGTTGCTTCAGTTGGCCTGCTGGTATGATGATGTGATACTTGACCAACGCAAAGTTCTCATCAATCATTACATCTCTGCTTATTGTGATCTGGTTCGTTTCTGGGTGCAGGATTTTATATCCTTGAAGATATCAAGCTGTCATGATCGCTTCACCTCAATATGTTGTTGTCAAATCTGCATAAAGTAGCATACTTCTTCTACTTTCACAAAGTGTCCAGTTCCTTATTTTTGCTACTCCATTTTCTTCAGCGTTGTATGGTCTGAAAAACGATTCCATTTTTCCTTAAACCGCTTTGGGTCTCATTACTTGTATATTCAGTTCCATTATCTGCACACAGAATTTTTGATATTCTCCCAAATTTGTTATATATTTCAGAGAGATATATTTCAAGTTTCTCTGGAACTTCATATTTGCTGTGAAGCAGATAGACAACTGTATATCTTTGAATAATAATCGATAAATGTGAGAAAATATCTCTTCTCCCCAGAAGTTTGAGTACTCATTGGACCACAATCATCTAAGTCCAGAAGCTGTTCTGATTTTTGTAGTACTATTCTTAGGAAATGATTTTCTTCACATTTTCCCTTTAAGACAGCTAGTACATTTCATTGTCTGATTTCACAGATCGACTGTAATACCATCAGCAAGTTGTATATGAACTGACTTTCTTACTGCTTCTAGGTCTCTATGTGCAAGACGCCTGTGCCATACATGGATACATAGATTGTGTTCTTCTTGTTTACCATTGTATATACTTACCTTGCATTTTAGCTAGTACAACTTATCTTTGATGTTTCCTTCTGCTAGTGTGTGACTTTCTTTTGAGATGACACATTTGTCATCTTTATATGGAACTTAAAGGGAACCTGTCACCCCGAAAATCGCGGGTGAGGTAAGCCCACCGGCATCAGGGGCTTATCTACAGCATTCTGTAATGCTGTAGATAAGCCCCCGATGTAACCTGAAAAGGGAGAAAAAGGCGTTATATTATACTCACCCAGGGGCGGTCCCGCTGCTGGTCAGGTCGGATGGGCGTCTCCGGTCCGCTGCGGCGCCTCCCATCTTCTTTCCATGACGTCCTCTTCTGATCTTCAGCCACGGCTCCGGCGCAGGCGTACTTTGCTCTGCCCTGTTGAGGGCAGAGGATAGTACTGCAGTGCGCAGGCGCCGGAAAGGTCAGAGGCCCGGCGCCTGCGCACTGCAGTACTTTGTCTGCCCTCAACAGGGCAGAGCAAAGTACGCCTGCGCCGGAGCCGTGGCTGAAGATCAGAAGAGGACGTCATGGAAAGAAGATAGGAGGCGCCGCAGCGGACCGGAGACGCCCATCCGACCTGACCAGCAGCGGGACTGCCCCTGGGTGAGTATAATATAACATCTTTTTCTCCCTTTTCAGGTTACATCGGGGGCTTATCTACAGCATTACAGAATGCTGTAGATAAGCCCCTGATGCTGGTGGGCTTACCTCACCCGGGATTTTCGGGGTGACAGGTTCCCTTTAATTTCCTTATCTTGTGAGTTTCTTCACAGATAAATTTGCTTTCAAGACTAGGAACATAGAGAACATCTTTCTGCTTTGTGTTGGGGAGACTTGAAAATTTATGTAATCATCATTACTGCAATCCCTCCGCATTCACATACTAACCATTAGCCAGGATCACTTTCTCTGACTTTGGTCTGGGTTAGAGAAGAAACTTCTGTCATTAGTCATATGACTAGTTGCCCCAGAGTCTATACACCATGCATTCTTTGATGAATTTGCATTAACAGTAAACACAGCTTCAGTACTTGAATTGTCATATTCTTAAGTAATGGCGCTTTTAACCCTTTGATTATTTTGCTTTTTCATCTGAATCATTCTAGCTTTCTAGGCTCTGCAGTCATCTTTTAGATGCCCTGATTTCTTGCAGATAAAACAATCACGTGTTTCCTTCAAACTACTTTTATTTTTGGGTAGATCTTCAGTTTTTAAAGTGGACTATGCCTTGGATACCCCACTGCTGCTCACACTTTGTCGTTTGCTTATGCTCACCTACAAGCTTTCCTCTGACATACTCCAATTAAAGGGAACCTGTCACCCCCCCCCCCCCCGGGCGTTTGTAACTAAAAGAGCCACCTTGGGCAGTACTAATGCTACATTCTGACAAGGTGGCTCTTTTAGTTATGCTCCTTGCACACGCTGAAATAAACGCTTATAAAATGTGCCCCCTCATACTATGAAATCGCCAGGGAGGCGGGTTTTCCCCCCTAATTAGACGCAGCACAGCCATCATTCATACCCCCTTGGTGCTGGGCGCCGCCTCCTTAGCGTTGTTTGAATCTGTCCCGGAGCCTGCGCTGTTATGTTATCCCTTGGGCATGCGCAGTTAGCGCTGCCCGTCTTCTGACATCATTCGATGTCAGGCTGACTGCGCCTGTGCGGCTGCGCTGCCCGGGATCCCGCCCCGCAGTGTCTTCTAATTTATTCACACGGCGGGGCTGGGATTCATGGGCATGCGCAGTGCATATTTTCGCCTCTCACTCATCTCCCTCCGCCTTCTTCAGACTGTGCGGCGTCAGCTGATCCCTAATCGCCATGGCATCGCATGGAACCTTCCCAGCATTAACTTTGACAAGTGACACATCCTCCAATTCTGTATTTTAGCCTCTATTTCCTTCTGTCTTCACATTACATAGCAAAAACCTGCTGACAGATTCCCTTTAATACCTGCATAACATGCATATCTTATCTACTATATAATTGTCTAAGGGTCACTTTCCTTCTTTGTCCTTCTGTCTGTCACGGATATGCATTGGTCGCGGCCTCTGTCTGTCATGGAATCCAAGTCGCTGATTGGTCTCGCCAGCTGCCTGTCATGGCTGCCGCTACCAATCAGCGACGGCCACAGTCCGATTAGTCCCTCCCTACTCCCCTGCAGTCAGTGCTCGGCGCCCGCTCCATACTCCCCGCAGTCACCGCTAACACAGGGTTAATGCCAGCGGTAACGGACCGCGTTATGCCACGGGTAACTCACTCCATTACCGCCGCTATTAACCCTGTGTGTCCCCAACTTTTTACTATTGATGCTGGGCTGGGCAATATACTACGTCACTGGGCAATATACTACGTGGCTGGGCAATATACTACGTCACTGAGCAATATACTACGTGACTGGGCAATATACTACATGGCTGGGCAATATACTACGTGGCTGGGCAATATACTATGTAACTGAGCAATATACTACGTGGCTGGGTAATATACTACATCACTGGGCAATATACTACGTTACTGGGCAATATACTACGTGGCTGGGCAATATACTACTTGGCTGGGCAATATACTACGTGACTGGGCAATATACTACGTGGCTGTGCAATATACTACGTGGTTGGGCAATATACTACGTGGCTGGGCAATATACTAGGTGGGCTGTGCAATATACTACGTAGACATGCATATTCTAGAATACCCGATGCGTTAGAATCGGGCCACCATGTAGTGTTATATATATTTACACTTATAATGAGTGGTTTGCTTTATTCTAAACCTTTTGGGGTTTTGGTACGTTAATATACAATACTAGATGGTGGCCTGATTCTAACGCATCGGGTATTCTAGAATATGCATGTCCACGTAGTATATTGCACAGCCCACGTAGTATATTGCCCAGCCACGTAGTATATTGCCCAGTTACGTAGTATATTGCCCAGCCACGTAGTATATTGCCCAGCCATGTAGTATATTGCCCAGCCACGTAGTATATTGCCCAGTTACGTAGTATATTGCCCAGCCACATAGTATATTGCCCAGCCATGTAGTATATTGCCCAGCCACATAGTATATTGCCCAGATACGTAGTATATTGCCCAGTGATGTAGTATACAGCACAGAGCCACATAGTATATTGCCCAGTCACGTAGTATCTTGCCCAGCCACGTAGTATATTGCCCAGCCACGTAGTATATTGCCCAGCCACGTAGTATATTGCCTAGTTACGTAGTATATTGCCCAGTGACAAAGTATACAGCACAGAGCCACGTAGTATATTGAACAGCGACGTAGTATACAGCACAGAGCCACGTAGTATATTGCCCAGCCACGTATGTCACAGGTTAAAAAATAAACATATACTCACCTTCCGACGGAGCCCTTGTAGTCATGTCGCCTGTGTGTGGTGCACTCGGCAGCTTCCGGTCCCAGGGTTGGTAGCGCAGGACCCGTGATGACGTTGCGGTCACATGACCGTGACGTCATGGCAGGTCCTTGTCGCATACCATCCTTGCCACCGGAACCTGTCGCTTGCATGGAGCGGTTACCGGAGCGTCGCGAGGAGCGGGAAAGGCGGCGGAAGGTGAGTATATAATGATTTTTTTTATTATTATT
Organism: Ranitomeya imitator; assembly: GCF_032444005.1. Classification (NCBI taxonomy): domain Eukaryota; kingdom Metazoa; phylum Chordata; class Amphibia; order Anura; family Dendrobatidae; genus Ranitomeya; species Ranitomeya imitator. The sequence continues at coordinate 269,909,432 of NC_091285.1, read as the reverse complement.
ATTATTTTTAACATTAGATCCTTTTACTATTGACGCTGCATAGGCAGCATCAATAGTAAAAAGTTGAGGACACACAAGGTTAATAGCGGCGGTAACGGAGTGAGTTACCCGCGGCATAACGCGGTCCGTTACCACTGGCATTAACCCTGTGTGAGCGGTGACTGCGGGGAGTATAGAGCGGGCGCCGGGCACTGACTGCAGGGGAGTCGCGGCAGCCGTGACAGGCAGCTGGCGAGACCAATCAGCGATTTGGATTCCATGACAGACAGAGGCCGCGACCAATGAATATCCGTGACAGAAGGACAGACAGACAGAAAGACGGAAGTGACCCTTAGACAATTATATAGTAGTTAGGGTAGTCACATGATATATGAAATGTATACTCTGCTTTTCAATATATTAATATCCTTTTTATGTTATAAAATAGTTGCCATAAAACACAATCCTGTAATCATTGCTGTCATTTCCATATGCCAATTGTTTATATGTTGTTTTGTTTTTACAGAGACTTGGCCTGGAACAAAATTACTTATGTACATCCTCACTCATTTTCATCTTTACCTTCACTTATCAAATTGTGAGTTGTATTTGAAACAAAACAATCAAATGCTAAGTTATTGGATATTAGTAAAGCCATTGCTTGTGCTTTGTATGCACACTTTATAATTAACTAACTGTAAGATAAATTTTTGAATAATACAGTGGGTTTATGACCATGTGATATTTCAGTTTTTCTTTTTTATTAAATATGCACAAATGTCTACATTTCTGGGGGATTTTCAGTCAAGATGGGGTGCAGAGTGTACATTAATGAAAAAAAAATGAACTTTTTTGAATTTACCAAAATGGCTGCAATGAAACAAAGAGTGAAAAAGTTAAAGGGGTCTGAATACTTTCCGTACCCACTGTATTATATCATAAGAGGAAAAAAGTTCTCAAAATTTGTGAATGTGACATAAACAGAATTGGATTATGGGACTAGACTGCAGTCTTATCTGACAGTATAGATTTTTATTGAACTTCACACCAAGATATAAGCTACCTCAAAGGAAAAAGTGAAAGCAGTGCAATTGCAAACTCACTCCTAATAAACCTATATTGCTGCAGACTACACACAAGGGTGTCTGTATACAATATCAACAGAGACTCCAATGCATATATAGTACATACAACTATTCTCAGTCCTAAATAGCCAATTGACTGGACAAAAATGCAAAATTTTATCACACAATATATTCAGTGATCACATGAAGGGACAGATTCCCTGATGAATATATCTCTTGATAATCAAAATGATCAAAACAAATGAATGTTAAACATTAACCTCTACCCTGTAAGGGCTACCTAGAAAAATCAGTAACTCATGTGAACATGCATATACATCATGAGTGAGTAACAACAATATCCATATAACCATACATATAAATCTGATATGGAATATTCTCACCCATGTGTGTAGAGGACGTCAATTGTCAGATGTCATTTCAATTCAGCAAAAATCCATCAGAAGGAATGGGGAACACTTGCCCTGTTAGACCCTGTAAAGGCTGGCATAACCTGAACCTAAAGACTTCCGACCTTACAAGGGCAGTTCACATCTGACCCTCACAATAAACCACCCTATACTTTCCCTGTGCATGCCAATGTGTTTCATCACTCTGTGAATCCTCAGGTGACCTATTAACACATAATGGGCATACTGCTACAGCAGACAAAAGAAGGGAAATACTCCAGGGCTTTTCCTATAGATATAATGACCTGATGGATTTTTGCTGCATTGAGATGACATCTGACAATTGACGTCCTCTACACACATGGGTGAGAATATTCCAAATCAGATTTATATACGGTATATGGTTATATGTATATTATTGTTTCTCACTCATGATGTACATGCATGTTCACATGAGTTACTGTGATCTTTCTTGGTAGCCCTTACAGGGTAGAGGTTAATGTTTAACATTAATTTGTTTTGATCATTGTTTAACATTTGTTTGTTATACCTTTAAAAAAACTGATATTTATCAGGAAATCTGTCCCTTTTTGTGATCACTGAATATATTGTGTGATAAAATTTTGCATTTTTGTACAGTCAGTTGGCTATTTAGGACTGAGAATAGTTGAATGTACAGGGTGGGCCATTTATATGGATACACCTAAATAAAATGGGAATGATTGGTGATATCAACTTCCTGTTTGTGGCACATTAGTATATGCGTTGGGGAAAACTTTTCAAGATGGGTGGTAACCATGGTGGCCATTTTGATCCAACTTTATTTTTTTCAATGGGAAGAGGGTCATGTGACACATCAGACTTATTGAGAATTTCACAAGAAAAACAATTGGGTGCTTGGTTTTAACGTAACGTTATCATTTCATGAGTTGTTTACAAGTTTATGACCACTTATAAAATGTGTTCAAAGTGCTGCCTATTTTGTTGGATTGTCAATGCAACCCTCTTCTCCCACTCTTGACACACTGATACCAACACCGCAGAAGAAATGCTGCACATCTCATATCTTCACAGCATAGACCAACACATTATGGGTGTCAGGTCCGAGCATTCCAACCTGAACAGTTTCCTGGAAAGTGAATTTGTCATTGTGGGCCAGTTGAATGGCCCCCAAGGTCTCCCGATCTGACCCCCTTAGACTTTTATCTTTGGGGTCATCTGAAGGCAATTGTCTATGCTGTGAAGATACGAGATGTGCAGCATCTGACACAATGGATACTGGAAGCCTGTGCTAGCATTTCTTCTGCGGTGTTGATATCCGTGTGTCAAGAGTAGGAGAAGATTGTTGCATTGACAATCCAACACAATGAGCAGCACTTTGAACACATTTTATAATTGGTCCTAAACTCATAAATAACTCATGAAACACCATTGTTTTTCTTGTGAAATTCTCAATAAGTTTGATATGTCACATGACCCTCTTCCCATTGGAAAAGTAAAGTTGGATCCATAATGGCTAACTTCAAAATGACCTCCATGGTCAACACCCATCTTGAAAAGTTTTCCCCCTCCCATATACTAATGTGCAACAAACATGAGGTTGATATCACCAACCATTCCCATTTTATTTATGTGTATCAATATACAGTGCCTTGCGAAAATATTCGGCCCCCTGGAACTTTTCAACCTTTTCCCACATATCATGCTTCAAACATAAAGATACCAAATGTAAATTTTTGGTGAAGAATGAACAACAAGTGGAATGCAATTTTGAACTTGAATGAAATTAAAAAACTGAAAATTGGGGCGTGCAATATTATTCGGCCCCTTTAACTTAATACTTTGTTGTGCCACCTTTTGCTGCGATTACAGCTGCAAGTCGCTTGGGGTATGTTTCTATCAGTTTTGTACATCGAAAGACTGAAATTCTTGCCCATTCTTCCTTGGCAAACAGCTCGAGCTCAGTGAGGTTTGATGGAGATCGTTTGTGAACAGCAGTTTTCAGCTCTTTCCACAGATTCTCGAATGGATTGAGGTCTGGACTTTGACTTGACCATTCTAACACCTGGATGCATTTATTTGTGAACCATTCCATTGTAGATTTTGCTTTATGTTTGGGATCATTGTCTTGTTGGAAGACAAATCTCTGTCCCAGTCTCAGGTCTTTTACAAGCTCCAACAGGTTTTCTTCAAGAATGGGCCTGTATTTGGCTTCATCCATCTTCCCATCAATTTTAAACATCTTCCCTGTCCCTGCTGAAGAAAAGCAGGCCCAAACCATGATGCTGCCACCACCATGTTTGACAGTGGGGATGGTGTGTTCAGGGTGATGAGCTGTGTGTTGCCTTTACGCCAAACATATCGTTTGGCATTGTTGCTAAAAAGTTCGATTTTGGTTTCATGTGACCAAAGCACCTTCTTCCACATGTTTGGTGTGTCTCCCAGGTGGCTTGTTGCAAACTTTAAACAACACTTTTTATGGATATCTTTGAGAAATGTCTTTCTTCTTGCCACTCTTCCATAAAGATCAGATTTGTGCAGTGTACTACTGATTATTGTCCTATGGACAGGCTCTCCCACCTCAGCTGTAGATCTCTGCAGTTCATCCAGAGTGATCATGGGCCTCTTGGCTGCATCTCTGATCAGTCTTCTCCTTGTTTGTGATGAACGTTTAGAGGGACAGCCGGGTCTTGGTAGATTTGCAGTGGTATGATACTCCTTCCATTTTAATATGATCACTTGCACAGTGCTCCTTGGGATGTTTAAAGTTTTGGAAATCATTTTGTATCCAAATCCGGCTTTAAACTTCTCCACAACAGTATCACGGACCTGCCTGTTGTGTTCCTTGTTCTTCATGATGCTCTCTGTGCTTCAAACAGAACCCTGAGACTATCACAGAGCAGTTGCATTTATGCGGATACTTGATTACACACAGGTTCATTATATTTATCATCATTAGGCATTTAGGACAACATTGGATCATTCAGAGATCCACAATTAACTTCTGGAGTGAGTTTGCTGCACTGAAAGTAAAGGGGCCGAATAATATTGCACGCCGCACTTTTCAGTTTTTGAATTTCCACAAAAATTTAAAATAACCAATAAATTTTGTTCAACTTCACAATTGTGTTCCACTTGTTGTTGATTCTTCACCAAAAATTTACATTTGGTATCTTTATGTTTGAAGCATGATATGTGGGAAAAGGTTAAAAAAGTTCCAGGGGGCCGAATACTTTCGCAAGGCACTGTAAATGGCCCACCCTGTACTACTGTATATATGCATTGGAGTCTGTGTTGTTACTGTATACGGACACCCTTTTGTGTAGTCTGCAACAATATAGGTTTAAGAGTGAGTTTTTAGTTGCACTGTTTTCACTTTTTCCTTTGAGATAGCTTTTATATTTTTGATTAAAAGTTATGTTTTAATATTACCTCTATTGCTGGTATCCAGTATATGTGAGAGATTGTGTGGAGTTTGACACAATAGTGCTGATTTTCTGAACTTCACACCACTCTTTCGCTATCATTTACTTTGGGTGTTGTCCCCCGTTCCACTCATCGTCTTTCTTGCTTAAGGTGACAAATGCCTTCCCTGTGAACAATTATGTTAGTAACATTAGGAACGCTCCATTATGCTCCTTCTAACCTGATGAAATGCCTGCCCCTTGTCCTGCTGCTCTGTCTTTAATATTGCTGCATATGAGAAACACTTAATACTTTTTAAGTAAGGCAATGAGCGAACTAATGCTAGTACCTGCAGGTAGTAATATTGTCTGCAGCATGTCACAGCCCTAGGGCCACATGTTTAGTGGATTAGAGTCATGTTTGCTTAATCGGTCATTGGATATATATAGCCCTGCTTAATATCAAATTACTGGTAGCATAAATGCACAGTATACATAAATGTATTGCATCTAGCATAAGGTTAGTGTACAGTATGATCTGTAGTCTCTGCCTGTGGAATGTCATACGTATTTTGGCACTTTTTTTATGTAATTGTCTGCACTTGTGAAGACAAATACTTGTAACAACTGTAAAGCCTTTACAAAAAAAAAGTACCGTAATCTAGAACTGTATTGTTTTCACCAAAATCATGTCCCTTATCACCATATTAATAGTGTAAAAAGGTCAAAAATGTACATGAATCTTAAAGAACTACCTCAGTTATATTTTTAGCAATAACAAAATGCTAACTGAACAAATTCTAAATCAAATCAATATTTGGTGTGCCCTCCATTTGTCTTCAGAACAGCAGGAATTCTTCTATGTACACATCTTGGAGAACTAACCACATATCTTCTGTGGATGTAGACTTGTGCAAATTTGTCTGTCTCTTCATGCAATCCCAAACAGATTTCATGGTTATGAGATCAGGGTTTCTGTCGGAGCCATATCATCACTTACAGGTTTTCTTGTTCTTTGCGCTAAAGATAGTTCTTAATGACTCTTCAAAAGAGCTTGAACAGCACATCTTGAAACCTCAGTCTGCTTTGAAATCTTTGCTTTTACCTTACTGATGTGTCTTGTTGCTGTGTTCAGTCTTGCCATAGTGTATGACCTGTGACATGAAACTATCTTTCCACCTTTGGAGCAGTTTTTGTTCAAGCCTCCTATGCTCCTTCTGTTTCAGTTAGTGGCTGAGGTCAACCTACATATGAAAATGATGATCATTATCATCTGTTTAGTGTAATTGGTTACTCATCATATACCTAGCTAGGATCCTATAAAATCTCTGACCCAAATATCGATTTGATTTAATTTATCTTTTGTTAATTCAGTTTGCTTTCTGTTAATTAATAAAAATAAACTAATAACAATTCTATTTTTGAAAGCAAATTGTAAGGAGGCAGGTGGACATGTCCTGGATGGTGGTGTGAAACCCAGACTCCAGCACACATAGTCCTGAGAGGGTTTTTTGATGGGCCCAGATTTTGGGTCTTGGTTTTAGGAACGACTGGAAGAGCTAGGCGGGACTGGTAGTTCCCATTCTCCATTCCCAGAAGGTCATCTATGTGTGGAGGTGGAAAGACCAGCTTGAATTTAGAACAGTCTTTACCAGAGGCTATGGGAGCAGAACTGTTATCCAAATAAATGAACCTGTGCTGTTGTGTGAACTTTTTATTTCAGCATTCTATGCTGAGAAAAAGACCGTTTTGTTTTGTGAGTCATGATTGTTTATGGACTTTCAATAAACCACCTTAATGTGCCACACTTTGTGCCCAAAAATGCACCAATGTTTTGGAGAAAACTTCGGGCACAAGTAAGCCAACAAATAGGTTTATTAAACAGCATGAACACCTTGAAAAATCTGGTGCATTTTATGCCTTTTGAGTCTAAGTTTGCACTTTCTTAAGAATTGCACAGTATTGATTAATCTGCCCCTTTTGAATTACTTGCTCAGTGATTGACAACCAACAAATGTTTTGGAAACATGTTCTTCTAATTAGTAATTGAAAAGCTTATTGAAAAGGTACAAACAATATGAATGTGCTTTTGATTGTCACTTGCAAAAACAAAAAAATAAATGTACCTTACCAAACTTTGCTTTAACTTCCAACTTACTAATATAAGCTCATTTTTATGTTATGGATCATTTTTACATTTTCAGAGATAGAAACACATGGCTTGATAACATGCTGACATGCTAAAATTGTGAGCATTTATGAGAAATAGGTTTGATTTCCATATGTCCTCTTCTCCCAGGGATCTTTCTTCCAACCATTTGTCTTCATTTCCTGTTACTGGTCTACATGGTTTGACTCATCTCAAACTGACGGGAAATACTGCTCTGCAAAAGCTGATTCCATCAGAACATTTCCCAAAACTAAGGTGAGCTGATGATAATATTTATATAATTATACTTTTCGATTGGAGCTTCTTCTCTTTTACTAGTCATAATTAAAAGAGTTGCGCGCCATTAGGGACAATTTTGTAACACCAAAATGCATGTATTTAGGGCTAAAGGTGGACAAGTCCTATAAGAAAGTTTAATAGGATTGTGTAATATGGTTATAGGTATGACTTTTCAAATCATATATTTTTTAAATCCTGTGTTATGGTAAATGTGCTCTGGGGGTGCATGTGATCTACAATAACTTTGAGAGTGCCCCTTTGGAGTAGATTGACTAAAATCAGTTCAAGCTAAATTGTAAAGCCATTGCATGGTTGAATGATTTTTTCAAAGGATCTCTGAATACGAAGAACAGGAATCGACTCTCATAGGTACAGATATCATCTATATTCTTTACCCTTGAACTTTTCCAAAATGTTTCCGTCAAATCAACTTAAAGGGACTCGGTCACCTGAATTTGGAGGGAACAATTTTCAGCCATAGGGGTGGGGTTTTCGGGTGTTTGATTCACCCTTTCCTTACCCGCTGGCTGGATGCTGGCTGCAATATTGGATTGAAGTTCATTCTCTGTCCTCTGTAGTACATGCCTGCACAAGGCAATCTTGCCTTGCGCAGGCGTGTACTATGGAGGACAGAGAATGAACTTCAATCCAATATTGCAGCCAGTGGGTAAGGAAAGGGTGAATCAAACACCCGAAAACCCCGCCCCTATGGCTGAAAATTGTTCCCTCCAAATTCAGGTGACAGAGTCCATTTAAACTCTCCTTGGTAAAAGAAGCTAGACTTATCAGTGAGGAGACAGGGAGTTGCAAAACCATTAAATTATGACTATATAGTAACTTTTGTCTCTGCTGTCATGCTAGGAGCACTGATGTTGCCATATAGACAACATGCAATGCGCTTATTGGAGTCTTACAATCTGCATGCTGGTTTAATTACGGGTCACCAAAGCAGTATCACTGCCTTGCTGCTTCTCACTTTTTTGCACGTGGATTTTAACTCACATTATGTGATATTGCAATACAGTGATATTGTAGCCGTTGTTTTTAGGTTATGAAGCTTAAAGATTTAATCTGGGACCAGCTGCTAAATACCTGTCCGTTCTGCCAGGAGATGATCTCTGGTGGTGACTCTCCTGCTTTGTTTTATCTGACGTCAACAGAGCAGCACCTTCTCTTCTCACCTTCTGGTCCACACTGTGAACTGTGCATCACTGCCAACATCATGCTGATTGATACAAATAAGCAGTTGGGAGCTGGCTGTTAATCACCATGACATTGGGAGTGACGCCGCATTGACAGAACAGAGCATAACAGAAGGAGCAAACTTTGTCAATGTGACGTTACCAGAAACAGATGAATACCCGAAAAGAATGGTCCAGGACCACTCTGAGCCAGCAGCGATCATCATCTGGTAGAACAGGTAGGTAGTTAGCAACTACATATCTTTAAGTTCTTAAGGTGCCGTCACACTGAACGATATCGTTAACGATATCGTTGCTTTTTGTGACGTAGCAACGATATCGTTAACTAAATCGTTGTGTGTGACAGCGACCAACGATCAGGCCCCTGCTGGGAGATCGTTAGTCGCTGGGGAAAGTCCAGCACTTTATTTTGTCGCTGGATCTCCCGCTGACATCGCTGAATCGGCGTGTGTGACGCCGATTCAGCGATGTCGTCACTGGTAACCAGGGTAAAGATCGGGTTACTAAGCGCAGGGCCGCGCTTAGTAACCCGATGTTTACCCTGGTTACCGTTGTAAATGTAAAAAAACAAACACTACATACTTACATTCCCGGTGTCTGGTCATGTCCCTCGCCTTCAGCTTCCCGCACTGACTGGTGAGCGCCGGCGCTGCGCTTAGTAACCCGATGTTTACCCTGGTTACCCAGGGACTTCGGGATCGTTGGTCGCTGGAGAGCTGTCTGTGTGACAGCTCTCCAGCGACCAAACAGCGACGCTGCAGCGATCGACATCGTTGTCGGTATCGCTGCAGCGTCGCTTAGTGTGACGGTACCTTTAGCCCCATAGCAAACATAACCAATTCACAGATAACTGTTATGAACTGGTGATTCAGAAACACAATGGACCTGGTGGTTAAGAGCACACAAAGTGACCTGATAGTTACTAATAACATAGGACGAGCTCTGAGACGTGGGAACTCTGCTGACTGCAATCCCTAATCCTATCATACCACACTAGAGGTAGCCGTGGAGCGCTCCTGACCAGACCCAGGCGCCTCGGGCACAGCCTGAGAAACTAGCTAGCCCTGAAGATAGAAAAATAAGCCTACCTTGCCTCAGAGAAATTCCCCAAAGGAAAAGGCAGCCCCCCACATATAATGACTGTGAGTAAAGATGAAAATACAAACACAGAGATGAAATAGGTTTTAGCAAAGTGAGGCCCGACTTACTGAATAGACCGAGAATAGGAAAGATAGCTTTGCGGTCAGCACAAAAACCTACAAACAACCACGCAGAGGGCGCAAAAAGACCCTCCGTACCGACTAACGGCACGGAGGTGCTCCCTCTGCGTCCCAGAGCTTCCAGCAAGCAAGACAAACGAATATAGCAAGCTGGACAGAAAAAATAGCAAACAAAAGTAACACAAGCAGAACTTAGCTTATGCAGGGCAGACAGGCCACAAGAACGATCCAGGAGAGAACAAGACCAATACTGGAACATTGACTGGAGGCCAGGAACAAAGAACTAGGTGGAGTTAAATAGAGCAGCACCTAACGACTTAACCTCGTCACCTGAGGAAGGAAACTCAGAAGCCGCAGCCCCACTCACATCCACCAGAGGAAGCTCATGGACAGAACCAGCCGAAGTACCACTCATGACCACAGGAGGGAGCTTGACCACAGAATTCACAACAGATAACCCCTTTAACACATTTCCGAGGTCAGGCGTACATTTAGACAGATATTGGACTCACTCCCTTTGATGTGGGCTCCGGCGGTGAGCCCACATCTTTCCCGGTACATGTCAGCTGTTTTAAACAGTTGACATGTGCCCGGAAGAGCCGCAGGGGGAATCGCGATCCACCCGCGGCTATTAACCTGTTAAATGCCGCTGTCAAACACTGACAGCAGCATTTAACATGCATTTCCCACAATTGTGCCGTAAATCCGCCCACCGGTGACCCCCGTCACATGATCGCAGTTCACCGGTGGGTTGGCATGACAACCAGAGGTCTTGTGGAGACCTCTATAGTTGTCACTGCCAGCTTGCTATGAGCGCTGCCCGGTGGTCGGCGCTCATAGCAAGTGTGTAATTCTACTACATACAAGTGATCTGATCATCGCCTGTATGTAGCAGAGCTGATCGTGTTATGCCAGCTTCTAGTCTCCCATGGAGACTATTGAAGCATGCCAAAAGTAAAAAAAAAATGTTTTTAAAAATATAAAAATATATAAAAGTTCAAATCACCCCCTTTCGCCCCATTCAAAATAAAACTATTTAAAAAAAAACAAACATACACATATTTGGTATCACCGCCCTCAGAATTGCCCGATCTATCATAAAAAAGGATTAACCTGATCGTTAAACAGCGTAGCGAGAAAAAAAGTCAAAACTCCAGAATTACATTTTTTTGGTTGCCGCGGCATTGCATTAAAATGCAATAACGGGCGATCAAGAGATTGTATGGGCACTAAAATGGTATCCTTAAAAATCACAGCTCGGTGCGCAAAAAATAAGCTCTCATCCAACTCGAGATCACGAAAAATGAAGACACTACGGGTATCGGAAAATTGCGCAATTTTTGTTTTTAACAAACTTTGGAATTTTTTTCACCACTTAAATAAAAAAAGAACCTAAGACATGTTTGGTGTCTATGAACTTGTAATGACCTGGAGAATCATAATGGCAGGTCAGTTTTAGCATTTCGTGAATGTAGTAAAAAAGCCAAACAAAATAAAAAGTGTGGGATTGCACTTTTTTTGCAATTTCACCGCACTTGGAATTTTTTTCCCATTTTCGAGTACACGACATGGTAAAAACCAATGGTGTCGTTCAAAACTACAACTCGTCCCACAAAAAACAAGCCCTCACATGGCCATGTTGACCAAAACATAAAAAAAGTTATGGCTCTGGGAAGAAGGGGAGCAAAAAATGAAAATGCAAAACCAAAAATACCTCTTAACTGCACTAAATGTTCTATAATTTAGTAGTGTGTATTGTTTAGTATATTATAGTGAAATGGTTTGCAGCTCCTTCAAGTAGTAGAGTATGTTAATATGAACTGAAAAAGCATGCATATCCCCACACTAGCACAGCGTCTACTGAATTTTGGGAACATCTACTCTCAAGAACCACCATAATATCACATTTTCCATATGTTTCCAGGTTCCTTCGTTTTCAAGGTTTATTCTATATCCTGTCTCATATTTTTCCTTACACATGTCAGGTATGCAATTAAACTGTCACCAGGACCTCACTACTATTGTAGTAAATGTGAAAGCATAGTTATACTTGTGGAATCCATTTTTCTTGTGCAAAAGAAGAGATCTGGAGTGCCTGAAATAAATAACTAAGGCATGTTAATGCATGCTTTTGTTTTAATACATTTTCTAAGTTTGTAATTTATCGTTCCTGTTAAGCACTGAAAATTACGATGAATAGTATAAAGAAAATATGTCTGCCACATTGTGTGCTGGAGCAGAGGTAGACAATAGTTAGCACGCTAGATCTCCCCATTAATCTCACGAGGGCTGAAGCTTGCCATCATCAACATTCTTGCACTTTGGTAAAACAAAGGCTAATGTGACTGTGAGTACAAATCCAATTACTCATCACAGGTACTTTTATTTACAGAAAGCTAAGGAGAAATGCCAAGGAGTAAGGCTTCAATTATATTGACTGTATCATTACCAGAAGATCATGCCATTTTTATGGCCTTTGTCCTTTATGAAGTGCTGCCAGACTCGCTTCACGTTGCCTTAATGAACAGCTGTTGTTTACAAACCACTGTTTCCAACACCAAATTGGATGGAGATTTATCAAATTTTACCACATTAACTTGTGCAGCGCACAGTACCAGTAAACTAAAATTTTAAAAGGGCTCCAAAATGTGATTATAAATAAAATTCGACTTCAAGTTCGAATAAGTCACTTTAGCGATATATCTCCTATTTATATCTCGGAAATAAGCTTCACAACTGAAATACAATGTATCTGTATATTGGTATAGTCTAAAGAGATGAGAAATCTGAAATATTAGCTTCATGGCATTCCACAGGCAGGTAAGTCTTCGATTATAAAGCCATATACAGTGGGGCAAAAAAGTATTTAGTCAGTCAGCAATAGTGCAAGTTCCACCACTTAAAAAGATGAGAGGCGTCTGTAATTTACATCATAGGTAGACCTCAACTATGGGAGACAAACTGAGAAAAAAAATCCAGAAAATCACATTGTCTGTTTTTTTATCATTTTATTTGCATATTATGGTGGAAAATAAGTATTTGGTCAGAAACAAAATTTCATCTCAATACTTTGTAATATATCCATTGTTGGCAATGACAGAGGTCAAACGTTTTCTGTAAGTCTTCACAAGGTTGCCACACACTGTTGTTGGTATGTTGGCCTATTCCTCCATGCAGATCTCCTCTAGAGCAGTGATGTTTTTGGCTTTTCGCTTGGCAACACGGACTTTCAACTCTCTCCAAAGGTTTTCTATAGGGTTGAGATCTGGAGACTGGCTAGGCCACTCCAGGACCTTGAAATGCTTCTTACGAAGCCACTCCTTCGTTGCCCTGGCGGTGTGCTTTGGATCATTGTCATGTTGAAAGACCCAGCCACGTTTCATCTTCAATGCCCTTGCTGATGGAAGGAGGTTTGCACTCAAAATCTCACGATACATGGCCCCATTCATTCTTTCATGTACCCGGATCAGTCGTCCTGGCCCCTTTGCAGAGAAACAGCCCCAAAGCATGATGTTTCCACCACCATGCTTTACAGTAGGTATGGTGTTTGATGGATGCAACTCAGTATTCTTTTTCCTCCAAACACGACAAGTTGTGTTTCTACCAAACAGTTCCAGTTTGGTTTCATCAGACCATAGGACATTCTCCCAAAACTCCTCTGGATCATCCAAATGCTCTCTAGCAAACTTCAGACGGGCCCGGACATGTACTGGCTTAAGCAGTGGGACACGTCTGGCACTGCAGGATCTGAGTCCATGGTGGCGTAGTGTGTTACTTATGGTAGGCCTTGTTACATTGGTCCCAGCTCTCTGCAGTTCATTCACTAGGTCCCCCCGCGTGGTTCTGGGATTTTTGCTCACCGTTCTTGTGATCATTCTGACCCCACGGGGTGGGATTTTGCGTGGAGCCCCAGATCGAGGGAGATTATCAGTGGTCTTGTATGTCTTCCATTTTCTAATTATTGCTCCCACTGTTGATTTCTTCACTCCAAGCTGGTTGGCTATTGCAGATTCAGTCTTCCCAGCCTTGTGCAGGGCTACAATTTTGTTTCTGGTGTCCTTTGACAGCTCTTTGGTCTTCACCATAGTGGAGTTTGGAGTCAGACTGTTTTAGGGTGTGCACGTGTCTTTTTATACTGATAACAAGTTTAAACAGGTGCCATTACTACAGGTAATGAGTGGAGGAAAGAGGAGACTCTTAAAGAAGAAGTTACAGGTCTGTGAGAGCCAGAAATCTTGATTGTTTGTTTCTGACCAAATACCGTATATACTCGAGTATAAGCCGAGATTTTCAGCCCAAATTTTTGGGCTGAAAGTGCCCCCCTCGGCTTATACTCGAGTCACGGTAGCGGTGGGGTCGGCGGGTGAGGGGGTGAGGGCGCTGAGGTATACTTACCTAGTCCCAGCGATCCTCGCGCTGTCCCTGCCGTCCCACGGGCTTCTGTGCTGCAGTTTCTTCCTCTCTTCAGCGGTCACGTGGGACCGCTCATTACAGAAATGAATAAGCGGCTCCACCTCCCATAGGGGCGGAGCCGCTTATTCATTTCTCTAATCAGCGGTGCCGGTGACCGCTGATAGAGAAAGAAGCTGCGGCACCGAAGACAGGAGGGGACAGCGCGAGGATCGCCAGGACTAGGTGAGTATGTTATATTCACCTGTCCACGTTCCAGCCGCCGGGCGCCGATCCATCTTCCCGGCGTCTCTGCTCTCTGACTGTTCAGGCAGAGGGCGCGATGACGCATATAGTGTGCGCGGCGCCCTCTGCCTGATCAGTCAGAGCAGAGACGCCGGGAAGATGGAGGCGCCGGAACGAGACGCCGGGAGCTGCAATCAAGGGAGGTGAGTATGTGTTTTTTTTTCTTTATTGCGGCAGCGGCGGCACAAATTTATGTGGAACATCTATGGGGCACAGTGAACGGTGCAGAGCACCGTATATGGCACAGCACAGCTATGGGGCACAGTGAACGGTGCAGAGCACCGTATATGGCACAGCACAGCTATGGGGCACAGTGAACGGTGCAGAGCACCGTATATGGCACAGCACAGCTATGGGGCACAGTGAACGGTGCAGAGCACCGTATATGGCACAGCACAGCTATGGGGCACAGTGAACGGTGCAGAGCACCGTATATGGCACAGCACAGCTATGGGGCACAGTGAACGGTGCAGAGCACCGTATATGGCACAGCAACGACGGCCATTTTGCTCTCCTGAGCGGGTGCCGTAGGAGCTCAGGAGAGCAAAACGGCCGTCGTCGTTGGGAACCACAGGTTCTCCCTGCTATGTCCTGCTTTTTTACTATGAAGCCTCAATAAAGGATGGACACTTTTTGCATGAATGGTGAGTGCTCGTATTCTTTCATATTTTGTTTCTGCAGACCTTTCACCTGTTTTCTACGAGCACCGCATTCTGTAGTGGCTTAAAAGAATGCTGACTGGTCTGAGGGATTACAGCTGGTGGTGTGAGCTGATATTGCGTCTGTTTTCTTGCTTTTTGATTTCTTGATATACACTGTTATAGGGGAGATTTGCTGCTGGACAGCCACATGTTGTTCAACAATCTAGTATGGGGACAGAAGTTTTGCACAACCTGTATGCCTCTGCTGCTCAGATCTCATCATCCCAGCCTGTCTAAGCATGATGGGAGTTGTGGTTTTATGACAGGTGCAGGGAAACATTGACAGGTGGTCCTATAGTGGAATTTAAAAACCTGTCATCATTATGTGTATAAACCTATTGTTTTCAATGTCGTGCTAGTGTCGCCTGCACATTCATGTCACAGTGTTTTCTACCAAAATAAGTGCCGAGGGCGGCACATGCTCAAATTAACCTCCAGCGTTCTCCAGAAAAATTGTTCCATGGCTGTGGATACACAGATTGGGGATCTCTGCTAATTAAAAGTGGAGCCACTGAATAATTTTCACTGTCATGTAACCTCTACTCTCATTGGCGTAGGGGTTGGTAAGCCAATCTATAATTGTTGCTCAGTTATATCATTTGGGTATGTGTTGACTGCTCTGCCAAGCATCATTGTACATACTGAAATCAGTTTACTGTTTCTGCTGTATTAGTAACAGGTCTTCCTGTTGCTGTGCTTTGGCAAAACCCTGACTACATTTAAAAGAATCCTGATCGGAAACTGCTGGAGAATAGACATATAACAGAATTTTAACAATAATGGCCTTGATTAATCAAAGCAATTTTACCAGAATTATGGCATAAATTACTTTGAAAAGTCACAGAATTTTATCGCAACTCATAGTTATGCAAAAGTTTTTGTGTCTTTTAGAATTTTCATGCCATTTTTTCCCACCTCTGCCAAAATGGGTGTAGCTGTTGCAGGACAGGGGTGCGACAGTATCCTGACTGCAGTAAGATGTCTGGTGTAAAGAGCACCACAGCTTGTCTAATTCAAGACGATCGGCTTGACAAAACAACTCATCTTGAATTAGAATAGTTGTTGCTTTCCTTATATCAGAATCTTACTCCATGCCACTCTTCAGAAGCTCCAGATTCATGAAGAGGCGTGCACATCTTTATAGATCAGCAGCGTCTGACTTCACCACACCTACGTATCAAGACCATCGAGAAAATCACCAGTCTTGATGAATCGGAGTCATATATGTATACACAATTCTTTGAAATTTGCCAAAAATTGGTTCGCTGTTTTTTTTTTTACTAATCATTGAGTTACAGGACTCTAAACTGAACTCTTGGGGTGGCTTTGAACTATAGCTTCCATTGTTTATTTGCAATGCACATGAGGTCTTAAGACAAGCCTGTGCATCCACTGTCAGCTTTTAAAGAAAGCTGCTAAATGAGGAAATAGGTGGGGTTTTAATAATTATTGAAGGGCTATCATTATGATTTAGATATGCACATACAATTTAGTAGCATCATAGTGTAAGTTATGGGTAAAAAATATTTCAACAGAGGTGAAAAATGGAAACTTTATGGGCAATGGTGAAGGGGTTAACTAAGAAGAATGCTGTTCTGAAAGAGAGCACCATAGTTTCATCTGGAAAAGATCAATCAACTGGAGATTCTGAAGCCATCACTTAGCATTGATCTCTTCTTTATACAGTAGTTATTTAATGTACCTCAAGTATAAGCGGGCAATATAAAGCACCACTTCAGTGAATGCTGGCTCTGCGGCGTAACTATTGGCTTCTTTTGATCTTCTTCTTCTCTACTTAAATAAAGAACATCATAGTGCTCTTCCATAAAAAACACTGTGCCTATAACATCACTGAAATAATACGCTTAACTGAGAAAGCAGCATGTTGTTACTTACTCTCTCTGTTACAGATAACTTCTGTTCAAGTTGGCCATGAAGTTCCACCAATTCACCTCTATAAATAATGTGCACATAGATAGTCTAACAATATACAAAGAGGGAGCGCTTGTAAAAGCAGAATAATTGTTTCCTGTATTCATTCGTTGCAATTATGTGATGCCCCATAATTCAGAATGGGAAAGCAATGCTTGTGACACGTTCATTCTGTGCCTCTGTACAATTAAATAAATAACAGGACATTAAATCATCCACTTGCTGAAAACATGCGTAAGATAGTTGAGATTTATAAGTGTTAAGCTGTAATTGCAGTAGTTCTTAAAAGAAAAGATTACATAAAATAACTGCAATTAAGAAGGGCAAATAAAAGTCACATAGCTATGTAAGAATCAAAGAGGAGGCAGAAAATAATATGTTGTGAAGACACATACAGTCTATGCAGGGTGATAAAAAGCTGAATACATTCCACACAGCAATATATTTGCAAATGTCAGTGGTGAAATAAGTCAGTGTTGTTGTCTATACTTTAGCATTTAAAAAGCAAACTGTGTATGTAACCGCTCCCCGAACTCTAACATCTTACACTCCCAACAGCATATTAGTTGCTTCATATGAACGCTGCACTCTAGAAGGTTCTCATACTGTCTACAATGGTGTGAAAAAGTGTTTGCCCCCTTCCTGATTTCCTATTCTTTTGCATGTTTTCACACTTAAATGATTCAGATCACCAAACAAATTTCAATATTAGACAAAGATAACACACGTAAACACAGAATGCAGTTTTTAAATGACGGTCTTTATTATTAAGGAAAAACAAAATCCAAACCTACAGGGCCCTGAATATTTGGGTTCTGTAGCAAGCACATACCACAAACATTTATATCTCAATAGTTTGTGGAGAAGAAGAAACCCGGCACCAGGCACCAACCCGGCTCAAAGATATGGATGCCGTTGTCTGTATACATTACTGAAAAAGCTCCTGTGGTAATCCAGTTTAACACTAGAACTACTGATGGAGTCATTTTGACTCCTTTCGTTTTTTATTTCTCTTCTGTGACTACATTTTTCAGAATTCCGGCTTGAAACTCGGTGACTTTTCCTCAAATATGATGTGAAAAAAGATTTTGTGAGAATAAATAATTTTGGTAAAAAATTTGCGCGTTTTTTCAAAATTTACCAAGAACTACTGAAGGGAGTCATTTTGACTCCCTACTATATTTTGAGGTCCTTTTGTCACTAAATGTTGCTATAAAGTTTTGTGCATAATTTTTTCACTCTGTCTTATTTACCCTGATGTTCATATAGATGTAGTTCAATTTACATGTCAACTTTTCACATTTTCCTTGTGTTTTACCTGCTTGTATTACTGTGTAATGCTGAACAAAATAGCTTGTTTACTCTAGGCTCTTATCTTATGCTAATGAAGGGTGGTGTTTTTCTAAGGTCCTAGCAGGAGACAGTATTCTGGATAGTAACTTTACTTTCAGTTCAGCTGAAGAGACAAAGAGAACAGACGCAGACATACGAGCTCTGAAGACTCATACAGGTATGAATTGTTATGAAATAGTTTAGCTGTCTGTCAACTGATTCAGCCCACCTACTTTTGAAGGTGGCAGAACAGTTATTATTTCTTTTAGTTTTCATTTCATTTCTATTTTTCAGCAGGGAACTATATAGAATTATGGAATTTGTGAGGAATATGGAGAGAAGACGTTTGATAAAGCCTCAGGATATTCTGGCTACTTTGCAATCCATACCGGAGGATGAATCGGAATCCGAATTGCAGGAACATGTATTTGATTCTGACAGTGATGAAGATTTCATTCCTCAGAACATATCAAGTGAATCTGAAGACTCAGAAGGAACAAATCCAGAAGGTAAGTAGTTATGTGTATTTATTTGTTCTTCCACACACTGAGTTAGGGCCTGTGCACACTAGCAGAATTCTGGCTGAATAGCCATTTGGATATTCTTGCCGCAATACAGGCCGTACCTGCCCGCTCATGCCTGAAGCTCCGCTCCGAACCCCGGGCTGGAGCCGCTGTCAGGGACAGAGCAGCGCTTGCTTACGCGCGAGCACGGCTCCGTCCCAGACAGCGGCTCCAGCCCGGGTTCGGAGCGGAGCTTCAGGTATGAAACTCCGCTCTGTACCTGAGCGGGCAGGTACGGGCCGAATTGTGGTGAGAATATCCGGTCGGATATTCCGCCGCTAATCCAGCCAGTGTGCACGGACCCTTACAAAACAAAAATTCTAAATATTCATCAACTTTTTTCCAGATATTCCAAGCACATCAACTGGGGATCGGGCTCATGCAGTTATGTTGCCTCGTGGACAGAAAAAATCAGCAAAACGTCCCAGAAATGAAAGAACAACAGATAACGATGGCGGCGAAGGTAATGCAACAACAAACACCAGAGAAGGCGAATCTGAAGGAATACTAGTTTCAGCGGATGGTATTCAATGGAAACCTGTTGAAATTGGACAACACTTGCCTGGTAGGCGTGACAGCCAAAATATTCTTCGAGAAGCACCTGGCCCTACAGGATACGCCAGAAGAAATATCATTATCGATAGTCCTTTGAGCGCATGGCGTTTATTTTTTGATTCATATATATTGACACATATAAAGAACTGTACGCTTGCAGAAGCATGCAGGAACAATAATTTACAGTTTACTCTATCTGATGAGGAGCTAGATGCATTCATTGCGATATTCTATGCTCGTGGAATATCTGGCACGAACCGTCAGTCGATTAGCAGTATTTGGTGTAATGACTGGGGAATACCGTTTTGCAAAGCGACAATGTCTAGGGACCGCTTTGTTGAAATTATGAGGTTTCTCAGATTTGATGAGAAATCTACTCGATCGGAGAGACTGCAAATGGACAAGTTTGCTCTATTTTCTACTGTGTGGGACAGGTTTATTGAAAATTGTATTGCGTGTTACAAACCTGGCCCATACATAACGGTGGATGAGCAACTTTTCCCAAGCAAAACTAGGTGTCCATTCACGCAGTACATGCCTTCCAAACCAGATAAATATGGCCACAAATATTGGCTAGCTGTTGATAAGGAGAGCAAATATCTGGCAAATGGCTTCCCTTATCTAGGCAAAGATGACACACGCCGTGCTGAGGACCGTTTAGCTGACCATGTGGTAATGAAGTTATTGGACCCGTTTTTGAAAAAAGGTCGCAATGTTACAACCGATAATTATTTTACTTCATTAAAATTAGCTAAACAGCTAAAAAGCAAAGGAACAACCATCGTGGGAACACTGAATAAGATAAGGCGAGAAGTGCCTAAAGAAATAAAATCCATGAAAGAGGAATTGTACAACACTAAAGTGTTTAGAAATGAAGACAATTTTACACTTACAGTATATCAAGGAAAGCCCAACAAAAATGTTGTCATTTTGAGTTCCGTCCATCCAGATGTTGTTGTTGCATCTGATTCCGCTAAAAAAACTCCAGAAACGGTAAAGTTTTACAATGAAACAAAATATGGAGTAGATGTAGTGGATCAGATGGCATGAAAATATACCACACGAACATCCACAAGGAGATGGCCTGTTCATGCATTTGAAAATGCCTTAGACTTTGCGGGTATAAATGCATGTATAATATTCAAGGAGATTACCCATCAAAAAATGTCACGCAAGGCATTTTTGCAAACGCTTGTGAGAGAGTTGAGTGGTCCTTATGTCACAGATAGGGAAAAGGGTTCCACGTCCCAAGTTTCTACATGTTCAGAAGTGATGGTTCAAACAAAATTTTGCCAGATCAAAGAAAACTGCAAGAAAAATAGATCTGTCGGCAATTGTAAGACTTGTGGTAAGTCTTTGTGTGGGCAATGTACTGCCATAAATCAAAGGCAATGCCTAAAATGCGAAACACCAAATGTTTAGAAGGTGAATTCTGCGCCATATTTTCATTTTTTAGCTCCTCCACCTACATTTTCTCTGCTTTTTGTTCTTCAGTT
The DNA here is from genome assembly GCF_032444005.1 of Ranitomeya imitator. NCBI lineage: Eukaryota > Metazoa > Chordata > Amphibia > Anura > Dendrobatidae > Ranitomeya > Ranitomeya imitator. The sequence goes on along the minus strand of NC_091285.1, from coordinate 269,888,430 downwards.
GTTGTTTATATGTGTGCACTTGAATAAAAAAAAATGTTTGAAAAACGTCTATTATGATTATTGTTATTTTCTTTAGAAAAATAAGAAAAGCAGAAAAAAACCAATCAAAAGCATTACTGTTGGATCTCACAATAATAATACATTACAAAAAATATAATTATTAATAAATAACCACAAATGAAACTCTAAAAATAAACGAAAACAAGCAAGGAGTCAAAATGACTCCTTTCAGTAGTTCTAGGCGGGGTCACGAGTCCAGTAGTCCTAGTGTTAAGGCCGGAGTCACACTAGTGATGAATATGGACAAGTGC